>NW_011495071.1:10856963-10890754 GCF_000754665.1 Bison bison bison
CAGGGATCCTGGTGGGCTGCCGTCTATGGGGTTGCACAGAGTCAGACACGACTGAAGCGACTTAGCAGCAGTAGCAGCAGCAGCAAGGTGAGGTCAGGCTTTCCTGGTGGTTCAGCAGTAAAGAATCCACCTGCAATGCAGGAGCTGAAGGAGACATGGGTTCAATCCCTGGGCCGGGAAGACCCCCTGGAGGAGGGCACTGCAACGCAGTCTAGTATCGTTGCCTGGAGAATCCCATGGACAGAGGAGCCTGGTGGGCTACAGTCCATGGGAGTGCAAAGAGTTGGTCACGACTGAAGTGACTTAGCATTCACGTGAGGTGAGGTCTTGAGGCATTTGGTTCTGGCATGTAATGTAAATGCTTTACTCTTGGGGCGAGGAAAGTGCTAGAAATCAGTGTCATGTCTGCGTTGGTTCCTTGGAGCTTTGGGAGCTGGAACTTGGGTTTCCGCAGGTTGCGGATCTCAGGTGTGGAGTGAGGGGAAGGCTGCTGGAATGCGTGGAGTGAGGGGAAGGCTGATGGAATGCAGGGCTTGGCCATGCTTGGCTTCTGAGCTTGATCCAGACATGCAGTGTCTCATCAGGGTAGGTATGTCATTGCTTCCCGCTCTTAGGCCTCAGTGTTCCAAACCTGGTCATGCGCACAGTAGTTTTTAAACATTTTATTGGTTTATTATTTTTATTTCTGGCTGCGCTGAGTCTTTGCTGCTGTGAGAGGGCTCTCACTAGTTGTGGCGAGCGGGGCCGCTCTCTAGTTGTGTGGCACTGGCTTCTCGTTGCAGAGCACAGGCTCTAGGGTACTCGGGCTCAGCAGTTGTGGCCCACGGGCTTAGTTGCCTCGCGGCACATGCAATCTCCCCAGATCAGGAATCAAATCCATGTCCCCTGCAATGTCACATTAATTGCCTATGTGTTGCCATTTTGTGAAGAATGGTTTATTTTGGTATAAAGACCATACCGGTAACAAGAGGACATGTTTCAGCATTTCGAAGTTTATGAAATATATTCATGGATATCATCTCATTTGAATCTTAAAGCTGTCCTGTAAAATTAGTAAGGCAAGCCTTATTATTATTTTAGCAATATGAAAAGAAGCCTTTCTTTCTTTCCTAGGGAGGATTGGTAGCAGGATCACTGTTAAAGACTAAATCTTAATGAAAGGCATTCATACATTTAAAAAAAACAGCACATATTTTTATTTTGTCATAAGTTTGTCTTTCCACGTTTTGACATCCCTAAGAAATGCAGTTTGCCAAAGAATACCTTTTGCCCTGCAGAGCTTCTCCAATTCATGTCTATACAGTGAATTTTCCCTCCTTCGGTAAGAAAGCAAAAGCATCCCCAGGCACCTTCTGTGGATGGGCTGGTGGGCAGATGGATGTCCCTGCCTTTCTGGCGGTCGTAGAGACCCTGAATTGTGTGGTTGTTGCTGTTATGGAGGGGCTGGTTTAAAGTATAACTTTCCACTGGCTCTGTGGTGTCACGCATCTTACAGCCTTATTATTCTGCTCATTTCACAGATGAGTATCTTGAGGCTCCAGAAGGCAAAGGGACGTCCCCAGAGCTGTACAGCTGGTCAATCGTAGAGACCAAGATTCAAACCCAAGTCTCTGATTTGTCTCAACTTTACGGTCTTTGCCTTTTGTAAATGTTCCAGGGAGGGCCTTGCTTTCAGCCAGGGGTCCAGTGGCTGCGGTCTCTTTTGTTCCCCTTTAAAAGCCAAGAGGTCTCGTATAATTCCACCCTCTCCTTGGCTCTTCTGGCTCCATGAATTTTCTTTTAACTTTTCAAACTTGTCAAGTTGCGGGTCCCCCCTAGTCCTTGGCTTTCGCCCTGTTCTTCCTCTCGGTTTCTCAATCTCTCTTCTCTGTTGCGCACCCTCTTTGCCAGGACTCCTTCCTCTTCATCCTTTTGGTGCCACTGGGGGTCCTGTCTTCAGTGCACCCTGCACTTGGTTATGCCCCCCACCCATTTGACAACTGTAAGCATTATTCATGAGATTAACTCTTTAATGTTTGTTTCCCCTAATGATTTGAGAGCCACAAGGCAAGACCTAGAAGTCTGTTGTTTTCTCAACACCTCTCGTGGTATCTGATATGCAGCAAGTGCTCAATAAGTACTTAATGAATGAGGTGGGGGGCTATTTATGGTGAAGCCGTAGAGCCGAAGAGGAGAGTCAAGGAAAGGGGATACTCTGGAACCATCCTACGGAGGTGAATCCTAATTTAAGGCTGGTCCTAGTTCTGGGCTTCCCTGGTGGCTCAGATGGTGAAGAATCCACCTGCAGTGCAGGAGACACAAGTTCAATTCCTAAGTCTGGAAGATCCTCTGGAGAAAGGAATGGCAACCCACTCCAGTATTCTTGCCTGGAGAATTCCATGGACAGAGGAGCCTGGCAGGCTACAGGGGGTCGCAAAGAGTCAGACACGACTGAGTGACCAACACTGGCTCAAGGTGTCCAGCAGCCAGTGAGGGGCTTGCTGTGCTCTCAGTGCTCTCTGCCCCCGAGTTTTAAGGCAGATGGATGGAAACCCCAGCTCTAAATCTTTGGGTTTAACCCCATCTGCACGGTGTGGAAGATGGTTTACATGTTCCCCGAGGTTTCTTCTGGCCTGGATATTTTCTTTTTTTCTTACTTGCCAGCTGGTGAATTAAGGGGCGATTATTTTCATGACAAAGAGATTTTTCACAGGTTCTTTTTTTTTTACAGGGAGCCCTCCCAGAACAGCAGAGCTGGCTATTTGCTAAATGACAAAGTGGGCTTCCCCAGGAGGGAGTGGCAGGTAGAGGTCAACAGTGGGTGGATTCTGCTTGCCAAAGATCTATCAGAAATAAAGTCTCTTTGAACTGATACTGTAAGTCAGGACGAGGCATATAAGTAATCTAAAGACCACTCATGACTCTAGTTAAGGAGATATAGAGAAATGCTAAGTTTTTAGTTCGAGGTCATTCTCCCTTTGTTTCCTGGTCTGTGAAATGGGCAGCCCGTGCTGATCAGTGAAGTAGTTAATGAGTTCTCTGGCTGAAGCATCACTGAGAAAAGTCAGATGAGAGGCCAGGATAGGGCTTCTCTGCAGGGAGCAATTAAACTAGATTTCAGCTCTCCTTCTGAGGTGGAGCGTCCAGGGAGGAAAATGAGCTTACTAAATATAGTGGGGACACGGTCTCGAAAGGGGACACGGAGGGCTGATTTGCATAACCAGCATTTAGGTCACGCACACGGACGGCTGGAGGAGCCTTGTTACTCTTGGACCTCGGGTGTCTGCCTTTGGTTTCCTCAGGCCTGTCCTGCAGTCCGAGGATTTAGCAGCTGCCTCTGTCCTCGGAGTTGAAGGACACGATATTTGCTTTATACTTCACTGTAGAATTTTTAAAATGCTTCTGTGTATTTCACTGCCGGTGAGGCAGAGGAATGAGCCAGACTGCCTTATTTGTCCTCCTCGTCCTGTGTTCTGGGAAGAAGCTGTGTAGGAGTGGTGAGGACGACTGGCCGTGGGTGTCTGGGACGTCCTGATCTTCGCGTTTGACCTATTTGAGAGATGTAATGGAGGAAGAAATGAATGAAGGCGGTGTCAGAGCTATTCCATTAAGGGGCCCCCGTCTTTTTGAGTAAGACTCAATGACTGTACAGATCTTGGTGGGTTTTATTGTAAATGTCTTACTACTCATCAGACTTGTCACTCTGATTTCCTCCAGAAGTGTTCTGGGGACTGACAGGTGAGAAGTGACTGAGGAGCCTCAAAGGATACCTAGTCCCTTTGGGGCCTTGGGGCATATAAGTGAACCCTGCCTTCACACAACAAGTAGTTTATACGGTTTATTCATCCTCCTTCTATTTATAATAAGCCAGAGCCTGGGGCTTGGGCGGCCCCGGCGTCTTCCCCCTCTCTGAATAATGAAGCAAAACACATAACCTCTTTGGAGCATCCGGGTCTGCCTGGAGACTGAGATGATTGTTGTGAGTTTGGAAGTGGATGCTAGTCCTGAGCCTCTGGCCATTTGTCCAGCCAGGAACCAGGGAGCAGGGAGCAGGCCTGCGAGGATGGTGTGGCTTTGCAGATGCCGCTGACAGCATTTTGAAGGATTGCCTTGGCCAGAGACCCACTCCTCAGCCTGCCTCCTCTATGACTCACTTGAGCTGCATATTTCAGTAGCATGAAGGCTTGACATGAGAAGAAAGGAGCATTTCTTATGAGTGGGAGCTCTTAGGTATTGAATCAGCACTTGAGAAGTGTGATGTTCTTTGCAGGTCATAGACAGAGGCTTTTGAAAAAATGGAGATGAAATTCATGTAACGTGAGAGTAACCATTTTAAAGGGAATGATTCAATTTGGTGGCATTTTGTCCATTCACAGTGCTGTGCAGCCACTACCTCTCTCTGGTTCCAAACCATTTTCATCCAGAGTAAAACCTCTTCCCCGTTAAACAGCTACTACCTATTCCCTGCTCCCCCTAGCTCCTAGCAACCACCACCAGGCTGTCTCTATGGATTTACCTGTTCTGGATATTTTATATAAATGGGATCATGTAATATGTGACCTTTTGTGTTTGGCTTCCTTCAGTTAACATATTGTTTCTGAGGTTTGTCCACGTTGGGGCATATATCAGTAGATCATACAGTTTTAACAACTATCCAAGATACCCAAGGTGGCGCAGTGATAAAGAACTCACTTGCCAATGCAGGAGATGTAGATGTGGGTTCGATCCCTGGGTTGGGAAGATCCCTTGGAGAAGGGCATGGCAACCCACCCCAGTATTCTTGTCTGGAGAATCCCATGGACAGAGAAGCCCGGCGAGCTACAGCCCATAGGGTCGCAAAGAGTCAAACATGACTGAGTGACTGAGCATGCATGCAAGATACCCAAAGACAAACCTGCAGAAAAAGAGCGCTCCTTCTAGCCACTGTCATTTAAGCCCCAGTTTCTGCCAGAGAAAGGGGAATGAACTAGATTCATTGTTCCTGAAATAAGCTGCATTGGAGACACCAGGGGTATGTCTTTAAAAAATACCAATTCCTAGACTCCACTCGGAGGGTTCTGCATCAGTAGGTCAGGGGTTTCTCTGGGATTGCTGATTTTCAGCTCTCTGGGTGTGGGATCCCGAACCAGGAGACCTCTCGGGGGCCATCTTGACTCTTAACGACCTGCCTGTGATCTTAGCAGAGGCCTGAACCCCACGCACCATGCTCTTTGTTGTTCATGAGGCAGTTCCTCTGTGCCCAGACCTCTGTGGCTTGCGATTTCCCTGTTCGCCTTCTGAGGGGAGGCGCAGGGCTCCCTCCCCGCTGCTTTTTACGGCCCCAATTAATTGTGGCTCATTTATCAAGCGCCAGCTATACCCTGTGAGCTGGAGATGGGAGAGGGAAGGTTGTTCACGCCCCGGGGTGGTAGTTACAACTGACTGCTCATCAAGGTTACGTTCTGGAAAAGCCACCCTCCCACTCGCCCTCACTCCCTCCCAGATCAGCGTCTCCCCGGGGCCCTGTGTGCCCACCCTTCTTCATGTGGTCTGTGGGACCCAGTGAGCAAGGCTGAGAGGAGTGAGCGGGATGTAGGGAAGCCTGCAGCTGCACCCAGAGGGTTGGGCATGGGGGAATCTCAGGGGCTGAGGCCAGGAGGAAGTCCCTGGGGATGGAAAAGGACCTCAGCAAGCCAGCAACCAGCCACACAGTGGGGGATCCAGCCTGGACACCTGTGGGTACTATGATCACAGGGGAAGGAGAAGGGGCTACTGTGGACCTCTGGTTGCCTGGTCACTTTTCATGGACAGCTTGCTTTGACCTCTTCCCTTTCTGGGGAGGAGCCGGGAGAACGAACGCCAAGGGGAAATGGAGAGGAGGAAAGCGAGACCAGAGAGCACCATGATGTCTTTGCCTTAATAAACATGCTCAGCCTGCCTGGTGGTGGACTCCCGCAGCTGACTCTGCTCTTTGCTGGGGGAATATGCACGTGGGGTGCGGTGGGGTCAGCCTCAGCCAGGCCGGCGGCTCCCTGGAGAGTTACTCGTCTGACCAGGAGGTGCCCATGCTGACGTCTAGCCGAGGGAAGGCACTGGGCTGTTCGTGTGAGTTGTCTGGTGGCCCTCGGACAAGCTGTTCCTTGCCTGAGATTTTTTTTTCTCTCCACTGTGCTGCCCTTTTACAGTCTGCTGTTAGGAATGAAAGGGACATTTAATAAAATCTTTTCTTTTTTTTTAAAGGTGTTTCAGCAAGCTCGCCTTCTCAGCTTCCTTTGTCAGAAAGCCCTTGGATGTTCAGGTGCCCCCTTTGTGCTGCTCTTACCCCTTCACCTCTCCTAGGATTGGTTCAGGGGCCCCGTAAATCTCATGTCCCCCGAGCAGAAAGACTTGAGTAAGTTGTGCTCAGACCTCGAGCCCGCTCTGATCACCGTAGGCTTTGTAACCTGTTCTGAGCGTTATTTGCTTAGGAACCTGCCTGAGGGGCTGTTAGGAGGTTGCCCCCAGTGCAGCATTGCTGGGCTTTCTTATGCCAGACCCTGGATGAACTTAGTGATTTTTTTCAGGCTCCAAATCCTTGATCGTACTGATGTTTGCATAAATCATCTATTTATTCCCCTCTGGTTCTAAGGGTGAGGACGTTTTGGAGGGAGAAGGCCTTTAGCCCAGATTCCTGGGCTCCTGCGCTGGTGGGCTTCTTCTGATCTGTAGATGCTTACAGATTCTTCCCAGAGGTGAGGGCCGGCAGGAGAGAGGGGGAGAGGGTGGGCTGGGAGAAGGCCTCTGTGGCTGGGGGTGATTCCCTTAGTTGCTTTCGCCCTTGCATACCCTAAGCTAAGTAATTTACTTATTTCTCTTTTTTTCTTTGCACATCTCTGCCGATGTTTGCCTGGACTTACCTCCCTGGAAGTCAGAAGGAATGTTTTGGAATGATGTATTTTCCTTAAAAGAAAAAAACCTTTTCCTTTAAAGAGGCCTCATTTCACCTATTTTCCAAGAGCCTGGATCCTGGATCAAATTAGATGCAGGTGTTTAAGAGCTGAAGCAGGGCGGTGAAGGATTAGCTCCTTTGTTGTTCCGTCAGCCAAGTTGGTGACACAGGTGTTTCCCTTCTCCCTTGGGACTCCTGAGAGCATCTTGAGTGGGCGGTGGGGTTGGGGGGAGGAGGAAGGTAAAGGAGAAGGCCCCTCTGGGTGGTGGGGGGAGGGGAGTGGAGGGTTTTCTGCTCAGACCCTTGATGGGAAGACAGCTGGGAGGGCCCATCAGCTCGAGTGTGTCCTTTGCATCAGTCCAGGAGGTGGAGAGGGGGGTGGGGAAGCGTGCAGGTGGACTGTATAGAGACCCCTTGGGGTCCAGAAGGTTAGTCTCTTCCATGTGCCCGAGACAAGCCACGGTTGAAGGGGCTGGTGGAATAGGCTTCTCCCAGGCATTGCTCCTGCTCTGGATTTTGGGGGTTTGTCCTGAATGTTCACACCAGCTCTCAGAATTTTTGTGAGTATGGTCATCAGTTGGCTGTTCCCACCCGAAAGGGGTGAAATGGTGTGCCAGAATGCCAGCCCTTGAACTGTCCATCAGTGACGGGTGAAATGGGAAAAATAAGAGGAATGGAGTTAGCTTTCCATAAAGCAAAGCCTCTCATAAAAAAACTGTTCTTGGTTCTGAGAGTCTGTCCTCAGTTTTCAGTGTTAAAACGTCCTTGCTTTGAACTATGACAGTGATTCTAGATGGTAGCTTGTTGCTTGGGTGAGGGGTGGCCACATAATAGGTGAGTCCCAGGAGCTCAGTGGGGTGAATGCATTTCGTGATTAGGAGTTCAAGATGAGCGGAGGAACTTCTCCTTGGGGGTTCGGGCTCCTTCTGTCCTATGGCCCCATTCTTCTCTGGGACTCTGGGGTCCTAAATGCATTCTGTGGGTACGGAGGGAAAACGGGGCCGTGTGGGCTCCACGCCCCATCGTAAACCCTGGGCAACAGTCTGCTGTGTCCTCAGGAGATTCAGAGACCAGCCAGCCATGCCCTTGGCACAGTGGCTGGTTTGTTTTTTCCTTACCTGGCCAAATAGAGGTGGCCAACCAGCCCTCTGCTGGCCTGCCTAGTTCATCTGCATTTTACTGGTTTATAAGATCCAGAAGCCTGGAAACTACTGTTTGCAATAAGCCAAAGGTCATTTCTGTGGAGTCCTGGAAGATATTTCCTTGCTTGGAATACTTCATAACTAAATAAAGCTGATGTTTTTCCTTTGTTCTTCCTTGTTACAAGCTAAGGATAAGCAACATCACCTGTAGGCCAGAGAGAACCAGTATGGACGGGGGTTGGCAAGCATGTGGTCTTTCTGGCTTGTGCCCTTTTTTAAATGAGGAAGGTGCTTCAGTGTTTTGGTTTCAAATCTGACAAGTGCATGTCCCACGTGTGGAGTAAGGATGGGAGGAACCAGAGATTGATTTCATAAAGGACAAAAATAACCCAAGTTATTAGTTATGCCAATGAGAGCCTGAGAAGATGATATTTTTTTTTGCAATCTGGCTAATATCAAATAGCAGAGGACTAGTGTTTCTTCTTCGGAAAGTGAATCTGGTGGAGTCAGCAGAGGGGGAAATACAGGCCATCCTGGCCCCATGCTCCAGTTGTAAGCATCTTAGGCATTTCTGAGTTACAGTTAGGGAGAGAGAGTCTTGCTTTATTATTATTGTTTTTTTTCCTTTTCTGTATTGGCCGTGCCGTGTGGCTTGCAGGATCTTAGGGCCCTGACCAGGGATTGAATCTGTACCCCTTGCTGTGGAAACATAGAGTCTAAACCATTGTTTCTTTTATTTGTTCAATCACTAGGTCATGTCCAACTCTGTGACCCTGTGGACTGCAGCACGCCAGGCTTCCCTGTCCTCTGCCATCTCCTGGAGTTAGCTCAAACTCATGTCCTTAGAGTCAGTGATGCCATCCAACCATCTCGTCCTCTGTCATTCCCTTGTCTTCCTGCCTTCCATGTTTCCCAGCATCAGGGTCTTTTCCAGTGAGTTGGCTCTTTGCGTCAGGTGGCCAAAGTATTGAAGCGTCAACTTCAGCATCGGTCCTTCCCGTGAATATTCAGGGTGGATTTCCTTTAGGAGTGATTGTTTGGACCACCAGGGAAGTCCTGAGAGTCAGAATGGTGATGGCCGTCACTCATCCTGGGTCCTAATTCCTGTGTTGGTTTGATCTCTTTCAGGTTAGTCTCAATGATTCCCACAATCAGATGGTGGTCCACTGGGCCGGCGAGAAGAGCAATGTCATCGTGGCCTTGGCCCGGGACAGCCTGGCGCTGGCGAAGCCCAAGAGCAGTGACGTGAGTATTGCTGCTCTGGCGGTCCCTCTGAGGTGCCAGGGTGCCTGTTTCACCTCCACTGGGGTTATTATCATGCCAGGCAAAATATCAAGTAATTGAGAAATCTGGAAAATCATATATAACCCTAATTTGCTGAACACAGCATGCTGCACTCAGGGTTGCAGTGAGACCCATGTGATGTGTGGTGACTTCTGTGGAATGGTAGGGTGTGCTTGGGGGCTTCCCAGGTGGCTCAGCAGTAAGAGTCTGCCTGCCCATGCAGGAGACCTGGGTTTGATTCCTTGGTGGGGAAGATCTGCTGGAGAAGGAGATGCAACCACTCCAGTATTCTTGCCTGGAGAATCCCATGCAGAGAGGATCCTGGGTGCTACAGTACATGGGGTCACAAAGAGTCAAATACGACTTAGTAACTAAACAACAACAACAACAGCAAGGGTGTGATCTGGATCGTGCATCTGCCCAGCAGAATGCCAGAAGTGTGTTCCTGGGCAAAGCTGCCCATCGCAACTGAGCCCGGTGGAATCGAATTGGTCTTTCCTTGTGCTGATTTCTGCTAACTCATTACAGTTGGGCGAGTCCTTCAATCTGAATTGCTCATCCTTTTAATTTCCACAGTTGGCTCTTTATGATGTTTAATCATCTAGGTGCTTTGAAGACTTTAGACCAAGGAACACACACGCAAAGACCTGTTATAGGGGCCTTGTAGGTAAGGGTCAGGGGTGAAGCTGCCCCCAGGCTTACACCACCCTTTACCTCCAAGAGGAAGAAGGGTCTCTTCCGTTATTCTTGGAGTCTGCAACCTTCTGGGATATTATTTCGTTCTCCCACTTTCTATAGAGATGCAGGTTCAAGAAACAGTCTCCTGTGTTGATTTGAACATGGTGCGTGGTGATGGATGCTTGCTTCTTGGTCTCAGTTTACGAGAGACTCTGGAAAGTGGGAGGGACTTGGAGCTTCTGGGCTGTTGTTATCAGCTCTCAGCTCTGGTTGCCATGCGGCTGGATCTGATTTTTCGAGAGAAATTCAGAGGTGAGGTGTTTTTTTTTTTTTCCAGAGGTGGGGATCTTTACTAGAAACTGCTGAGTCTTACAAGTTGGCAGCTGACGGGTAGTTTTTATAAACCCTGTGTGGGCCAAGTAAAACATATATGAGGTCCAGAGTGAGCCCTTGGGTCCGCAGTCTGTAGCCCCCGCTCCAGACACCCCTGCCCACCTCCACCCCCACCACTTGTGGGGAAGAGAAACAGGGCCTACCTCAGGTCAGGGTCTGATGTGGCCACAGGGTGAGGCTGTGGACAGAAAACCCCACTGTGGAGCTTGGGTCACTCTGCACTCAGGCCAGGGAAAAACTCCTGAAGAGTTTGCTAGCCCTGTCCCATCAGCCCAGCGGACATGCTTGTAATTCTGGAGCCTGGATTTGGTCTCTGAGGGGCCCCTCGCTCTGTGTCCACCATCTGGGTTTGATGTGCTCCAGGGTCGGGGACCAGAGGTGCCCCAGGGACTGTTTTCCAGTGGCTCAGGTAGGGGCAGCCACAGATGGAGAGGGCAGACCAAGGACTGGCCATAACCATGTGTGACTGGGCTCAGGGTGGGTGCCCAGCAGTGGTAGTGGGAAGCCACTGCAGCTGACAGCTGGTCTGGGTGCAGTGATGTGGGGCAGGGCTGAGCTTGTCCGGGGCTGTGAGGTTGGCCCAGTTATAGATTTGATCAGGGTTGGCAAGCACAGACTGCAGTGTATCGATGCCAGTTGGCCCGAGAGAGTTTTAGCCTGCTGTGTTCAGCACGGTCACCATCCAGCGGCATCTCTTTTAAGCACAGGCAGCAGCTCTCTGGCCTACTGTGTTGAGAAATCCTCCTTAGGGTGTTTATTTTAAGAATTCTTTGTCCAGAGAGTATTTCTGTTAAGATAGGTGAAGACCTATCTTTCTACTGTTTTGCTGGACAAACAGGAGCCCAGAGGCATTCAGTGATTTGCATGGGGTCCCTTAGCATGTGTGTGGGAGGGTTGGGGCTACGACCTGATCATGTATTTAATGTGTGAGAATATAATGTAGCCAGGGTGACCAGCATTGGCTTTAGCACTGAAAGACCTACATCCTGGGCCCCTCCTCAGTCATGGATGAACCAGGAAGAAGGGTCACCCTACATACATTGCCAGTCTATCCAAACCTAAGGGAGAAGGGAATGTCAACCCACTCAGTGTCCTTGCCTGGGAAATCCTACGGACAGAGGGAGCCTCAAGGGCTCCAGTCCATGGAGTTGCAGAAGAGTCGGACATGACTTAGTGTCAAGAGCATCCGAACCTATTTCTCACTCTGCCTAAATATTTGGGTGATTCTTACTAAGGACTGATTGAACATTTGAAACAAGAACCTATTCTGGAATGAAGTGTACGCTAAGATTAAGTGGGAAGGAAACTTCATGCTTGGAGATAATAAATCAGGATGGCAGAGATTTCTCTCATCAGTATATCAGCTGCATTAAAGAATTGGCAGATGAAACTGAGATGGTCTGATGTGAAAAGTTAATTCAAAAATAAATTCTGACTCACAGGCAGGAGTAGGTGGTGCCAGAGTAGTAACAATCTAAATTTTCTCTGAAGACTGGAAGCATGGTTCCCAGGGCCCCATCAGCGTCCAGAAGGTAAAGGATGTATACAGATCAGGAGCAGTGGGAGTGTTGGAGAATGGCCAACTCATACATATTCAGTGTATAAAAAAGGGATGATCTGGAAGTTGGAATCCCAGAATATTTGCTCTTAAGCAGAAAAAAACAAAATAATATCCTGGGAACTTGTGGCCAGTGATTCCGTGAAGCATGGCTCCTGCAGGACCCTTCTTTTCCGTTGATAAGTCTGGAGATGAAAGAAAACCGTAGGTGGTGTTTTTCTTGATCGTCCCTGCCTCTCTTTTCTGCATTCTTCTGACCTATTTTACCAAATAACCCCCAGTTGCCACATAATTTGACCAAAGAAGTTTCCAGAGATATTGTCCGCTAGAAGATCAGAATCACCCGGCACAGGCATCAGGAATGGTGGGGATCACTGCCCTTGTACCCAGAGTTGTGTGGCATTGCAGCTGCTGCCCCCGGGGGCTGGCCGGGGAGCAGGACCTTCACTTGCCCACAGCGCAGAACTTGGTAGCCTGTGGGAGCCGGTGTCTAGCTGAGCCCCTGCTCTGGGAACTGAGCGCGTGGGTTTGAATCCTCTACCATTCATCAGCTGTCTGACCTTCAACCAAACCCTTCACTTCCCCTTGGTTTTCTCATCCATCAATGAGAAATCTTGTGATTTCGTCCTTGTGACATCTAGCTCCCCAAAGGGTGGTATGCTGACCGGCAGCATGGGGATTTTCTGGAGGGTGGTTGGAAATGCAGAATCTCAATTCTCACCCTGGGACTTCCTGAATCTGAGGTTTGCATTTTGACCTGTGTCCTGCGGGGTGGATTGTAGGCATGTTGGAGAAGCACTGGTATCAAGTACTTAGAACGGCACCAGACATGGAGATGTTTTCTGGATGTTTTAACCCTTCTTCCCCTCCCCTTCCCTTTTCCACTCTTCTCTTACCCCTACTCCTCCTTTTTATTATATAGTTTGGATGTACAGGAGAAATAATTTTAAAAAGTTCACCTCAAAGGACCATCTTTATAGGTAAGACTGATTTAACTAGCAACTTTTGGCAGTTTAGAAACTAGTTATGGAATTGAGAGATACAGACCACTATATATAAAGTAAAAAAGCCACAAAGGTATATTGTCCAGCACACGGAAATGTAGCCATTATTTTGTAATAACTTTACATGGAATATAATCTGTAAAAATATGGAATCACTAACTGTGGGAAATTCTGAAAGAGATGGGAATACCAGACCACCTGACCTGCCTCTTGAGAAACCTATATGCAGGTCAGGAAGCAACAGTTAGAATTGGACATGGAACAACAGACTGGTTCCAAATAGGAAAAGGAGTACGTCAAGGCTGTATATTGTCACCCTGCTTATTTAACTTCTATGCAGAGGACATCATGAGAAATGCTGGGCTGGAAGAAACACAAGCTGGAATCAAGATTGCCGGGAGAAATATCAATAACCTCAGATATGCAGATGACACCACCCTTATGGCAGAAAGTGAAGAGGAACTAAAAAGCCTCTTGATGAAAGTAAAAGAGGAGAGTGAAAACGTTGGCTTAAAGCTCAATATTCAGAAAACTAAGATCATGGTATCTGGTCCCATCACTTCATGGGAAATAGATGGGGAAACAGTGGAAACAGTGTCAGACTTTATTTTTTTGGGCTGCAAAATCACTGTGGATGGTGATTGCAGCCATGAAATTAAGACACTTCTTGGAAGAAATGTTATGACCAACCTAGATAGCATATTGAAGAGCAGAGACATTACTTTGCCAACAAAGATTGGTGTAGTCAAGGCTGTAGTCTTTCCAGTAGTCATGTATGGATGTGAGAGTTGGACTGTGAAGAAGGCTGAGCGCCAAAGAATTGATGCTTTTGAACTGTGGTGTTGGAGAAGACTCTTGAGAGTACCTTGGACTGCAAGGAGATCCAACTAGTCAATCCTAAATGAAATCAACACTGAATATTGACTGGAAGGACTGATGCTGAAGCTGAAGCTCCAATACTTTAGCCATCTGTTGTGAAGAACTGACTCATTTGAAAAGACCCTGATGCTGGGAGGGATTGGGGGCAGGAGGAAAAGGGGATGACAGATGGCTGGATAGCATCACAGACTCGATGGATGTGAGTTTGAGTGAACTCCGGGAGATGGTGATGGACAGGGAGGCCTGGCGTGCTGCAATTCATGGGGTCACAAAGAGTCGGACACGACTGAGCCACTGAACTGAACTGAACTGATGTTGTCCACCCGAAACTAGTATAATACTGTAGATCAACTATACTTCAATTGGAAAAGAAAAAATCCTTCCTCGCTTTAATTCTTAGGGAATTGTGTCCCTTCAAGGCCAGAGAGGATGAATTAGGGCAGAAACCTGTGTTTGGATGCAAAACCGACTGTAGAAGCACAAGGTGAGTGAGCCTGGGCAGTTTGCCCTACAACACCTGGAGTTCACTGTGGGCAGTGAGCCAGGCAGCAGGCTAGGGCTGCCACGAGGAAAAGACCCCCGACCCAGAATGTAGCAGCGGGGGTGCAGTGTGGATGCTATGAGGCCATCAACCTGCTTGGTCTTCTTATCGGAACAACTGGTGGAGGTCCTTCCAGGTCCTTCTTCTGGGAGGAAGGCGGATAGCTGTGCATGGCCCCGAGCTTGCATTTGCCCTATTGATTCTTTGATCAAATAGGAATGAGAATTGTGAGCATAGGATCAAAATACCATGTTGGAATTGGTTAGCCTGGAGAAAGGAAGGTTGATGAGCAGTTTGAGAGCCGCAGGCATAGCAAGGACCCTTGCATTCCCAGTCGTAACTTCTGTTTAGTATAAGCCCAAAGGGATGTGGTTTGCTTACAGACCAGAATGTTAAGGAGGGGCGTTTTGGTCGGAGGGTGGTTGCACCTCTACCACCAGTGGGAGGTGTGTTGGGGAATCCAGGGAAGGCCCTGTGTTTTGTTCAAGGTAGTGTTTCTCCCTCCATCCAGCGTTCCTTCCACTGCCTGGGCTGTAGCTTTGGTGCCTTTCTTTCTGTTGAGCAGAGAGACAGAGGAGGACGTTCACCCAGAAGGCTGACTTGTGAGCGTGGAAAGTCAGTGGGACTTGGGCCGGAAGGAACCTGTCCTGGTTTTGTCACTTTCAAGCAGCTTGACCTTGGACTCATGGTTCATTTCTTGGAGTCTTAGATTCTGTTATCTCCTATATAAGGAAGTAGTCGTTCTCTCGGTCACTTAAGGATCCATTCATTTCACTCTTGTTCATTTATGGAGCACGTGTGTTTACTCATGCTGTGGTTTATAATGATGCTTATTTATTCCAGAAATCTTCCCTGAGCACCTGCTATGTTCCAAGTCCATGGAGGGCAGGAAAGAGACTCATTCAACAGGGTTTTTAAAGATGCAGAGAGATGACGCATACAAAAAAGTGTGCATGTGTGCATGCTCAGTGGCTTCAGGTGCGTCTGACTCTGCAACCGCATGAACTGTAGACTGTCAGGCTCTTGTGTGCATGGGATTCTCTGGGAATAATACTGGAGTGGGTTGTCATGCCCTCTTCCAGGTGATCTTCTTGACCCAGGGATCAAATCTGCGTCCCCTTTGTCTTTTGCATTGCAGGTGGATTCTTTACCCACTGAGCCACCTAGGAAGCTCATACAAAAGAGTATTGTTACTGAAAAATGCTGCCCTGATATGAATTTATTATTACACTGGTGTCTCTGAGAAGGTGACTCGGAGTGCATTTTCCATTTAGGGGATGCTGGGGCTAGAAGTGGCCCGAGCTCCCTTTTGGAGAAGCCGTCAGTTTGCTCCGTGTGACTTTGAGTGTCAGAAGAGACCCTTCTTTCTGTTCTTGGCCTGGAGGGTGGAAGTGAGAAAGTACTACTTTCTTCCAACCTCTCAGGTGATCTGTGAGCTCTCAAGCTGCTGACTTTCAGAAGCTGTTTTTGCAGCAGCCCATTACTCTGTGTTTAGTAGCTGGGATCTTTGCTGTATTTAAGCGTGTGTGTTTGTAACAGGGATTCTTCAGATACTGGCAGAGACTCTTACTGTGCTCTTCCAACCTCGACACCTAATAAATATTAATGACCCACGTGTGCGCTCAATTTTCTTTGCACAAACCTTGTGCCGTTCATTGTTTACTGGGGTCATTGTTCACAAGCAGTGACGCTTTCACATGCTCTGTGAAGGGCTGTGTCTTTGTACGCCTGGTGTCTAGCTCAGGACCTGGCTCGTGTGAAGCCCTCAGAATGTGTTGCTGCTGAAGTCAACGGGATTCATCCCGAGTTCCCATTCCTTCCTGGGCCTCACCTGTCCTTTATTTTTAATGCTTTTCTCAGTTCTAAGTCAGTGTTGTTAGTATTATCTTCACCTGTCAGGCTCCTTTTTAACCCACTGATTATATTAATTTCACAGTGAATGGGGTAGGGAAGTCTAGGGTCAGAATATCTGACAGCTTCCATTTTTTCCATCCGTTTCTGGAGGTGGTACGGCTATCAGGTTTCTGGCTTTAGAGGCAGGCAGCCCGGGTCAGGATGCCACATTGCTGCTTACTTTTACTTTGGCAAGTGACTCATCAGCCCCTGTTGCCCTGTCTGTAAGATGGCTTTAATAATTGCGGTTGCTGTGTAGGGTGGGGGCGAGAGCTCTCTGAGCTCATCATGTGGAGAGGGTGGCACACGAGTTACTCTTCTGTTTCATACCTGTGGTTACCGGGGAGCTCGAAATGTGGAAGCAGCAGAGAAATAAATACCACTGGCACCTGCACAGACCTGGCTGCTATTGCCCTAAACTCAGAATCAGTCCCCTGCTTACAAGGTCAGAAGACACGGTGCTGGAGCGGGGCTCTGGGACCCTGTATGCAGCCTCCATGCGTGGTTAGTCACTCAGCACTGCCCTCTTTTTTTTTTTAATATCTCTGGAGCTACTCTGTGAAAACCTATGAAGGTTTTCTTTTCTTTTTTTTTTTTTAATCTTCTGGAATGCTGTAAGGACAGAACTTCCCAGCAGAGGGACGAGAATTAGATTACCTTTTGGGGACATTTCAACAGATGGCAAAACAAATTCTCAAATCCCTTCCCCTCAGTCAACCACATTCTCCGGTCTGGGCCTCTGGGTGTAATTTGTTAAAATACTCAGCCTGGCCGTGGTGAGGAGCTTATCATGGTTTCTGTCCACACGTCTCCCCTCCAGGGAATCATCGTGGCCACCAGTGTGGGGACAGACACAGAGGTCGTCTGCTTCTTCTTTGTGGGTTGTCTTCACATCTGTGATTTCGTGGTATCGGAGACCCATCAGGACCAGCATGCAGGATGCTGGGGGGCGTATTTGCGAGCAGAGACGGAACCGCCCTTCTGCCGCATCTCTCACTGATCCTTTTCTTCCTTCTCACCTCCTTCTTCCAGGTGTACGTGTCCTACGATTACGGAAGGTCATTCAAGAGAATCTCAGAGAAGCTGAACTTTGGTGAGGGGAACAGCAGCGAAGCTGTGATTGCCCAGTTCTACCACAGCCCTGCGGACAACAAGCGTGTAAGGATGTCACCCCTTGTGACTGTGTAGGGCTGTCTTTGGGGGCTGTGGCTGACTAGAGGCGGGCTGGGAGATGGGACTCTTGGGGCATCTTTGCAGCGTGACTGGTGTCTGAGGACTGTTTTTCTGCTCACCTGGGAGTCAGTGACAGAAAGTCACTCTCAGGGCGGGACTGTGCATAATCAAGCAGGCTGGGATCCTGGCCAGGCAGGATTTCTAGACAAACAAAGGCAGATTAAAGCACAGAAAATCTGCCAGCTGCCAAATAAATTGCCTGACTCATAGGTGGCAAAAGCCCGGATCCACTGGGACTGGCACTGAGGTCTAATCTAGGTCTTCCAGGGCGGCTGCCAAAGTCTTGGTTTTATGGGCATCACTAGTGTGTGTACACACGTGTGTTTGTGTGTGTGCACTGCCTTCCCTCCAACCTATACTGGGTCTAGAAAGGAAAACCAGGGCAGCTGATACTGCTGGCGCTCCTGATTTGTTTTCCCAGCTGGCTGGCCCGGGGCTGTGGTCCTACAGGGGTAGCCGGGCAATTTGGTTTGGAGGAAGCCTTGACTTGAGATTGCTTTGGGCCCCAGGAAGGAAGCGGGGTGTGTGTGCAGGAGTCAGGCAGCCTTCTGGTTAGGTAGCTTTAGCTCGCAGACTTGTCTGTGGCTGCTTTCTTTCCCACTGTAGTGATCTCCCACTCATTCCCAGGATAGGATGGATGGCTGCTTCAAAGGATGCTGAAAAACTAGCCTCTTAGCAGCAAAAGTGCAGGAGTGGGTAGCTGCTGCTCTTTGCTCATCCAGAAATCCACAGGGTCCTCTGACCAGGTCCCCTGCCCCCCTCCCCCCACCCTCCTCCCTCCCAGCACTGGCTTCTCAGGTTGCCTGTGGTTTGTGAGCAAGGGCTGTATTCAAAATATTTAGCCACTGGAAGGGCACTGACCAATCAGAACAGACTGGATCTGAAGGGAGCTGGGTCCTGAAGGCCACCCTGCTGAGCCAGGCATTAACCTTTCAGTTGCTGGATTGTGGGCAGATCCTGGGGAAGGGGCCAGGCCATTGGGACTTTAGACGGGGCCTCTCATGGGTTTAAATGGGCTGTTTATTAACAGAAGCAATTGTGTTTTTGTTTATTTAATTTCTTTTTTAAATTGAGTTTTAGTCGATTTATAATGTTTGTTGTGCCAATCTCAACTGTACAGCAAGAGGCAATTGTGTTTTTATTTTAATTTAATTATTTTATTTAAAAAATTGAAGTATAGTTGATTTACAGTGTTGTGTTAATCTCTGCTGTATAGCAGGAAGCAATTTTTTTTTAAAGATTTTTTTGATGTGGATCATTTTAAAAGTCTTTGTTGAATTTGGTTGTAATATTGCTTCTGTTTTCTGTTTTGGTTTCTTGGCTACGGGGCATGTGGGATCTTAACTCCCTGACCAGGGATCAAACCCACAACTCCTGCACTGGAAGTATGGAGTCTTAACCACTGGACCTCCAAGGAAGTCATAGCTAGTTTGTTTTTTTTTTTTTTTAAACAACTTGAGTAGTTATTACTGGTACCCTCTAGTTGATATCAGCCTTGCCTGCTGATCCTTGCATTGCAGGCAGATTCTTTACCATCTTAGCCACCCAGGGAAGCCCCCTGCATGATGATCTCAAAGTTGAGGGGCAGTTAGGACAGATGCCCCTCTAACCTGACTCCAGGGTGACAGAGCAGTTTTCCTCTCTATGGGGAAAAGCGCAGAAAGGTGTTGAAGGGAGTTGGCTCTCTGTGCCCTGCCCCTACTGCACTGGGGCCAGGCAGGCCGGGGGTTGCGGATTCCCAGTATTCCCAGTACCTTGAGTGGTTGAGGAGCCCTGCCCCAGAGTCCAGCTCCCTTCCCTGGCTGCATCTCCCGTGGATCCATCTGTGTGCCCCCCACCTCTCAAGAATCATACAACCCTTGGCCCCACCTCTCAAGAATCATACAACCCTTGGGATAATTCCTTTGAGAGGTTGTATGTATCTAGTATTGTTATTACTATTATTACTACACATTGTCCCAAAGTTGTTTTTGTTTAGTCACTAAGTCGTGTCTCTTTGTGATCCCATGGACTGTAGCCTACCAGGCTCCTCGGTCCATAGGATTTCCCAGGGGTGGGTTGCCATTTCCTTCTCCAGGGGATCTTCCTGGACCAGGGATTGAACCTGTGTCTCCTACATTGGCAGGCGGATTCTTTACCACTGAACCACCAGGGAAGTGTTAGTGTGTATTAGTCGCTCAATCGTGTTCGACTCCTTGTGACCCCATGGACTGTAGCCCACCAGGCTCCTCTGTCCATGAAACTCTCCAGGCAAGAAGACTGGAGTGGGTTGCCATTTCCTTCTCAAGGGGATCTTCCTGACCCAGGGATCGAACCCAGGTCTCCCACATTGCAGGCAGACTCTTTACCATCTGAGCCACCAGGGAAGCTGTGTCCCAGAATTAACTCTTGCTGAAGTTGTGGCCTTGAAGCTGCCTGGTTGTCCCCGTAGAGTCTCTGTTTTCAGCCCCATCTTGTGCCCTCATCACCTCAACCGCAGGGCACAGCTGTCTGTGAGCAGGCTTGTCTCCCTTCCTGCTTGTCTCAGGTTGTGGTGAGCAACCTGCTAAGTCCGCCCATTGGAAGAGTCAGAAGACAGGAAAGATTGTGGGCTCGCGGGGTGGGGTGTTGGGGTTAGTGCAGGAAGAGGATCTGGGGCCTTTGGAGCAGAAGCAGCAGGGCAGGGCCCAGGGCCTAGGGGCGAGGCGGGAGGAGGACTGGGGGATGGTTGCAGTGCAGGAGCTCCAGGGGCCGTGGGTGAGGTGCAAGCAGTGGGCCCGTGACCTCAGAGCTGTCCCCTGAAGGGCAGGGCTGCTTCCTGGTGCTGAGCCGGGGATGGTTCGGAGTTGGTGCGGAGGGCTGCCTCCTTGGAGGACTTGTTGGTGGTTGGACCTGTGGCCCAGAGCAGGCTCAGTGAGGTTAGGCCTGGGGTGCCTGATTGCCCAGAGGAGGCTGTTAGCCCTCCTCAGACCTCTCAGGGAGGAAGTGATTCTAACTGTGCGGATGACTTCACTTACTTTTGCCTTTGTGCCTTGGAAGGCAGATTGCCCCCTCCAGACCTGCCCCTTCCTGAGAAACATCACCCAGGTCTAAATGCTTTGCTTACCCCACCCCCCAACCCTGAAAGGTGCTGGGTCCTGGCAAGTCACCTGTGCACCAATGTTTTCACCATGGCTGCCACAGAGGGCAATTGAAACTGGTTGAAATGACTGTTAACAGCTGCTAGGAAAGGTCAAGATGTCACGAAAGGGAACACGAAAGTCTGGCTGGGGGGGCGCGTGGCCTGCGGAAGGGGAAAGATGGTGTTGCTCTAGGCAAATGGAGCGGCTGTGGGGTCATGTGAGAGTTTGGGTCTATTTTCAAACCGGCCCGCCGTCCCACTTCCTTCTTCCTGGTCCCGTGTGCTGACGCCTGGACCAGCGTGTGGCTCTGACCACCCGGCAGTTCCACCAGCTTCTTGAGGAACCCGAGACCAGTCAGCAGTGTCCAGACGTGTCTGGGCTCTTTTAAGGTCTCTGGACGTGCAGTCGGGTTTCTCAGCCTCCACTGATGTGGGAGCGGGTCCTGTCTTTATCCAGAGGGTGGTCCTGGGGGAGAGGGTGAACCATGCCCTCTCTTTCTCTTGGTTCCCACCTCCTGGGAGTATGTCTCTTCACTGCCTCCTCTGACTGTGCTCTTGGTTTCTCCACTCAGAACCAGAGAGAGTCACTTATGCTGACACGGAGATGAATTCTGTGCTGTCTTTTGTTTTCTTTCTGGAGGTCTTTGTATTTTAGGAGGAAACGTAGCTTTAAGCTAAAGGATGAAGCACCTCTGGAACATTAGGTGCTTGCAGACAGACTAGGAGGTGAGAATGCTCCTGAAGTTGCCCAGTTCAGGAAGCACTTACCTAGTAGGTCAGCTCTGCTGGCCAATCCATGGGGTCACCTGAGCAGACCTGACAGCCAGGCAGTCCCAGGACTGAAAGCAGAGTGCGATGTTCTGTGGACACATGATAAGGTTACTTCGGGTAGGAGGCACACGTGCCTAAGGGCAGAATGGAAGCTGCTGGTCAATAGAGCTGGGGATCGCGTGAGGTGGGACCAGAGATGTGAAGGCTTCGCGGGTGCTCGGGATTAGGCCTGGAGCCTCAGAGATGGGCACAATTTCTGTAGCTGGAGCAGGGCTGGTGGGAGCTCTTGGGGAGAAGGGCATGGGCAGAGGCTTCAGGATGCCAAATGTGGTTTCCCTGCAGGTGGGGAGGGGAGAGTTTGCACTGAATGGCTTCGTGATGTCATTGGGGCCCCATCTGAAGAGGGAGCAGCTTGCCTTCTGCCTGCAGGTCTGGAGGGAGCCGTGGAGTGGTCTGAGGTGGGGAGTTACTGTGAATACTGTCTCTTAGGAACATGTGTCTGCTGACAGCTGCAGGATGGCCTGGACGGGCAAGAGTAGAGAAGGGTCAGTAGGGGAGCCCATGGCTAGCCTAGTCATCCGACCAAACCGAGGATCACCCTCTAAGGGTCTCACTCCCTGATGGTCCTGGAAGCCAGGAGGATGAATAAAACCCTGTGCTGACCCCCAGTTTCCTTGGAGTGTCCAGTAGGGCCGCAGGCCACACTAGGAGCCCTGGGAAGAGAAAGGAAGGCACTCATGGTGAAAAACATTTTAGAGGAAAACATAAGAGGGGGGCGACTGATTGAGAGGGAGGCCCAGAGGAAGGCAGTGGGAAAGAGGCCCCACATGAGTGCTGGGACTGCGCAAGGTGTCACGTGGGCAGGACTTGGCATGTGTGGAGGGAGAAGTGGGTTTTGGGGGAAGGCGGCAAAGAATTTGGTTTTGGACAGAGTAGAGTATTTGGCACATCCAGATGGAGGTGCTGAGAAGGTACAAGAAGGACCTGAAATAGACTCTTCTGGGAGATGTCAGGGTGGAGGTGGGGATTTGAGGGTCTCGGAAAGCATGCTCTTGGAGGCAGTGGCGGAAGCTTTGTGGGAGGATGAACCATAAACCAAGGTCTTAGCCAAGCATGGAGGAGTCAAGGAGGTCACCCAAGGGCAAGAAGCTGAAGAAGACAGAGGAGCTGGTGAGAGAGAAGCAGAGACAGATGGGCAGGGGTGGGGTGTGCAGCGTTGATGAGACAGTATCCAGAAGGCAAGAGGGTTTCCAGGGCAGTGTGAGGAATGGATTAAGAGAGGAGGCACATCACTGCGCCTAGCAGTCCAGGCTGAGACCTATGGGTTCAATTTGGGAAGTCTGCCTTTTAAAAAAATTTATTTATTTTTAATTGAAGGCTAATTGCTTTACAGTATTCTGTTGGTTTCTATCATGCATCAACGTGAATTAACCATGGGTGTATATATATATATATATGTATATACACACACACACACACACACACACATGTCTGGGCTTCCCCAGTGGCTCAGCGGTAAAGAAGCCGCCTGTAATGCAGGAGACGCAGGTTTGGTCCCTGGGTTGGGAAGATCCCCTGGAGGAGGGCACAGCAACCCACTCCAGCGTTCTTACCTGGAGAATAATCCCATGGACAGAGGAGCCTGGCAGGCTACAGTTGTGGAGAGTCGGAAACGACTGAAGCGACTTAGCACACATGCACGAATACATATGTCCCCTTTCTCTTGAGCCTCTCCCACCTCCCTCCCCATCCCACCCCTCTAGGTTGGTACAGAGCCTTGGTTTGAGCTCCCTGAGTCCTGCAGCAAATTCCCGTTGGCTGTCTGTTTCACATATGGTAGCGAACCCGTCTCCATGCCACTCCGTCCATTCGTCTCACCTTCTCCTTCCGTTCCCACCTGCGTCCAGAAATCTGTTCTCTATGTCTGTGCCTCCATTGCTGCCCTGACCGTATGTCCACCGGCACCATCTTTCTAGATTCCATATATAAGTGTTAGTGTACGATGTTTGTTTTTTTCTTTCTGACGTCCTTCACTCTGTATAACAGGCTCTAGTTGTTGGGAGGAGAGTGGTGAGGATTGATGAACCAGCCGGACGCTGATGTGTGTGCTGCTGCCTCCTAGTCACATTGGGGGGCTGACGCTCTCAGCATCCGTGTCCCCCTTAGTAAGAGAGGAGATAACACTTTCACGGCCGGGAGGTGCTGCGGGCACTCTGAGGGTGAACGGAGGCAAGGTGTGCGAGCGTTCAGCCTACTTCCTGGTACAGACCCAGTGCCCTTGACAAACTGGAGCTGTCATCGTGAACATCGTGACCGGGCGTGTGACTTCCAGGCCTTCAGATGTGAAACTGCAAGCAGCCATCTGATGAGTGCTTCTGGAGAAAACACTTGAAACTGAGAGAACATTCCCTCCCCCAGTAACCAAGACGGTTTCAGAGCAGGAAGATGGGCCGTGTCATTTCTAGTGGGGGAGGGACACTTTTATACCCCAAATTATGATGGTCCTTTTAGGGTCATCATTGTTTTTTATCACTGTGCTTGTGGTGCGGATAGTTTCTGCTCTCACAGCGTGTGTTACCCTTTAGAGTGAGATTTAATTAGGCTTCTCCAGAGTCTGGAGTTTGACATTAGATGCTATGGGGGAAACAACACATAAAACAGATGCCCAGGGAGTTTTCAGTCTGGATGTGGGGAGCAAGCGGGAGGGAACAGGAGCAGGAACCTATGGCAGCCATGTGCAGACAAGCGCAGGGTGTTCCTGCAGGCTGGGGTTCTGAGTGCTGAATGGGTTCTGAGCTGAAGCGGGGTCTGGAGCAGGTGGGGTCCATTAGGGAACGAGTCCTTGGCCTGATTCCCGTGCATCGTTGATTTCTGGGACGTCCCTGGCTGGCTGGCCGGTGGTGGTGGCGCTGGGTCCCTCGGCTCTAGGTTTGGTTCACAGTCAGCTTTGGAGCCACGCCGTGCTCCTGAGAGCCGGGCCGGCCTCTAGCCGTGAGTGTGTGTGTGCATGCACGCGCAGGTCCAGCCACCTTCCAGGGCTACCAGCCTCATTCCCTGGCGTTCCCCTCGGGCCCTCAAGACTGTCGTCACGCCAGTGCTCTGTGTTTCCCCTCCTGTTTGATTCTCCAAGTCAAACTGCCCTGGCCACGGCGTGTTCCTTCCCGGTGGGAGTCTTGCCTGCACTATGAGGCCTAAATCTTCCGTGGAGTTGTGTCCTGTTCCCCAACCGCAGCTCATCTATGGCCTGTGCTGCCTCAGGACTCTGTCCTTGGTTTCTCAGTTACTCTCATTTCCCCTTGAACTGGAGTTGGCCGTGGATGTGGCTCTCTCCTACATCAGGCTGGAAGGTGCTTAAGAGGAAGCATCATCTGTTTTCTCTGGGGTACCTCTGGCATCTGGTCCGTGGGGAATATTCAGGGCACATTTCTTCAGTGGAATTGCTTTGGTCCTTTCCCGTAGAAAACTCTTTAGGCCGGCAGTCCCTCTCCAGCCAGACTTGTTCAGAGTCGCTCACCCACGTGGGAGCAAAATAAGCTGAGGCCCCTGCCCGCCCACTGGGCCCCAGGGTGAGTCTGCTGGCCCGAGTGCAGCTGAGTCCTTAGAGCTGCCCTGGCACCTGGCACCGGGGCATGACGGGGAAGCTTATCTTCCTGGGTGGGCGTGATGTCGGGTATCCTCCCGGAAAGGCCTGTCGGAGTATGCACAGAGAATGAGCAGGCTGGTCCACACGTAGTCAGTCTGGAGAGCAACCCTCTGTCCCCTTTCCTAGAGCCACGCTCTGACTATGACTGGTGACCACCACCCCCCCCTCGACCCCCGCCCCCGAAGAGTGAGAAAGGCCAAGTCAGTGGAAAGAAAGGATGGAAAGACTTGATTAGCTTCATTACCCGGATAAACAGGAGCACCATCTGGCTTCACCATGGCCTGTCCACACCCTTCCTTTGCCAAGCCTTCTGTGGTATGCACCAGAGTCTCTTCATTGGCAGCAGATGGCAAGAAAGCCACATTCAAGGGCACCATCCCAGGCCTTCCATGCATGGGCACTGGGTTGAGGAGGGGGCATCAGGGGCCTGGCCAGGCCTGCTCTGAGCCCCTCTCCTTTCCTCGCAGTACATTTTTACAGATGCTTATGCCCAGTACCTGTGGACCACGTTTGACTTTTGCAACACCATCCAAGGCTTCTCCATCCCATTCCGGGCAGCTGACCTCCTCCTGCACAGCAAGGCCTCCAACCTTCTCCTGGGCTTTGACAGGTCTCACCCCAACAAGCAGGTAAGAGAGCTTCGGGAACGCGGTCAGGTGGTGCTTCCAGAGGTTTCTGTTCTGCCCGGGGGGTTCGCCTGTCCTTTGGGTGACCTGTGTAGCTACCATTTCACTTCCCACGGCTACAGAAAAATATATCCCCCTGGCGCTCTTGGTCTGCATCCTGGCCAGGGAGTGACACCCCTCCGTGGCCCCATTAGTTATACATCAGGCCCTTCTCACTGCTCGGGTGCGTCTCTTAGGCCTGGGGGTAGATTGGGGCTCTGGAATTGGATCAGAGAGCTAGGTAGAGAAGGCTGATGGCAGTTCTGCTGGGACCTCTTGTTGAATTTCTGTTCTACCTTTCCCATCCTCGGCCTTCAGCATACTGCCCATGCCTGTCATTTAGTTGATGATGTTTAGTCGCTAAATTTGTCTGACTCTTTTCCAACCCCGTGGACTATAGCCCACCAGGGTTCTTTGTCCAGACAATAATACTGGAGTGGGTTGCCATTTCCTCCTCCAGCAGTTCTTCCTGGATCAGGGATCGAACCCACGTCTCCTGCATTGCAGGCAGAGTCTTTACCACTGAGCTGCCAGGGAAACACTTATTTGATGTTACCATTAACTTAAATATTCTCCCTGTGTGTGTGTGAGCACACACATATGCATGTAATATAATTGTGTGCATTTTCCTCCTGTAAGCAAGTTTGAAGGAAAGGTGAGAGATGAGAAGAGAGCCCAGGTAAGTTTCTGTCTCAGGGTTGAAACTTGCCATGTCAAGAGTATTGATCTGGCATAATTCTGTGAAACCTGTCAGTCCTGTGGGATTGGGTTCACAATGAGTTTCAAATGGCTGTGCTCAGAGGAACCTTGGAA
The DNA here is from genome assembly GCF_000754665.1 of Bison bison bison. Lineage (NCBI taxonomy): Eukaryota > Metazoa > Chordata > Mammalia > Artiodactyla > Bovidae > Bison > Bison bison. The sequence continues at coordinate 10,883,447 of NW_011495071.1, forward strand.
CGATTCTTTTTCTTTGCAGGTTTTAACCAAAACATGACCTGTTTATCTTTACTTGCCGTGGGAAGTAACCTAAGCTCAGGCTGGGTTGGTTTACCAGTATAGGTGGATGATTGTTCTTTTCGATCTCCTGTTTCTCACTCCCTGGTCCCCAGGAACCCTCAGTTTTTGTCTTTGGAAGTCGAGGGGCTTTTGCAGAGATTGGCAAGTCAGTTTCTCCTGGCCATACCCTGTGTATTCAGGTGATTCCCTTTGGTGCTCTGATTCTGCACTAGCCAAAGTCCTTTCCATTCAGCTCTCATCGCTGTGGCCCATATGGGTTTTTAAGGACACTGTTTCTCAGATGAGAAGTACTGGGTTTAATCCTTTTGCTTTAACCACCACTTGAGGATATTAAGTAACATACAGGATTGGCCAAAAAGTTCACTCAGGTTTTTCTGTAAGCTGGCACCAAAAACCCAAACGAACTTTTTGGCCAAGGCAGTATAATTTCTGATAATCTGTAAAAGGAAGAAAAGTCATGTTTGTTTTTCCTTCCTTCTGATATGAATGCATTGAGACCTTAGTGACTATGGAAAAGAGCACAGAGGTGATCTATCCTGTCCTTCCCACCCTTGCTGGCACGTGGGTAACCGAGCTGGCTGAGGTGATCTTACCTGTCTTCACAGGTGGCATATTGTGAAGGGTGGGGTTTCCATGGTGTGTGCTGGCCAGGCTTCAGGGCTCATATGTTGTGCCTCTTGCATCCTGACCACTTGTCGCTTTGGTCTTTGCAGCTATGGAAATCAGATGACTTTGGCCAGACTTGGATCATGATTCAGGAACATGTGAAGTCTGTTTCTTGGTAAGTCATACCATCTAAGAAATTGGAATTATATAGTTTCTTTGCTTCAGCTTCTCGCTCCTCCATGCAGGGCAAATCTGCCCTTCTCCAAAAACGGTGAAGCGTCTGGTTCAAGAAATATACATTCCGGGCCCAAGAATTAGAACTGCAAGTGTAATAGGCTCACCATGGGGGTGAGGAAGGAAGGTAACTTGTGGGAGGAGTGACAGAGCCTTTGCATTTTCCAGTCCATCAGGGAATCCAGGGGACTCTTGAAGCTCTTGCATGTATAAGAATTTCTAAAATACCTTCATTTTTAGAGCATCATATCAGAAGCCAGGGTTTTTCTCTAAAACTCATTTGTTCATTCATAACATTTTTTGAATGTCTGCTGAATACAAAGCATGCCAGATGCTTTAGGGAGTAAGAAGCTGAATAATTGATAGATATTAAGGAGACTGCAGTTTAGGAGACAAGGAAAGACATTTTGTGCATATAACACACATCCTGAAAGAAGCACGAAGTCCCACAGACATAGCACAAGAAGCCACAGGTGGGTCATGGTCCTTCCAGGTGGACCACAGACAGCTCCACAGAGGAGGTTACTGTTGATCCAGGATGTGCACACCAGGTGGGGCGTGGCTGTGCCGAGGTATGCGGAACAGGAATTCCAGACGGGATCAGGATGGCTCGTAGCAGAGATGAGGCACTGTGGTGCCTGGGCGGAGAACTCTGAATCTTATCCTTGGACAGTGTATTGGGAGAAGTTCAGAAAAGGATGTTGGTATCAGAATCTGCAGGGCTTGATAAAGGAATCTGGACTGAATTCTGAAAGCAGTGGGGAGCCTTTGTCAGTTTTTGAGAAAGAAAGTGAAATTAACATGACTACCCTTTAAGAAGCACAGTTTTTTCTGGTTTTAGTCACTTCTGATATTTTACTGTTACCGAGATGGTGTATATAATCCTTTTTTTTTTTAAAGGTTTTTTTGTGTGTTTGTTTTGTTGTTTTTTGATTTTTTCTGGCTGTGCTATGAAGCCTTCGGGATCATAGCTCCCTGACTAGGAATTGAACCTGCCCCCTTGGCAGTGAAAGCACGGAGTCTTAACCAGTAGACCACCCTATATAGGGAGCTCCCTATAGTCTTGAATTTGTGCATATGCAGACAAATGTGTAAAATAGATTCCCAGGAGTGGACTTGGAGGGTCTGTGGGGAAAGTCAAGCCATTCACACCTGGTAAACTTGTTATGTCTTGATCTTGCTGCCCCTAATCAGCTCCACTCGTATGGTCTTCTCCATTTCCCCTTTTCACTTTCTAGGTGCTCAGGTCAAAAACTGTGAGTCGTCCCGGATTCTCTGTTGTTTCCTGCTTCACGTTCAGTCCATCAGGAAAGCCTGTTGGCTCTGCCTTCAGTACATATGCAAGATCCGCTCCCCAGCTACTGCTTTACTCCAAACCACTGCTGTCACTCACTAGTCATCCAGCAGGTCTTTCTGCTGCTTCTTTTGTTCTTCTAACATTCTCAGAGCATGGCCATGTTGATCCTGTTAGGAAATAGGTCAGATCAGGGGACTTCCCTGGTGGACCAGTGGTTAAGAATTCACGTTGCAACATAGGAGAAGTGGGTTCCATCCCTGGTTGGGAAACTAAGATCCCACATGCCATGGGACAACTAAGCCCGCACATTCTGGAGCCTGCATGCTGCAACTGGAGAGTCCATGTGCTGCAAAGAAAGATCCTACATGATGCATCCTGGATCCTGCATGCTGCAGCTGAGACCTGACACCATCAAATAAATACATACATAAATATTAAAAAAGAACCAGGTCAGATCAGGTTCTTCTGCTTCGAACCCTTCTACATGTTATCGTTTCTCTCAGATGAAATGCCAGCTCCAGTCCCACCACGGAGTTTCTGTACTTGCTGTTTCCTCTGCCTGGAAAGCTTTTGCTGAAGATACACTTGCTCCTCTACCTCATTCAGGTCTTCTTAAATGACTAACATTCTAGATGGGGGTCTTTCCTAAGGATCCTATTAAAATTGCAACTGTTCCCCTCTCATTCCCAATCTGCCGTAGCCTGATCTGTTCTTTTCTTGCACAGCACTCATCACATCTTAATACACTCTTATTATGCTTGTTTATTTGTCTTTCTTCAATAGAATAAAAGTCCCAACAGGGCATGGACTTTTGTCAGGTTTGCACTGGTATATCCCCAGTGAATGGATCATTGAGATTGTAACTTTGCCAAATTTCCTATAGAAAGTGTCAAAAGTTTCACTTATTCTCAACAACATAGAATTGTGCCTTTGTCCAGTCAGTCTTTTAGTGTCAGTTTAATTTTAATATGCATTTTTCTTTCTTTTTAAAATTTTTTTGTCTTTTGGCCACACCATGTGGCATGTGGAATCTTAGATCCACTATCAGGAATTGAACCCACATACCCTACATTGGAAGCATAGAATCCTAACCACTGGACTGCCAGGCAAGTCCCTGCATTTTTCTTTTTATGTGTGAGTTTGAACATCTTTTAAGTCAGTTCAGTTTAGTTGCTCAGTCGTGTCCAACTCTTTGCGACCCCATGAATCGCAGCACGCCATGCCTCCCTGTCCATCACCATCTCCCGGAGTTCACTCAAACTCACGCCCATCGAGTCAGTGATGCCATCCAGCCAACTCATCATCTGTCGTCCCCTTCTCCTCCTGCCCCCAATCCCTCCCAGCATCAGGGTCTTTTCCGATGAGTCAACTCATCACATGAGGTGGCCAAAGTACTGGAGTTTCAGCTTTAGCATCATTCCTTCCAAAGAAATCCCAGGACTGATCTCCTTCAGAATGGACTGGTTGGATCTCCTTGTAGTCCAAGGGACTCTCAAGAGTCTTCTCCAACCCCACAGTTCAAAAGCATCAGTTCTTCGGCGCTCAGCTTTCTTCACAGTCCAACTCTCACATCCATACATGACTACTGGAAAAACCATAGCCTTGACTAGACAGACCTTTGTTGGCAAAGTAATGTCTCTGTTTTTGAATATGCTGTCTAGGATGGTCATAACTTTACTTCCAAGGGTTGCTTTTACTTCTTTTTTGGGGACATGTCTGTTCATGCCCTTAGCCCTTTTTCTATTGGATTGTTCATCTCTTTATTATTGATTTCTAAGAGCTCTTTATATATTTGAGATTGGTCCTTTGTGATATGAGATAGGTTTTATGAATGTGTTCATTTGTATTTCCCAGTTTGTCCTTTGTCTTTTGACTTTTACATGTAGTTTTATCTTCTTTAAATGTTGTCTCCCATGAGATATGGATCCTATCTGCATCTTTTTGTTGTCACTTTGAAGAGGAATGTCAGTGAGTTCTTATTTCTTCCTTAGTAATTAAGGACAATAAAGAAGGATAGAGCAGAGAGGGTCCTTAGAGCTGAGTATCTTCAGTTGACTTCCTTGTTATAGAAGGCAGCTGTTTCTGACTTTTTCATTATTTTCCTTGGGCAGAGGTTGTAGAATAAGTGAAATTATAATCACAATCTCATCCAAGTACAGCCTTTATCCAAGGAATACCATTAAAACTATTTTTTGCTTTCTTTGAACTTTAAAGGGACAAATTGTTCTATTTTCAGTTTAGAGAATCATGTATTAAGAGTGCAAAATAGCAGGATTATTAAACAGAAAAACTTCACATCTGGGAATTTGTGTTGAACCTTCTGCCTCTGTGCAGACATGCAGATAGTTATCTTAGGGGAAAGGGCTGGCCTGGCTTATTGTAGATAATTACATGTCTGGAGTCAGGAAATTTCAGGCTGTTTGGGGGGATTTTCGCCTAGGACTCGCCATAATAGGTGAGCGCATAAGCTAACCTCTCAGAGAATAACGGCACCCTTTGTTTCACAAGGCTTGGCAGCCTGGGAGCAGCAGCAGCGAGGGAAAACCAGTGATTCATGTTACCCAGAGCTGGAGATTGGCAAGACAGGACAGAGGATGAGCCACGGGGATGGGTTCCCAAGATGGCCCCGTGCAGCATCCCAGAAGGGCTGTGAGGCGAGGGAGGCCAGGCGAAGACCAATGACTGCGCTCAGACACAGAGCAAGGCTTGGAATTTCCAAATGAGGGGAAAGAGAACAGTAAGTCCGGGTCAGTGAGCCTGGAAAGTGGGAGGCCAGTGATTTCCAAGGACAAGAATTTGTAGGGGGAGCAGCTCTCCGAAATGGGAGGTTCAGATGTGGAATACGAAAGGGAATTGGTATGAAAGTCACAGCTCTTTCTATCTCTAGCTGTTGGCTGCTGCTCTTGGTTATGAAAGAACAGTAGGCATGAGCTCTGCCTCAAGATATCTGAATAAAGGTCCCTTCCTCTCTGCCTTTTTAAAAATATCCTGTGTGTTGTAATTTGCATATCCTCTAGAGTAGAGGAAGTACTTTAATCAGTACTTCTAATTGTGGAAAAGAGAACATGTCCTCCCCCACCCCAATCCCACTGTGCACACAGAGCATCTTATGATGAGCATTAGTTTCTCACGTCGATACAGGCTGGTTTCTCTAGTGTCCAACCAAGACCCCAGATTGTAGGGCCAAAGGGGAGTCTTACCCACCCTGCCCCCCGATGGGAAAAAAGGCTGTTTGTTTTTGTTTTCTTCTTTCTTTTCCTCACTCCTTTCTTTTCTTTTCATTCGCTTCTTGCCTTGGAATTTGCTTTTTTTTTTCCCCTCGGTATGCAGAATCTTTTAGTTGCTGCATGCAAACTCTTGGTTGTGGCATGTGGGATCTAGTTCCCTGATCAGGGCTCGAACCTGGGTCCCCACCCCCCACCCCCGCATTGAGAGCACGGAGTGTTAGTCACTGGACCACCAGGGAAGTCCCTGAAACTTGCTTTTGACAATGCATCTTTGAAGGAATTTCTTGTCATTGTCTTCATTATCCCGAGAACCTTCGTGCCTACAGGACCGTACAGAGGCATTTGCAATGATTAACATTAATGAGTCCTCCTGCTTCTCCTTGGGTCTTCACTGCATCCTCATGTGCAGCTCTCTTCCAGTTTTCTTCAACTGTTTTTCCCACTTGCTGAAAGGTCCTCCTGGCTTCCATGTTTCTTGTGCATGTCAGGAAACTCAGGCAGGTTAGCTGTCCTCCCAGGCTGCTCTTGAGGGCCTTCTTTGGGGGCACACCAGTGCAGAGATTCTTCTCCGACGTAGTTTGATATGATCACTCTACAGTTTTCATTTTGGAAGAGCTTCTGTATAGTGTCCATGGATCCTTGCAGCAAAGATCAATGCAGCTAGGAACTCTGTAGGATCAAAAGAAATGTAAGACTTGGCCTTTAAAGGAGTATGTTCTCTGTCTAGGAAGCTCAGACAGAAACATTATGGTGGGCAATGTAATACAGTGGGAGAGAAATGAGACTGTGTGTAAAGTGAGGAGTCTGATCCCAAAATCCACTTAATCTAGGTGTCTGCCTTTGTTTGAAACTCATAGAAAAGACTGGGAATTGAGTGCTACAGAGATGCATTGCTAGTTTTGGGAGAAGGAAGAGGGCATGAGGGAGGGCTTCCTGGAGGAAGGGGACTTGCACTTGGCCTCAGAAGACAAGTAGGATTTAGGTGTGCAGATCAGTGTCTGTGCAGAGGACATCCGGGCAGAGGGGGATGGTGTGGCGGGAGCACAGAGGGAGGGGTGAGCCCTGCATTACTGAAGATCAGCGTGTGCGAGAAAGAGTTTGTGAAGGAGCCTCGTGGGAGGTGAACCTGCGCTGATCGGATGAACGCTGGTTGCACAGATCTGTGACAATGGCACGGGACAGACAGGGAGGGTAGCGTCTGTTAGAAGGTAGGGGGGCGGGTCACAGGTTCCTCCTGTGGTTTCCTCCAGAGCTGTTCCACTGAGGACATAGCATCCTGGGGACAAACGCTCCTTCATTCCTCTGCAGTTCACAGCTTGAGGCCAGAAGCTTGGTGACAGCCTCGTGCAAGCAGTTCATTGCTCACTGATTCTGAAACACTTGCCTTTCACTTTTCCTTCCGTTCCCTTCACTCCAGCACAGCCCAGGCTTGCCTGGAGCAAAACCCAGGCTGCCTTGTGAACAACCGTCCCAGCAGAAGATACTGCGCACAAGTGGCAGTTTCTTCCCCTCTTTCCTGAGCCAAGGAGCCACCAAAGGGCAGGGTTTGCAGCACAGAGAGCCACAGACACTCGCAGCTGCCACCACGGTGGCCCTGAGTCCTCGCTGATGGTCTGCATGGCTGGACCTCCATGCCTCAACGTGGAGATGACGACAGCCACTTTGTTTTTTCTTCCAGGGGAATCGATCCCTACGACAAGCCAAACACCATCTACGTGGAACGGCACGAACCCTCTGGCTATTCCACAGTTTTCCGAAGCACAGACTTCTTCCAGTCTCGGGAAAACCTGGAGGTGATCCTGGAGGAAGTGAGGGACTTCCAGCTGCGGGACAAGTACATGTTTGCCACCAAGGTGGTGGTGAGTTGAAAGCATTAAGGATTAA
>NW_011495071.1:10890854-10893842 GCF_000754665.1 Bison bison bison
TGTGTTTCCTTTCTGAGGCTGGGCGTTCTGGGATCGGGCTGCGGGGGGGGTTCGTACAAGCAGGGATGTGGGGGTGGGGGTTAATTGTAGGTGCTGGACATAGATGGATGTTCCCAAGGGGCCTGGAAAGTTCTGAAAGGTCAAGGGGTGGAAACACTTATATAGCCACTCAGAGGGTCTCTGGGCGCTAGGAATTTGGTCTTTTCCTGGTCCGAGCATCCTTGACAAACACACATTTCTTGAAATCCCAATGGAAGAACACAGAAAGGAGGGATGGGGCTAAGTGGCTTTTTTCTTTAATCCTACTACTGAATTCTCTTCAACTCAGGCCCATTTCTTCGGGAGGTTTGGACACATGTTCATCTACATGGCTAATAGAATGTGTAGTCATTGGCTAGTGGGAGTTAATGCTCTAAGAAAAGTAGTAATTAAGCTTCCAGCTGTCAGTAAGTAGCTTAACTCTCAGCCTTTGGGAAAATCTTCTCCTTGATTTTATGTGTTGGAGCCACATGCTGAAATGGAGGGCTTGCTCATTCAAAACCACAGTTGATTATTTAACGGGACTTGCCTTGCAGCTGTATCAAGTTGCAACCATACTTCCCCTTGAGTAAAGGAAAAAGCCAGGCCTGGCCAAGAGTCAGTTGGGCTGCTCTAGCTGGAGGGAGGTGAGCTCGCTTTCGTAATGCGTTTTGCGGCTGGTGCCTCCTTGACCTCAGGCTCTGACAGTCTCCTCTGTGCCTGAGAGGTTACTCTTTTCGCTGTTAAACCTTAAGGGCTAAAACCAGATGTCATGTTTTCCTTCAGGTTCTCACTTATTTATATGATTGGTAGCTGGCCAAGCAGAAGCAGGTCAGTCCCCTTGGTAGGTTCTAGGGTAGAGAGAGGATCTCCCCTAAAGGGAAAGCAGGGAGTGAGGTTGAAATCAGGAGAGAAGAGGCGAGAGGCTGAAGGCCAGAGGGGTTCCCCATTACACACCTTGAACAAGGTTTTTTAAAACCACTAAACTACGGCAGATTTTCTTCTGACAGGCTGTTTGCCTTGAGACACTCCCTGGATCATTTGCTTTCTGCCTTGCCTGTCTCTTTCTCTTACACACACATACATGTGCACATGTACACAGAGCGGCCCAGGAACACAAGCGTCCTTGAGTTGCTTGGGGCTGGGGTGTGCTGGGAATGCGGAGGTGAGAGGTCAGGCCTGAGGACTGATACCTCCAGGTGTATGGTGCCTCATAGGTCTTTTTTGTTTTAGTTTCTTGGGCTTGTGCCTTTTGTGATTTTAATTTCTTAATTTTAAGGCCCAAGGAGTGATTCCCAGATTTCTTTTACAGACTGAGTCGAGTGGGGCTGAGGTAGAGCATTATCTTGCATTCCTTTATCCCTATTATTTCTAGATCTCACACCCAAGAATAAGATATATCCCATTTGGCGCTTTCTGTACTCTTCTTTCTGACCTCAAAGCTCCATCTGTTTTGCAGACATACCTGCTTTGCCGAGTGCCGATGGTGGTTTCTGTACTGTTTCTGGCCAGTGGTAGGATCAGGGGCCATGTCTGTCTGAGCCACACTGATACAGTACCCAGTATTTTGCACAATGCTTGATATATAACATGTACAATAGAGTTGAATGAATCTTGGCCTAATTTAGAAAGATTAGGCTACTGGGCTTTTTTACTGGGAGCATGGGATAGGGTTGGGGGACATTAAATTATTGGTTCTTTTGTTATAACTCTCCCCTCTTGTGTGTGGCTTATTGATTTACATGGTATTGGTGGCAAAACTGTAGTTGTGTTGACTTCTTCCTTCAGCAGATGGACGGACCACCAGATTCCAAGGTCAGTGGTGTTAGCTGGAGGCTCCGGGTGAGACAAACTAGGCTACCACCTGGAAGTGATGTCTTAGAATCACCTGCGTCAGCATCAGCAAGGGCCCTGGTTAAAAATGCAGATGGCTTGGCCCCCATGCATATTCTCCCCCCTACCCCCCTGAGAATCCCTGGGATGGCCAAGAATCTCTAAAATTTGAGACATTCTTCCCTGAAGACTTGTATATGTAGGAGCTTTGGACGGTAATTATATCATCAAAGGGACCTTTCTCAGTGGTTAGGTTGAGAGGAGAGATGCCACTGGCAGTGGATGAGAAAATAGGTATTTTTCTGCTTAATATATTAGAGTCTTAAGCCATAAGGATATATGACATTGGCCCTGGTTGGATAACCCTATCAGTAGGCATGTTGAGGTCTGCACCTCCACCTTACTTCTTATCTGGGGTGTTCCCAGCACTGTAGGTGCTGGATTTGGGGAATTCCGAATGACTTTAATGTTTGTTCCAGCTCTTTGTGACCCCATGGACTGCAGCACGCCAGGCTCCCCTGTCCTTCAGTGTTTCCTGGAGTTTTCTCAAACTCGTGTCCACTGAGTCGGTGATGCCATCCAACAATCTTGTCCTCTGTCGTCCCCTTTCCTCTGTCATCCCCTTCTCCTGCCTTCAGTCTTCCCAGCGTCAGGGTCTTTTCCAGTGAGTTCCCAATGATTCGACTTTAATGTTAACCGGATTCAAATCAATTTAGGAAAGTCAAGAAAATAATTGCAAAATGACAGAAAACTGCTTTGGGGTGATTAACTTTTTTGCCTTTTTCCAGCAGTGTGACTGATTCCAATTGCTTGCAAGTTAGTTTTTTAGAAATGTCAGGGCAGCCAACTGGGCTCTGTACTGGGGCTGGTTTCCAAGTCTCCAGAACCCCCTGGGGCCCTCCTGGCCTGGCTCTTATTTCATGAGTGCTTTGTATCTGATGCCCATCAATTTTTTTTATTCCTTGGCTTTTGACATGAAGTTCATATACTTACTACTAGTCACACCAAATGATAGGGCCTTTAATAATTTGTGCCCTCATGAGCTGCAGCCAGCCATGCTTCTCTGTCCATGGGTTTTCCAGGCAGGAATACTGGAGTGGGCTGCCATGTTTCCTCCAGGGGGATTTATTTTTTAAG
>NW_011495071.1:10893942-10900015 GCF_000754665.1 Bison bison bison
ACTTGGCTGCTATGCAGCATCTGAGTTGCAGCATGTGGGATCTTCCAGTTGCAGGAGGCAGAATCTTTCTTTAGCTGTGGCATGCAGACTCTTAGTTGTGGCGTGTGGGATCCAGTTCTCTGACTAGGGATCAAACCTGGGCTCCTGCATTGAGACCACGGAGACTTAGCCACTGGACCACCAGGGAAGTTCCAATGGGGCCTTTAAAGCAACAGAGAGGCACCTCTGCAAAGGGACTAACATTAGTTTGTGAACTTGGTGAGACACAGCTGGTAGGTGCTTCCTGTAGGTAACAGTAGTTGCCAAAAAGTTGGAAGGATGTGAGGCTTGGCTGCTTCACTCTCCAGCTTCACTCCCAGCCTCTCCTGAAAGGCAGGCTCAGACATTTCTTGCCCGAAGTGCAGCAGTGAGCCAATGCTTGATGCATGGGCTTGATGCAGTCTCCTTACAAGTGATGGCAGCCACAGCTTGGCAGGGTGCAGACGGTGTTCTCGGGCAGGCTTGGCAAACATGCTCTTTGGTTTTGTCAGTAAAGTTTTATTGAAACACAGGCATGCTCATTTGGTGTGTGTCATCCATTGCTGCATTCATGTTAGAGTGGCAGAAATGAATCGTTGCATAGAAGCGGGATGGCCCACAAAGGCTAAAGTACTTCTGTGCGGACCTTTACAGAAAAAGTTTGCCAACTATTGTTGTAGAGGCAGGATTCTGTTCCCCTTTCAGTTGGCGTTAGGCAGCTAGAATCCTCTAGTGCAGGAGCTTGCACTAGATGAACCTGCGGTGTATCCCCCGAGAGTTCAGGCGACAGGCCTCCCTAAGTTGCTGTGCCCTTTACACGCCATGGTCTTATCTTTGGGATGGGTGTGTGAGCGCTCAGTTGCCTCAATCATGTCTGACTCTTGTGACCCCGTGATCTGTAGCCCCCCAGGCTCCTCTGTCCATGGGATTCTCCAGGCAAGAATACTGGAGTGGGTTGCCATGTCCTCCTCCAGGAGATCTTCCCAGGGACTGAACCTGGATCTCCTGTGTCTCCTGCATTGGCAGGCAGATTCTTTACCACGGAGCCACCTGGGAAGCCCCGTCTTTGTGATATTAGGGCTCATTCAGACATCTTGCATGCCACAGATTTCCTGAGAGAGCTCAATTGTACTTTCACTATTCTGACCAACCGACCACTAATTTCACTATTGGAAACCGACTTCTAACCATCGTTATGCTATTTTTAAGTCCCTAATGCTAATAGAGTTAACACAAAAACCTAGTAATTGCCTCAGAATTGTGGGCTTCTACATGAGAGGTTAACTGACCACAATTGAAGTGTGACTTTTAGGATAACCAGCCAAAATCCAAGCATTGACAAATTATTTTAATTATGACATTGCTTAAGTGTATCCGAACATAGACATAGGTATAAGTACCTAATGCTTGTTACTCCATATGCAACAATAAAGTTCAAACGTGTTTACGGATTAAAAAGGAGACTATAATACCAATACATTTCAAATTGATTTTTTATAATACCAGTATTGAGATATGATTCATATCCTGTAACATTTACCCTTGTAAAGTGTACAGTTCAGTGATTTTTAGTATGTTCATAAGGTCAGGAATTGTTCACCACCATCTAAATCCAGAGCGTTGTCGTGACCTGTGAAGGAAACCTCATACCCACTAGCAATACTTTGTACTCCTCTCTCCTTCCAGCCCCTGGCAACCAGGAATCTACTTTCTGCCTTATGGATTTGCCTATTCTCGACATTATTATAATAATTATTATTAATTGCTGCACCTTGAGGTATGTGGGATCTTAGTTCCCTGACTTGGGATTGAACCCACACCCCCTGCATTGGAAGTGTTGGGTCTTAACCACTGGACCACCAGGGAAGCCCCTCTTTTAAATTCTTGATGTGTTATTTCCATTTAGGATGGAGGATTTGAAGGTTAGGTCCGGCATCTGGCCTTCCTCAAGAATAGGTTGTAGTGACTGTTGTGTTTGCTTTTCATTTTTTGAAAAATTTTTTGAAAAAACCAGATATTTTAAGTGATATACTGTGGCAACTCTTCACATCAGGGTAATCCTTCCCAGGGCTTTTTGTTGTTGCCTTTTTTGGGTTTTGTGTTGTGAGTTTCCTGCATTAATTTTGTAAATTTTGCATCCGTCAGTGGGTGTGGCAGTGAAGTCCTGACCATTAGTGCTCAGCTGGTGAGCAGTGATTTCCTAAAGCGCTTTCAGCCAGTCTGTTGGCCTTTGCTGAGGCCTCTGAGTGTGTGTTGGCGGCATGCCTTCGGTGCCTTCTCCAGCGCTGCCTTAGTCTTCACTTCTTGTTTGTGTGGAGACCCAAGATTATTAACCAGACGTGAGGAATTAGGCCCTTTCCATTCTTTCCTGAGCAAAACACAGCCCTGCATGCGCGTGACCTTGTAAATTCCTTGGAATGTTTCAGAGCTTATCAAGGCCTCTTATGAACATCTTCTCCCATTTTTCCTTTTATGCTTTTTAGTTCACCCTTTGTGAGCTCCAAGTGATAATGTTTCTCTGGCAGATGTGGTGTTAAAACACCACTTGTCGGTGTTTCCCGTAAATGCCCAGGCTGTAGGTCTGTGTGTAGAGAGAACTGAGTCAGGTTATTTAAGGAGACGACCTGAGAATGCAGCTATCAAGCGAGGCACCAGGCAGATAAAATCTGACAGTCCTCTGGCTGTGGGGCATTTGGGGAGCTCCAAACCTGTTCTGTCCTCTCCTGGGCTGCTGGTTTTCATAGCGATTGTGGCTGTGACACTGTGGGTTTCCCACGCTACTAGTACCTCAGCTAGAGAAAGAAGGGTTGGGATTAGGACAAGTTGAAACATCACCAAGTTCACCGTTCTTGCTGAGCTTCAGTCATTGTCTTGAATAAATGCCTCTTGAATTTTTGCAAGCTTTTATTTAATTTTCAGGATTCTGAAAAAGTTCATTTTGAGAATTTTTGTCAGTGCTCTTGTTGTTCGCATGGATGAGTGGATTTTTAGAGTTCTTTCCTCTGCCATTCCAGAAGTGCTTTCAGTTATTATTAACTCTGCAAACTTTTTATTATTTCCACATTTACAAAAAAAAAAATTTTTTTTTGTGCTGATATGACCTCTCCTTGTGCCTTTATTCAGTCTCAAGAGTATCTGCGTTTGCTAATCTCTTTTCAACTGTCTATGCACTACTTATTTTTCCTTGGACTATTTTAAACTAAATCTCAGCTATATATCATTTTATCTATTGTTAGGCATAGATAACGTGAAGGGGAATGATATTTTGCTGAAACTTTGTTACTGCTTCGAAGAGAAAGTGGCACCAAGTGTTACAGCCCAGGTGCTTCTGCCCCCATGTCCTTGTCTGCCACCTGCCTTGGGTCCCTCATTTCTCCCACCAATTTTATCTGAAACTTTCAGTTGAATAGATCACTGTGACATCTTTTGGCCTTCCCTTGGCAATAATATATCATATTTAGTTCTCTTCTGCTCTCGTCTCCGCACCCCCCCCCTTTTTTTTGGCTATTAACTTAATCTGAAGCATAAATGTAAACTCAGGCTTTGAAATTCAGATTATTCAGATTCTTATATTTGTTTTTATCAGAAATGAAAACACCAAATGAAAAATATCTTGCTATGAATTCACAGGCCCTATAATATTGCTGTAAATTAAAACATTTAAATAATTCCTAATTGTTGGTGACAGTATGTGTGCTGGTAGATAAGTATTAACTGGAATAGCCTTTCAGGAAGGCCATTTATCCTGTCAAAATGGAAAATTTGACCTAGGAATTCTAATAATGCATCTTACAGATTTTCTCCTGTAGCTGTGAAAAAGGTAATTCATACAAGTACGTTCACTGAAGAGTGCTTCTGGAAATAACCTAAATGGCCATTAATAGCTGTTAAATCAAAGATGTCTAAGATACACTGCTGATGGAAAAAGTTAAATTGTAGAACAGTAAGATACTCTGTTAATGAATAAAGTGTTACATAATACCATTTCTCTCATGAGTTACACAGCCAATTTCTATCATGATCCAGTTGTATGTGAAAAAGAAATTTGCATATATCAATTTGGCAATGTGTTTGGCTACTCTTAACAGACTAGAAATAAAAGCGACTTCGCCAAGACAGAGGTTTATTTTTCTCTCTTTAGTGCTGCCTAAAGCTAGGGCTGGCATGTTGGTGCCCAGGTGTTCCTGGGGACCAAGGCCTCTTTTTCTTAATTTTTTGGCCGCCCATGTGGCATTTCCCTGACCAGGAATTGAACTTGTGTCCCCTGCATTGGAAGAGCAGAGGCCTGACCACTGGACCACTGGGGAAGTCCCCACGCTTCTATCTTGCTATTTGACCATCCAAAGGAATAATTTCCACACTCTCCCTCATGGTCCCTGACATTTACACTAGGCTTCGAGTCTGTTGGAGTCGGGAAGAATGAGGACAGATAGAAAGAAAGGCTGCAATAGGACCCTCCCAGCTGGTTCAGTCCCTTTCAACAGCTTTCCTTGAAACCCAGCACAATAGTCTGTTCATGTCTCATTGACTGGTCCTTAGTAACATGACCACACAGAGTTGTCCAAAAGAAAGAGAGCCTTCGGCTTTTATTTGGGTGGTTGTCAGGGTTTGCTAAGGAGGAAAGGGGTGGTGGATGTTGTGGTGAGTGGCACAACGTCTGTCACTGTGTAAATATGCTCACGGGTGGTGGCACAGAGCGTCTTATGAGAAGAAACGGATCTGCATTTTACCTTATACCTGTCTGTACTGTTGGATTTTTCATGAGCATACAGTGTCTTACTCCTATAATAACGATAAAGAGAAATTCAGCATCGACAATGGTTGAAGAAATACATCTTACGGTTAATAGTGTGTCATAGTTTTATTGTTAACACTTTTCTTGGTGGTGGTAAAATATTACACTAACTTGCCTACAAATGCTTTAGAAGTGAACCTAACTATCCAGACTTAGGAATACTTCTCTCAGAATAAAGTGGGATGGATGTATTTAGAGGTTTCTCATGACCTTAGTACTCTTGCATTTATATCTTGCTATCTATTCTCACTTCTCAGGTCTCCCAGCAATCATCTTTAAGAACATATAACTGGTGATGGGCTTGGACTTCCCTGTTGGTCCAGTGGTTAAGACTCTGTGCTCCCAATGCAGGGGCCATGGGTTTGATCCCTGGCGGGGGAACTAAGATCCTGCATGCTGTGTGGCACAGCCAAACAAAACAAACCCAAGAAACGAACAAACAAAAGCTAATGATGGGCTTGAGTGTCACTGAGAGAAATGGCTCCTTTCTCAGGTATAACTGCAGTAGGAAGTAGTGAAAAAACATAAAGCATAAAAAAATGTTTCACTGATATCCGTGTCTAGTTCTAGTTCCAGTTCAGTCACTCAGTCATGTCCAAGTCTTTGCGACCCCATGAACCGCAGCACGCCAGGCCTCCCTGTCCATCACCAACTTCCGGAGTCCACCCAAACCCATGTCCATTGTGTTGGTGATGCCATCCAACCATCTCATCCTCTGTCATCCCCTTCTCCTCCTGCCCTCAATCTTTCCCAGCATCAGGGTCTTCTCAAATGAGTCAGCTCTCCGCATCAGGTTGCCAAAGTATTGGAGTTTCAGCTTCAGCATCAGTCCTTCCAATGAATATTCAGGATTTATTTCCTTTAGGATGGACTGGTTGGATCTCCTTGCAGTCCAAGGGACTCTCAAGAATCTTCTCCAACACCACAGTTCAAAAGCATCAATTCTTTGGCGCTCAGTTTTCTTCACAGTCCAACTCTCACATCCATACATGACTACTGGAAAGACCATAGCCTTGACTAGATGGACTTTGTTGGCAAAGTAATGTCTCTGCTTTTGAATATGCTATCTAGGTTGGTCATAACTTTCCTTCTAAGCAGTAAGCGTCTTTTAATTTCATGGCTGCAGTCACCATCCGCAGTGATTTTGGAGCCCCCCAAAATAAAGTCAGCCACTGTTTCCACTGTTTCCCCATCTCTTTGCCATGAAGTGATGGGACCGGATGCCATGATCTTCGTTTTCTGAATGTTGAGCTTTAAGCC
>NW_011495071.1:10900115-10919739 GCF_000754665.1 Bison bison bison
TGAGCTTTAAGCCAACTTTTTTACTCTCCTCTTTCACTTTCATCAAGAGGCTCTTTAGTTCCTCTTCACTTTCTGCCATAAGGGTGGTGTCATCTGCATATCTGAGGTTATTGATATTTCTCCCGGCAATCTTGATTCCAGTTTGTGCTTCTTCCAGCCCAGCATTTCTCATGATGTACTCTGCATAAAAGTTAAATAAGCAGGGTGACAATATACAGCCTTGACGTTCTCCTTTTCCTATTTGGAACCAGTCTGTTGTTCCATGTCCAGTTCTAACTGTTGCTTCCTGACCTGCATATAGGTTTCTCAAGAGGCAGGTCAGGTGGTCTGGTATTCCCATCTCTTTCAGAATTTCCCACAGTTTATTGTGATCCAGTCAAAGGCTTTGGCATAGTCAATAAAGCAGAAATAGATGTTTTTCTGGAACTCTCTTGCTTTTTCGATGATCCAGTGGATTTTGGCAATTTGATCTCTGGTTCCTCTGCCTTTTTTAAAGCCAGCTTGAACATCTGGAAGTTCACGGTTCATGTATTGCTGAAGCCTGGCTTGGAGAATTTTGACCATTATTCTACTAGTGTGTGAGATGAGTGCAATTGTGTGGTAGTTTGAGCATTCTTTGGCATTGCCTTTCTTTGGGATTGGAATGAAAACTGACCTTTTCCAGGCCTGTGGCCATTGCTGAGTTTTCCAAATTTGCTGACATTGAGTTCAGCACTTTCACAGCATCATCTTTTAGGATTTGAAACAGCTCAACTGGAATTCCATCACTTCCACTAGCTTTGTTCATAGTGATGCTTCCTAAGGCCCCCCCTGACTTCACAGGATGTCCGGCTCTAGGTGAGTGTGAGTGATCACATCTTCATGATTATCTGGGTCGTGAAGATCTTTTTTGTACAGTTCTTCTGTGTATTCTTGCCGCCTCTTCTTACTATCTTCTGCTTCTGTTTATTTATATATATTCATAAGGATTTATATAGGGTGGCTTAAATCATCTGACCTTGATACATAGCTATAAAACTTTATTGACTTAAGGAGGGCTTTTGGAATTTATACATAGCAATTTTGGGAACTCTCTCACTCGGGTGATGCATTTTGTGTTTTTAATCAATCCATCGTTTCTATAGCCCCATACTGAGGACAGGCTATTATGCAGTTTTCAGGGTGCCATTTTGGGAAGGCAGTCTTCTGTACTTCTCTGCCTGGCTTCTTTAAAACAAACTACTTTTAACCAGTGTTCAGTGGTGGCTTGGAAAAAGTGTGTGTGTGTGTGTGTGTGTGTACATTCAGCTGCTCAGGTGAATAGAAAACAACTTCACCTTCATCAGCTTGCTCTTCACAAAATTTGTTAGACATCCATGGGCATGGAGTATTTAGCAGTTGTCATATTATAGTCAAGGAAACGTGACATCCAAAAAAAAAAGGGAAACTTGAAATCTTCTATACTCTGTAGGAGTTAAAAATCTGTAATAAACAGTAGCAACATAGTCAAGGATAAGTGAAGCCAAACTCACCATTTCTGGCTGGGGATCCTGACATTCAGGTCGGATGATAGCCATGCCCATGAAGATGTCCACACGAGAATGGGCCTCCCTGTCTGTTGTCCTAGACGTGCAATATTGGCCTTCAAGTTTCCGGTCACAGACTTGTAGAACTGGAAAGAGACACGTAGAGCCTTTGCAGTGTTTCTTATTCTTTTTTGGATCACTGGCCCTTTTGAGAAACTTCTGAAATGTCTGTATCCTCCCAGCACAGTGAGTGAGTGCATCCACATGCAAAATTTGCATATATATTTATGGAGTTCCTGGATCATTTAAACCTGTACCCAAAGTCCTCATTCAAATCAGCTTCTCAATTTATAGAGGGATACAGTGGAACCTAGGCTTCCCTGGTGGCTTAGATGGTAAAAAATCCACCTGCAATGTGGGAGACGTGGGTTTGATCCCTGGGTTGGGAAGATCCTCTGGAGCAGGGAATGGCAACCCACTCCAATTTTCTTGCCTAGAGAATCCCCATGGACAGCAGAGCCTGGCGGGCTGCAGTCCATGGGATCACAAAGAGTCGGACACGACTGAGCAACTAAGCACACAGAAATTGGAACATAGAGAAATTGAGCGCTAACTCTGAATCTAGTGCTTTTACACACATGAGCAAGCTCCCAGCTGTGATTAATATCCCTGAAACACAGTGTAACCAGCGTCACATGCGTGGTCAGCATCCCGTGGAGTACTCTGTCTCTACCAAAGAAAACATATTGTAGCAAGAGACCCTAATCAATGAGAAGGATTAAAAGACTGAAAAATAGAATCAGTGACAATTCCTTCAACTGTTGGTAAAAATTAAAGTCCCGTGACTCGGGGATCCTTGCGATCTAGAAATAGTAGAAAGGGGAAGAGGATGTGTTTTGTATGCATATCAGGTGTGTGGCGGACCTCACCCTCTGGTGGTTTGGGGGCTGTATGTTCTGCCCAGCTTGTCTCTCCAGCCTCATCACACAGCCCTCTCCCTTTCGCTCTCTGCTTCAGCTTTGGCAGCCCCTGCCCCCTCCCCAAGCTCAAGATCTCCCTTCATACTTTGTCCTTTCTCTTCATGTAGTGCCTGGAGTGTCTGTATCTATTGCAGACCAGGTATCTAGGATATAGTGGTACAGCCCAGGCTGCCCAGTGACGGCAAACATTGCAAAATGTGCATTTGTGGTAACACTCTTTAGTGTTTTTAGTAGAATCAGAGGGATCTGACTTTCCTGTTTCCTTTTACACTTGTTCTGAATGATTATCATATGGTACAGTTGATATTTTTCTCCTCCTCTTCCTTGGCAGCATCTCTTCGGCAGTCCACAACCATCCTCTGTCCAGCTCTGGGTCTCCTTTGGCCGGAAGCCCATGCGAGCAGCCCAGTTTGTCACAAGACATCCTATTAATGTGAGTGGGGTCTGCGGTGGAGGGTGGGGGAGTGCTGGTGTCCTCAGGCAGAGGTCAGGGGGAGGGTGATGGGGGGAGGATATTTGATGGAGGCTCCCTGGAGTCACTTTCTAGATTAGTCTCTATGCTTTTGGGCATCTTGGTCTGTTTTTTCCCTCTTCACTTTTTGAAGTGGAGCTGAATGGGAGCCTTAATTTGCTTGAAGTGGAGAAGGATTGGCAGAGAGGTTTGGAGCCAGAGTCAATGGGCTCAGTGTGCCCGTGCTGAAGGAATGGGAGGGTAGGGACAGCAGCAGTTATTCATTAAGTACCTGCTGTGTTGCTCACAGATGGCGAGGTTCCATAAGGGGACAGAATTGGAGTCTCACCCTTTTAGAAACAGATGGGTTGGAGAGTCTGAGAACAGAGCAGAGAAAGAAACCATGTACAGTCAAAGGCTTGACTGTGCAGCCTGTGTTAAGACATAGAGAACCATAGGAAAGGTCAGTGTGAGCTGGGTCATCGGAGAAGTGACCATGGGGAGGAGGTGGCATTTGAAGGCCTTGATGCCAGGGCCTGGTGTGATGGAGGATTAGTAGCTCAGAGGAGTATGTGGTGGAGAACATGTTTGTCAGTTCTTTGCTTTCTCTGGGCTCTGCCTTCCTGTGGTCATCTTAGAGGAAATGAGAGGGAAGGAAATGCACATTAATTTGCATTATGCTTTGTAGTAACGATAGGGAGACATCATTACGTTAAAAGTGATTTCTAGGTCATTTTTGGAGTTCAAGGCCCGTTCTTATTTTGTGCCCCATCTGCCGATAAGGGGTCTGCTTTAGCCAAAGAACAGCCTCAGGGTCTCTAAAGAGAGTCAGCCAAGCTTCTTTCCCAAGACCAGGAGGCTCTCGTGGGCTCCAAGACTGCCCTCTTCCCTGGGACACTGAGAAGCCCTTGCTTGCGTGTGCAAAGGGACCTTCCACAGGGCATATGTGTTTTTTTTGACTTGTGTCTTTTTAATTTTTTGATGCCAAAGGAATATTACATCGCGGACGCCTCCGAGGACCAGGTGTTTGTGTGTGTCAGTCACAGTAACAACCGCACCAACCTGTATATCTCGGAGGCAGAGGGGCTGAAGTTCTCACTGTCCTTGGAGAACGTGCTCTATTACAGCCCAGCGGGGGCAGGCAGTGACACCTTGGTGAGGTAAGGAGACCGGTGGGCGGGGCTGCTTCCTGCTTTCTTACCCGGCACGACCTCTCATTGGGTGGTTTTCAACATCCCCTGAACATCTGGACTCCCCTGGGGGTGGTTTCAGAAGCCCCAGTGATTACTAGTCCACCTTCCCAGACATTACTTTTTTTATCTGGTTTGAGGTATGCCAGGCACTTGAGGATCTTTTTTAATTTTTAAAACAACTTTAACTAATTCGGTTTTGTCTGCACTGGGTCTTCGTTGCCGCCGGTGGGCTTTCTCCAGTTGTGGAGAGTGGGGGCTCCTCTCTAGTTGCAGTGCACGGACTACTTGCTGCAGTGGCTTTCTCTTGTTTTGAAGCACCGGCTCTAGAGCATGGGCTCAGTAGTTGTGGCTAGAAGGGCTCTAGAGCACACGCTCAGTAGTTGTGGTGAACGGGCTTAATTGCCCCGAGGCACGTGGGATCGTCCCAGACCAGGGATCGAACCTGTGTCCCCTGCATTAACCACTGGACCACCAGGGAGGTGCCCACATGTTTATGTGGTGCAGAGGCTGAGCACCGCTGCACTGGGCGACACTTAGGATCACTGCCACCGTGTCAGCCACTCCTTTGGGGTTCCTTCATTCAGTTACCTGGTTTTGTGGTCTCAGACCCAGTAGGAAAGAGCACTGGCAAAACGTCACCACCACCTCTGGGCCAGCTGGCGTGTGTGTCTACAAGGCCCTTCCTCCACGTGACTCTGGTTAATTAACATCATTATCCTCCCCACCACCATCCCCCAGTAATTGCAAGGTATTGTTCTGTGGTATCTGTGGAAAAGTCCTTTATCAGTACGTCACATGCCTGGAGTGGTCCTGCTGTAACTGTGTTCTCGGGGCCATGGAGGAGTCCAGGACTCGGAAGGGGTGGATGCCATGCCATGTGGGTGGCACTGTGATCCATCAGTGGTGCGAGGTCACTTACTCTCGTTTGTCTGTGACAGACCATTCTTGTGTGCGTGTCATTGTGACTAAGACTGCTCTCTGCTCTTGGGAAGAGCCAGCTGGCAGAACTGGCTGGTCTGCAGTGAGGTATAGCTCCAGCGCCGTGAACCTCAGGTCAGAGGGCACGTTCTTGCTGCCCGCTCTCCCTCTTCAAGTTGCCGGTTCATTCAGCAAGGATGCTGCTGTTCACTGCCTGGTGGCTTTGCGTGTACAGCCGTGCTGTATTGTGTATCCAGCAAGGAAAACTTGGAACAAGCTCCCTGATCCATGGAGCTCTTGTTCTAATTGTGGGAAGACAAAATAGAGACAAATACGTACTCTGCTGATAATGCTGAGTGTGGAGAAGAAACATAAAGTGAGATAAGAGGACAGAGGGTTACCAGGGCATATGCTTTATATGAGCCGGTCAGCAGGTGCCTGAGTTACACAGGAGTGGGAGCTGGGCACATAACCTGGGGAGGAGCTTTGCAGGTGGAGGAACAGTAGGTACAGGGGCTCTGGGGTGGGACTTGAGTGGTTTAAGAGCAGTGTGGAGGCCAGGGTGGATCAACCAGCTGATGGACGGGAGAGAGCATCCCTAAGACACAGGAACCAAGAAAGCAGGGTTTAGATTGTATAGCACCCTCAAGGGCATAGCAAGATCTTTTTTCTTCTCTTAAGCATGATGGAGGGTTTTGACCAGAAGCTGAATATCACTTGATTTAACCTGTTACATTTTTTGGACACCATTTTAAAAAATGTGAATTGCATTATGTAAAGAAAAGTGCATAAAACATACATGGGCAGTGTTATAGATTATTTTCAGTCGATACTCATGTGACTTATATTTTAAAGAAGCCATGCTAGATGCTGTGTGGAAATTAGACAGCAGACTTGCAAACTGGGGGGTCCAGCTGTGAGATCACTGCCGAAATCCGGGCCAGTGGTTGAGGTTGGCGGGACCTGGAGTGGTAGCAGTGGAGATGATGGAAATGGTCAGAGGCTTCCTGATGGCTCAGACGGTAAAAGACCCGCCTGTAATGCAGGAGTTGTGGGTTCAATCCCTGGGTTGGAAAGATTCCCCTGGAGGAGGGAATGGCTACCCACTCTAGTATTCTTGCCTGGAGATTTCCGTGGGCAGAGGAGCCTGGAGGGCTACAGTCCATATGGTCGCATAGGAGCGACTGTCACTTTCGCTTTGACCCATTTGCTGATGCATTTGGCTGATGGATTGGACATGGGGTTTGAGAGAAGGAGGGGAAGTCAGGGACCCACCACTGCTTGGCTGGAGCAGCTGGCACAGTGATGGTTTCAGACTGTCCGGGAGGGCTGGGCGAGTTCCCATCTGAGGATGCCTATTAGATACCAAGTCAAGAACTTTCTATGTGCTCTGGTACACTTTTCCACACCCTATTTCTTCTCCTTTGGAGGTGCTGTCATCTTTTACTTCTTAACTTTGTTTCCCAGCATAGACTCAGAGGTTATTTATTATTCAGTGTCTTGTAATGTGTTATAAACCACCCCTGCCATGACTCATCCTCAGGTTGTTCTGGTTTGGTCAGTCACTCCTCCTCAGGCTGGCTCCCAGTGGCTTTGTTTTATTTTTAATGATTTATTGAAGTGAAATTCTCATAACGTAAACTTATCCGTTTTAAAGTAAACAACTCAGTGGCATATAGCACATTTACAGTGTTGTGCAACCACCAGCCTTACCTAATTCCCAAACATTTACATTTTTCCCAAAGAAAATCACTTAACTGTTCAGTAATTTCTCTCCCCTAAGCCCCTGGTAGTCACCAGGCTACTTTATGTCTCTATGAATTTGCCTTTTCTGGCTATTTCATATAAATAGAATCATACCGTAACACCTGACCTTTGTGTCTAGTTCACTTTGGGTAAAGTTTTCAGATTTTATCCATATGTAACAGGTGTCAGTTGGAGAAGGCAATGGCAACCCACTCCAGTACTCTTGCCTGGAAAATCCCATGAATGGAGGAGCCTGGTAGGCTGCAGTCCATGGGGTCGCTGGGAGTCGGACACGACTGGCAGACTTCACTTTCACTTTTTACTTTCATGCATTGGAGGAGGAAATGGCAACCCACTCCAGTGTTCTTGCCTGGAGAATCCCAGGGACGGTGGGGCCTGGTGGGCTTCCGTCTATGGGGTCGCACAGAGTCAGATATGACTGAAGCGACTTAGCAGCAGCAGCAGCAGCAACAGGTGTCAGTACGTCATTCCTTTGTAGCAGTGAGCCAATAGTCGCCTTCAGTTCAGTTCAGTCACTCAGTCGTGTCTGACTTTGCAACCCCATGGACTGCAGCATGCCAGGCTTCCCTGTCCATCACCAACTCCCAGAATTACTCAAACTCATGTCCATTGAGTCGGTGATGCCATCTAACCATCTCATCCTCTGTCGTCCCCTTCTCCTCTTGCCTTCAATCTTTCCCAGCATTGGGATCTTTTCCAGTGAGTCAGTTCTTCACATCAGGTGGCCAAAGTATTGGCTCTTCAGTTTCAGCATCAGTCCTTCCAATGAACATCCAGGACTGATCTCCTTTAGGATGGACTGGTTGGATCTCCTTGCAGTCCAAGGGACTCTCAAGAGTCTTCTTCAACGCCACAGTTCAAAAGCATCAGTTCTTCAATGCTCAGCTTTCTTTATAGTCCAACTCTCAACATCCATATATGACTACTGTAAAACCTATAGCTTTGATTAGACAGACCTTTGTTGGCAAAGTAATGTCTCTGCTTTTTAATATGCTATCTAGGTTGGTCATAACTTTTCTTCCAAGGAGCAAGCATCTGTTAATTTCATGGCTGCAGTCACCATCTGCAGTGATTTTGGAGCCCCCCAAAATAAAGTCTGTCACTGTTTCTATTGTTTCCCCATCTATTTGCCATGAAGTTACGGGACCAGATGCCATGATCTTAGTTTTCTGAATGTTGAGTTTTAAGACAACTTTTTCACTCTCTTCTTTCACTTTCATCAAGAGGCTCTTTAGTTCCTCTTCACTTTTTGCCATTAGGGTCGTGTCATCTGCATTTCTGAGGTTATTGATATTTGTCCTGGCAATCTTGATTCTAGCTTGTGCTTCCTCCAGCTCAACATTTCTCATGATGTACTCTGCATCTAAGTTAAGCAGGGTGGCAATATACAGCCTTGATGTACTCCTTTTCCTATTTGGAACCAGTCTGTTGTTCCATGTCCAGTTCTAACTGTTGCTTCCTGACCTGCATACAGATTTCTCAAGAGGCAGGTCAGGTGGTCTGGTATTCCCATCTCTTTCAGAATTTTCCACAGTTTCTTGTGATCCACACAGTCAAAGGCTTTGGCATAGTCAATAAAGCAGAAATAGATGTTTTTCTGGAACTCTCTTGCTCTTTCAGTGATCCAATGGATGTTGGCAATTTGATCTCTGGTTCCTCTGTGTTTTCTAAATCCAGCTTGAACATCTGGATAGTCGCCTGACTTGTAATTAAAATCATGAACCACTCTCTCTCTGGCCTCTTGCTGATTCTTTTTCACCTTTAAGAGACTCTGGCTATGGGGCCAATAGGTCACAGCTTGGTCAAAGTTCCCTCAACTTCTGCATTTGTCAGCTCTTCAGGATGGAGATGGGAAGGGGAGCCCAGAGCTGCAGAGTGTGGCTCTCTGCGGGGTGGGAATGTCCATAATGCCAGCACGCAAATGGCCCTTTATGAAGTTACGGCATTTCCCGCCCCGCCCCGCCTAAGCATGTAGTCCAGTTATGAAATTGAAAATAGATTTACATCAAGATTCATAGGCTTATTTCCTCTTTGACTTTCTCATTTCTTTCTTCAGATTTTTATCTTGAGACTGGAGATGTGCTCACTTAAATGACCTTTGTCATCTGCATCTCCATCTCAACGTGATGACACGGGAGAAGTGTGAGTGAGCAGTTTATGTGGGCAGGCTGGCTTAACTTAGAAAGGAAAACCAAATAAAACAAGCTATTCTTTGTGCCTAGTGGGGAAGTGGGTGCCAAGGACCTGGGTCCCATTACTTAGAGACCTGGAGGAGGAATTTTTCCCAGGGGTGGCCCTGACCTCAGTGAGAGGTGCCGAGGGGAGGCACTGTCTAGATGGAGGGACAGACGTGGAGTGGATGGAAGTGGCTTGCCTGCAGGGCATTTTGAGGAGGACTGCTGGGTTCTGGGCTGAAGGTGGCTGGGAGGGACCTGGTGAGCTGCCTGGCGAGAGGGAAAAGCAAGTGGTGAGAGCCAGTGAGAGAAAATGGAAGAATACGGACTCTTACGGAGAGATGCTTGGGTGAGTCAGGTGGTTGCAGGGTGCAAGGTGTTAGAAGGAGAGATGACAGGATGGACCGGGGCCCGGAGGAGCGTGGAGGTACGGGGGACAGGCTTCTGCTTGGATTGAAAAGATAAAATGCCAGGAGAAAGACTGAGGAAAGAAACAGGGCTCCTCGAGAGGAGAAAAACTCAGACCTCCCAGATAAATTGGAAGAAGCCTGTGGTGGCCCTCACAATAGTAGGATCACAAGCAGGAGAGTCGTGTGAATAGAGGGCAAGGTGGGTAACAGACCTGGGCTTTTTCCTACGGAAGCAACTGAAAACCAACTAAACCGGAACTGAGGAAACCACGTGTCAGAACATTTGGTCTCAGCGCCAGTGTCTTCTGGGGGACCTTGCTCTGTCTCAGGCGGGGTGGCTCTGCCACTTCTGTGGGCATCTTTCTGTCTGAACTGGCGAAACAGTCTTCCTGCTTCAGATTTATATGACAGATGACAGGAAAGTGCATTTCTGTTTGTTTGTTTTTAATTAATAAAGCCCGGTGGCTCAGAACTCTCCCAAATAAAGGACATGCTTCCAGTTTTAAAAGCCACGTGTGAACTGTGGCTACCCTTTCTTGGGGATGAGTCCTTAGAACGTGTACCATATTAGTGCAAAACTACTGCTCAGGGAAGTTGCAGGATCTGGAACTTCCTTAACTAACATAGCAGTTAAGGCCAGTGAGGTCTTTGTCTCTTGTTTCCCTGTTAATAAGCATAACCTCAAGGTTTCCAGAGCCATCCTTGTTGGATGTACTGTGTCTTTGGGAAGGCTTCTGCTCTGTTCCCTGACAAATCCTATGGACTTCTGTCTGATCAGGGTGTTGGCTAATTAGTTGTAAGTATCTGGACAATGTAACCCCTTAGCTATATTTCTGTGCTGCTGCTAGTGCTGCTAAGTCACATCAGTCGTGTTCAACTCTGTGCGACCCCATGAACTGCAGCCTACCAGGCTCCTGCACCCATGGGATTCTCCAGGCAAGAGTACTGGAGTGGGTTGCCATTGCCTTATAGACTGGGTTAAATTGTAAGCCCCAGCACTACACTGTAATTTTTTTTTTTAATTGAAGTCTAGTTGATTTACAGTGTTGTGTTAAATTTTTCTGTGTGACAGAGTGATTCGTTTGTATACACACATGTACACAAACACACACACACGTATTCTTTTCCATTATAGTTTCTCGCAGTATATTGAATATAGTTCCCTGTGCTATACAGTAAGACCTTTGTTGTTTATCCGGCCTATAATAAAATAGTTTGCATCTGCCAACCCCGAACTCTCAGTCCTTCCCTATCCCATCCCTGTCCGCAGCCACAGGTCTGTTTTCCATGTCTGCGAGTGTGTTTTTATTTCCTAGATAGGTTTGTTTGTGTCATATTTAAGATTCCACATGCAAGTGGTATTTGTCATTCTCTTTCTAACTTACTTCTCTTATGGTCATCTCTGGGTCCATCCATGTGGCTGCAGATGACATGATTTCATTCCTTTTTCATGGCTGAGTAGCATTCCATTGTGTATATGCACCACATCTTCTCTATCCATCCATCTGTGGATGCACATTCAGGTTGCTTCCATGTCTTGGCTGTTGTGAACAGGCCAGTACTGTACTTAGAATCTGGTAAGTTTGGTTTATTGTTTCCTGTTTATCCAGGCTCACTGGAGGATTTTGGGTCAATATCCTAGTGAGAAATAAATGTAACTCTCACATCAACTTTTCTGTGTTGTATTTATCATTCTGAACCCCATGTGAGGAGTGATTGATCAGATGAGCATCTTGGCCTTCAAAGTTAAAAAAAAAAAAGGCAGTTTATTCAGCCACAGGAAGGAAGGAATACAGTACCGATACAACATGGATGAACCTTGAAAACTTTATAGTAAGGGAAGGTAACCAGATACAAAAGGTAGTATATTATATAATTACATTTATATGAAATATCCAGAATAGGCAAGCCCAAGCTATGGTTTTTCCAGTAGTTGTGTACGGATGTGAGAGTTGGACCATAAAGAAGGCTGAGTGGTAAAGAATTCATGCTTTTGAGCTGTGGTGTTGGAGAAGACTCTTGAGAGTCCCTTGGACTGCAGGAAGATCAAACCAGTCTATCCTAAAGGAAATCAGTCCTGAATATTCTTTGGAAGGACTGATGCTGAAGCTCCAGTACTTTGGCCATGATGCAAAGAGCTGACTCATTGGAAAAGACCCTGATGCTGGGAAAGATTGAAGGTGGGAGGAGAAGGGGACGACAGAGGATGAGACGGCTGGATGGCATCACTAACTCAATGGACATGAGTCTGAGCAAACTCGGGAGATAGTGAAGGACAGGGAAGCCTAGCGTGCTGCAGTCCACGGGGTCACAAAGAGTTGGACTCGACTTAGCGACTGAATAGCAGCAACAAATAGAGACAGAAAGCTAATCAGTGGTTGCCAGTATCTGGAATGGGAACGAAAAGTGGGGTGTGCCTACCGGGGGTACAGGGTTTCCCTTTGGGATGATAGAAATGTTCTGGGACTACATAGTGATGATGGTTGCCTAACATTAGGAAGATACTTAATGCCAGTGAATCTTCTTTAAAATGGTTAAATTTTGTGTGGACTTCTTGGTGGTCCAGGGGTTGAGGCTTTGCCTTCTAGTGCAGGGAAGGTGCAGTTTTCAATCTCTGGTTAGGGAGCTGAGATCCCACATGGCTTGAGGCCAAAAAGCCAAAACATAAAGCAGAAGTAATGTTGTAACAGAGTCAATTAAGACTTTAAAAATTGTCCACATAAAAAAAAATCTTAAAAAATGGTTAGATTTTGTTATTTAAAATAAAAATATCCCTAGCAAATAACACTGTTTATTTTCTCTTATTGTAGGTATTTTGCCAATGAACCATTTGCTGACTTCCACCGAGTGGAGGGGTTACAAGGGGTCTACATTGCTACTCTCATCAGTGGCTCCATGAATGAGGAGAACATGAGATCCGTTATCACCTTTGACAAAGGCGGGACCTGGGAGTTCCTTCAGGCCCCAGCCTTCACCGAATATGGAGAGAAAATCAATTGTGAGGTATAGATGCTACGCTCTTGTTTGGATTGTTTTAAAAAACACTTATAACTGTAGTTCTACTCTTACTGTTCTGAAACTCTGCACCGAGTTATCTTGGGGTGCTGTAATGAACTCGCAGGGGCACCATGGGGTATTTTAAATTTTTGAAGGGTACTTGACATCTGTTGGTCACCATGTGGATTTACTCTCTTGGGTTAGTTCATAGTTTCAGCATTAGCTCATGCTATATGTCTTTGGATGACATATCTTTGTGAAGCTGGACTCTTGCTTGGCAGTTTACATGGTACAAAGCAAGTAAGAAAATCTATCTGGTTTAGGAAATGGTAGTAGTGGTATCTGCTTAGATTCTGAAGTTTGAGAAGCTGTGCAGTGCCTAACAGGTGTTTACATCCTATTATTAAGTAATTGTGGTTATGTAAGGATGAAATACACGACTGAGTGACTTCACTTTCACTCTTCACTTTCATGCATTGGAGAAGGAAATGGCAACCCACTCCAGTGTTCTTGCCTTGAGAATCCCAGGGACGGGGGAGCCTGGTAGGCTGCTGTCTATGGGGTCGCACAGGGTCAGACACGACTGAAGCTACTTAGCAGCAGCAGCAAGGATGAAATAAAAGTTTTATGTTTTTTTTCAGCTTAAATATAAACACATACAGTATTATTTCAAACTGCTGCTGCTAAATTATTAGGACATGTACTTATTGGGTTGTATGGATTTAACTGTGGTGAAAAACAAATATTAGTATTTCTTCTGATCTGAGGCTGTTATAAAAATAATTTACTGAGACACTGGTTGTGTTTGGAACCTATGCCATACGTTATTATTTCTGAGGAATGTCTTATAAAATTCTTTCCTGAATATAATTTAGGATTCTACCATTTTCCTTACCTGTGGGTTCATCTAAAAAGCTCACAATCCTGAAATGTGTTATTTGGCCTCATTCAGGGTTCCCATTCACCTAAGCAGCTGCTTCCTTTTTCCTGGAAAGAAGTCAGTGACCGTGATCCCTGGCTTTATATGATGCCCTACTCTTGTATTTTCTTTTTCTTTTAGAAAAATTTATTTTTTTGTCTGTGCTAAGTCTCAGTTGTGACATGTGGGATCTAGTTCCCTGACCAGGAATCAAATGCGTGCCCCCTGCATTGGAAGTGCAGAGTGTTAAAAACCTGACCACCGGGAAAGGTCCCCCCTCGTTATTCTAAGACAGATACTCGTTAGAGAAATCCTTTTGTTATAAAAGTAAGTATATCTATCAAATCATGTCAGTTTTGACCTGGAAAAAAAGCACAACTAGAGATACCCTATCTAGAATACTGCTGCTTCTGCTGCTGCTGCTGCTAAGTCGCTTCAGTCGTGTCCAACTCTGTGCGACCCCATAGACGGCAGCCCACCAGGCTACCCCGTCCCTGGGATTCTCCAGGCAAGAACACTGGAGTGGGTTGCCATTTCCTTAGACAAGGCTAAGTAACATTTGACAGTCAGTTTCTAGCTGGAGAATTGGGCGTGACCTGCTGCTAAGTCGCTTCAGTCGTGTCCGACTCTGTGCGACCCCCTAGACGGCAGCCCACCAGGCTTCCCCGTCCCTGGGCATGACCTGATCCTATAGCAAAAGACCTTGTTTGCAGAGCTATTGAAATTTGAACATAAGTACTGGAGGCCAGTTGGAAGAACTTCAAGTCTCGCAGAGGACACCTGAAGACTTTCTGTACAAATGCAGACTACTTAAAAACATTTCATGTGGATCTTTTGGTGTTTATATCTCATATGTTGTACATCTGGAAGTGTATCAGTAAGACTTTCTGACTTTTGAGTCTTGATTTTCCTTCTGACTGACTTGCTTAAATCATATTTGAAATGCATCTCCAGTGACTTAGAAAATAAGTACCATGAAATCATTTCATTTCTCTGAGTGATGTGAGAGAAATGCTGGGTAACACTGAGAGAGGGATAGCTTTCACATCTACTTAAGTTGGCACTGACTTCTTTCTTTCAAAAGTTTCATTGAATTATAGTTGATTTACAATGTTGTGTTAGTTTCAGGCGTACAGCAAAGTGATTCAGTCATACATACATACATAGATATATACCTGTATATACTCTTTTAGATTCTTTTCCCTTTTTGGCACTGAGTATAATTCTCCGTGCTATACAATAGTTCCTTGTAGGTTGATGATGGACAGGGAGGCCTGGTGTGCTGCAGTCCACGGGGTCGCAAAGAGTTGGACACGACTGAGCGACTGAACTGAACTGAGATTACCTGTTTATATATAGCTCTGATTTCTAACTGCTGTTCTCTGAGAGTCTCAGAAGGGTTTTTTTCCCTTAGTATCTTTCTCTTGTCTCCCATAAGTGGCGTTTACATGGTTCAGATGATCATATCCATCTGGGGCGAGGGTGGGGGCAGCCTGGCTGTGGCTCTGGTCTCCTTTGGGCCAAGTCCCCTTGCTTTGTGTCAACTGCAGCATGGGCACAGGAAGCCTCGGCCTTTAGAGGGAGACTGGGGGGCATATCACGTGATGACAGCAGCTGAACTTGTGTTGCAGCTCTCCCAGGGCTGCTCCCTCCACCTGGCCCAGCGGCTCAGCCAGCTGCTGAGCCTCCAGCTTCGGCGGATGCCCATCCTATCCAAGGAGTCAGCGCCCGGGCTCATCATCGCCACCGGTGAGTTGGCTTTGCCTGTCGTCATTGATGGGTTTAGCTGCTGGCTTACGTGCAGCTGCATACACAGGGACCCCTGCCACCTAGGGCAGCCCTGTCTGTTCGTGGTCCTGAGATGTCCTGGTTGCTAGAGGACTCAGCAGTTCTGGTTGGGCCAGGTGATAAACTGATGTATTCTTGACCTTAGGAATAATTGCTCTTCTTGCATTTTAGGTTCGGTGGGGAAGAACCTGGCGAGCAAGACGAACGTATATATCTCCAGCAGTGCTGGAGCCCGGTGGCGAGAGGTCAGCTCCCTCATCCCACACCCCTGTTCTTGTTAGTGTGAGGACATGGGCCCTGTCTTAATGTGTCAGGGACACACATGACCTATGGTGGGGGGCCCACAAAGCCAAGTGTGGTTATGAAATTCAGAGAGATACCAGGAGCCACACATAGGGTCAGCTGCACAGATTTGTTATCACACTCCATAATGTGGGCTTGTGATTTTGCTAAAAATGTTACTTTGAATCAAAAACAGACTTAAAAAAACAACTGTGAATTTGTTAAACATTCCAAGATGACAAGTTCCATGAGGATAAAGTGGTGTCTGTTTTGTCACTTTACTCCTGGGACTAGCAGCATCCATTATGGACACCGGGTGCTCAGGAAGGGTCTGCTGAATCCATCAGCAAATTGTAATGTGGTGGTGTCCTGTCTGAACCTAGTTACTTACTTTTCTTTGCGTGCTATTGAAGGTTTGAGTCAAGCCCGTCCCCCCATCACTGGGTCCTTCGTCTCATCCTGTGCTATGGCACGTTCTGTGCTGTGGAGGGAAGCTGTGTCTGCCTAACGTTCGTATGACTAAACTTGGATCCTCAGCAATCAATTATACCGGTTCTGAAGGGCTAGTACTCTAGTCCCAAAATGCTAAGTCAGCCTTGGACATTAGAGAATTTCCAAACTTGTAAAACAAAGAAGTGTTTTTTCCCTCATCAGGGATACAGGCATCTGGTCTTGTTCTGTAGGTGCCGCTGTCAGTGACGCTCTGCTGTGCGTGCGGGGAGCTGCTGGGGTAGAACCCTCCAGATCTCCTGCCAGCCGGGCATGACCTCAGGAAGGCTGAGGGGTTGTCAGCAGAGCCAGCAGGCAGCTCCCATCCTCATGGTGCCCTTCCTGGGAATGCGACTTGTGCACTTTCATAGAGAAATGCTCCTTACGTGAAGCAGTAGTCATACCCAACATTTATTTGGGTCTTTGCAGTTTACAGAGGCCTGTCACGTACCTTATCTCATTTGGGGTAGGGCTCACCATTCCTCCAGCTGAGAGATGTAGGACCCAGACATCATGTGTGTGTGTGTGTGTGTGTGAGAGAGAGAGAGTGAGAGAAAGAGAGACAGAGATAGAGCTCAACAGCATGGTAGAGAACATAATTTTGTATTTGGATGAAGGAGACTGTTAAGTCCAGAGTAGTAAAAAACCGTGTGAACAATTTGGAATTTGGGGGGCATCCTTGTCCCGCCCCCATGGGAACGATTAAGCAGTGGTTTTCCTCTTCCCTGGAGCCGGACATTCCTTTTGAAATTGGGTGTTCTTTCCTCTGCAGATAGGCTTGTGGTTGGTTTGTACCTTCTGATGTTGGTGTAATCTGGAATTTGAACATCTGCAAGCGATTTCCTTCTGGGGAGAAAGCGGTGTCTTGTTCCTCCTGCAGGGAAGTGGGGTCATCTGGCTGATGTGGGCACAGCTGTCAGTGCCTCCCGCCGGGCACACTCCCCGCCTGCCAAGAGGTGGCCATCCCACAGGAGACCATAGTTTTGGAACTAGCAGAAAACTAACGAGGGGATGAAAAAATTGAGAGGGTCTGTGTGACGGGGCATCTGAGTCCCCATGGGCAGCCTTCTCTTAAGAGGGACAGTCTCTACTGTGTGAAGGGGATCGATGGTGGCCTGTGAAGAAGAAATGGGATGCAGTTGACAGATGCTGCCTAGAAAACTGATGACTAGAATTCTTGTTTCCCTTCTGTTCATACTACTAATTAAGTGGGCAAATCCTCAGATTCATAGAGGTCCTTAAAAAACAACAACAATAACTTTATTGAGGCATATAAAGGTACAATAAACTGCACATATTTGAAGTATATAATCTAACCAGAATTGATCACCCTCACTCCGTCGTCACCAACACACCACAATTAAGACCCCTTCATCGCCCCACCAAAGTATCTTGTCTCTTTTGTGATTCATCCCTCTCTCTACCCTCATCCCTCCAGATTATTAACATTTTCTGGAATTCTGTATAAATGGACTCATACACTGTGCGGTCTTTTGGCCTGGCTGCTAGCTCTCATTGTGAGGATTTTGAGCTTCTTTCATGTTGTTTCATTCATCAGCGGTTCTTTCCTTTTTCATTGTTGATTAGTATCCCATTGTGGGGATATTCCACAATTTCTTTATCTATTTGTCAGTTGATGGATGTTCTTGTTTCTACTGATTACAATGTAGTTGTTACAAACATTTAATTACATGTTTTTTAAATTAAATGTATAATTGTATACATATATATTTATGTATATAAATATATACATTTTATATATTTATATATATATAATTTATATATTATATATATTTAATATATATATATATATATTTAATTTCTCATGGGTAGATATTGCAGGAAGGAAAGAGTGGGCAACCTAATTAGTATATGTCTAACTTTTAAAGGAATTACTAAATTGTTTTAAAATGTCAAATTGTATTCCAAAGTGGATGTGCCATTTCACATTTCCACCAGCAGTGTGTGAGTTCTGATTGCTTCAGATGCTTGCCAACACTTGATAAGGTCAGCATTTTAAATTTTACACATTTTAATAAGTGCATTTGATATCTCATTGTAGTTTTAATTGGCATTTCTTTGACTAATGATGTTGAACTTCTTTTCATGTGCTCATTGGCCATTTAAAAATATTTTTTGAAGTGTCTGTTCAGATATTTTACCTGTTTTAAAAAATTAGGTTGTCTTATTGAGCTGTAAGAGGTTTTTCTGAAAAAAACGTATACTGGATTTAAGTCTTTTTATGTGTGTTATAAATATTTTCTCAGCCTGTGGCTTGTTTTTTTAAAATTTTCTTCATGGTGTCTTTTGAAGAGTAGATGTTTTTACTTTTGATGAAGTCTAATTTATCAGTTCTTTTCTTCAGTGTTTTATGCTCTTTGTTGTTCTGAGAGATGTTTGTCCTTTCCACAGTTGCAGAGATTCTCCCTTATTTATTCTTTTGCAGGTTTTATAGTTTTAGGGTTTTGGTTTATGATCTATTTTGAGTTAATTTGTGTATCTGGTATGAGAGAAGGGTTGATACTCATTTTTCCTTATAGACATTCAGTTGGTCCAATATGCCCTGTTGGAAAGACTTTTCTTTCCTCCACTGAATTGCCTTGGTGCCTGTTTGAAAATCAGTTGGCCACATATGTGTGAGTCTAATTTAAGGCTTTCTGTTCTACTCCATTGAGCAATAAAACATTTTAAAACTAAAGTATGTACTGTTTTATTTATAAGTAATGCTATTGTACACTTACTAGACTGTAGTTTAGTGCAAACATGACTTTAATAAGCACTGAGAAACCAAAAAGCTATGTGATTTGCTTCACGGTGGTTTGTGTCTCTGTGGTGGTCTGGAACTGGACCTACAGTATCTCCGAGGTGCCTCTGTGCTTTGAAGACGTACTGTCTTCTGATGTGAGATCTGTACTCATTGGTTATCATTTTCGTGTATGTATCATGTCGTTTTTCTTAAGATACTTTGATATTGTTTTCTTATCTTTGGTTTTCAGCGGTTTTGTTATGATGTTTCTAGGTATAATTTTCTTTGTGCTTAGTGTTTTGGGGGACACTTATATTGAATCTATAAAATTTATCTCTTTCATCAAATTTGGGAAATTTTCGGCTGTTATTTTTTTCAAATATTTTTTCTGCTTCAGTTCCTTTCTCCTGTTCATCTTGGCCTCCAGTTATACCTGTTAGACCTTTTGTCCCACAAGTCTCTGGGGCTTTTCTTTTTTAAGTCTTTTATTCTGCACATTCTTTAGAATAGATCATTTTTACTCCTGTATATTCATGTTCAAATTCACGAATTCCTTTGTCATTTCTATTCTGTCACTGAGCCCATCAGTGACTTTCCTATTTCAAACATTTTATTTTCCTGTTCTAGAATTCTTTCCTTTTTTTTTAAAAAAAAAAAGTAGTTTCCACTTCTCTGGGAAGAATTCTTGTCTTTTGCTCATTTCAGGTTTGTTTTCCTTTACATTCTGAAACACAGTTATAAGTGTTTTATAGCATTTGGTAATTCCAATCTTTGGATTATCTTGAGCTTGGCACCCATTGATTGTCTTTTCCCTGGAGGATTGGAGACATTTTCCTGATCTGTACGTATGTTGAGTGAGTTTTGGATTGTATCCGGGACACGACGTGAAGTCTTCTGGAGGATGTGGCAGTTTTTGTTTTAGCACGCAATGAACCTGTTCAGTGCGGACTGTAAGTTCTGTCTTGCATTCTGTGGAAACCTCGATTCAGGTGCTGAGTCTTCTTT
>NW_011495071.1:10919839-10957854 GCF_000754665.1 Bison bison bison
CTTCTTTGTGCTGGTGTGGGTCTGTTCCACACACGTACAGCTTAGGGGTCAAGCTGAAATCTGTCTGAGTCTATACACAGAATTAGAAGGTTTACTTCCTCAAACTCCCCTCTCTGGGATTCCATCTACATTTTTCTGTAGGAAAATTGCAGGAGCTTATTTTCTTGTCTACTTAAGCAGAAAATTTCTATAAAACTTTAGCCACCTGCCTGGGCTTGCAGTATCCTAGGTTGGGGCATTCCCTTGGGGCAAAGGTGTACCAGGAAGCCTCAGTCATTTGGGTAGCTTCTCCAGGTTTTTAGTCCCCTTCACAAGCTGCCTGAGTTTGTTTACTTTTCAGCATCCTCAGGTAGCTATCTTTTTGTGTTTTGTCCAAAGGTTTTTATTTGTAATTAGTAGGTAAGATGGGCTGTAGTGGGCTTATTCTGTCACAGTAGAACCCGAATTCCAGTTGGTTAATGGTTTGTTCTGGGGTTGCTGTGCTGGGTCTCATTGAGGTGCCCAGGCTCTAGAGTGTGCAGGCTCAGTAGTTGTGGTGCGTGGGCTTAGTTGCCCCTCAGCATGTAGGATCTTAGTTCCCTGATCAGGGATCAAACCTGTGTCCTCTGCATTGGAAGGCAGATCCTTAACCACTGGACCATCAGAGAAGTCCCTAGTTGGTTATTTTTAATCACAGCTTGGTGACAGTCAGAGATTTGAGTTTGATTCCTACCTTTGCAGTTTACAGTCTGCCACTTTTAGTAGAAACTCCAGTTTTTTCATTTGGCAAAAAAAAATTGGGGACTTCTCTCATGGTCTGCTGGTTAAGAATCCACCGTCCAATGCAGGGGACCCAGGTTCAATCCCTGGTCTGGGAAGATTCCATATGCCTTGGGGCAACTTAAGCCTGTGCAGCACAGCTGTTGAGCCCACATGCCACCCCAGTGAGAAGCCCACCCACCACAACTAGAGAGTGGCCCCACCACTCACCACAACTAGAGAAAGCCCACATGCAACAACGGGACCCAGTGCAGCTGGGTATATGTAAATGAAATTTAAAAATTGGGATGTGAGTACTTGCTCTGTTCCTCCCTGGGGCTGTGTGGAGCAGGTGAGATAATGGCTGTGAAGTGCTCTGGGAATGGGAATTTGTACCCAGGTGGGGACATCCCTGCTGTGTGTGCCTGTGCATGTGTGCAAGGTGTGCACTGTTTCTTCCTGGCCACCTCCCTGGCAGTGGCATGAGCACTGACTGTCTGTCTCTCTCTTCAGGCTCTGCCCGGACCTCACTACTACACGTGGGGGGACCATGGCGGCATCATCATGGCCATTGCCCAGGGCATGGAAACCAACGAGCTGAAGTAAGTGTCTCCATGGAGCCTTAAAAAAATGTTATTGAAATACAGTTGATTGATTTACAGTGTTGTGTTAGTTTCAGGTGTACAGTAGAGTGGTCAGTTATACATGTATACATATATATAAATCTATATAAATTCTTTTTTATATTCTCTTCCATTGTAGGTTATTATAAAATAGTACAGTAAGGCCCCTACATATGAATAAGTTGCACATTCTGAGAGCAATTTGTTCCTAAGTCCAGCAAAGTTAGCCTCAGTATACCCAACTAACACAATCGTCTATATAGCACTGTATTGTAATAGGTCTATAACACTTTTCCTACAAATAATACATAAAAAGCAAACACAAAAATGAAGAAAACATTTTAAGTCTTACAGTTTAGTACCTTGAAAAGTACAATAGTACAGCACAACAGCTGTCATACAGGGGCTGGCATCGAGTGAGCAGGCAAGAAGAGTTACCGACTGGAGGAGGGAGAGGAGGTGGGAGATGGTGGAGCTGAAGGATCATCAGCAATAGGAGACGGAGGGCAAGCCGCAGTTTCATTCATGCTTGACGTTGATGGCTCAGGTTCTGGTTCCTTGCTGGAACCACGTGCATTTTCACATCTTTGAAAGTTCACGACTTGAAGGTTTGCATGTAGGGGACTTACTGTGTAGTTGCCTGTGCTATGCCGTAGGTCCTTGTTGTTTATTTTATGCAAAGTAGTGTGTGTATTTTAATCCCAAAGTCCTAATTTATCCCTTCTCCTGCTTTGGGAACTATAAATTTGTTTTCTGTGTCTGTGAGTCGGTTTCTGTCTTGTAAATAAGTTCATTGGTATCATTTTTAGATTCTAGGTATAAGTGATATCATACAATATTTATCTCTCTCTCTTTGGCTTATTTCAGTTCAGTTCAGTCACTCAGTCGTGTCCGACTCTTTGCAACCCCATGAATCACAGCACATCAGGCCTCCCTGTCCATCACCAACTCCCAGAGTTCACTTAAACTCACGTCCATCGAGTCAGTGACGCCATCCAGCCATCTCATCCTCTGTTGTCCCCTTCTCCTGCCCCCAATTCCTCCCGGCATCAGGGTCTTTTCCAGTGAGTCAACTCTTCGCATGAGGTGGCCAAAGTACTGGAGTTTCAGCTTTAGCATCATTCCTTCCAAAGAAATCCCAGGACTGATCTCCTTTAGAATGGACCGGTTGGATCTCCTTGCAGTCCAAGGGACTCTCAAGAGTCTTCTCCAACACCACAGTTCAAAAGCATCAATTCTTCGGCACTCAGCTTTCTTCACAGTCCAACTCTCACATCCATACATGACCACTGGAAAAACCATAGCCTTGACTAGACGGACCTTTGTTGGCAAAGTAATGTCTCTGCTTTTAAATATGGTATCTAGGTTGGTCATAACCTTCCTTCCAAGGAGTGTTTTTTAATTTCATGGCTGCAGTCACCATCTGTAGTGATTTTGGAGCCCCCCAAAATAAAGTATGACACTGTTTCCACTGTTTTCCCATCTATAGTGATGGGACCAGATGCCATGATCTTAGTTTTCTGAATGTTGAGCTTTAGGTCAACTTTTCCACTCTGCTCTTTCACTTTCATCAAGAGGCTTTTGAGTTCCTCTTCACTTTCTGCCATAAGGGTGGTGTCATCTGCATATCTGAGGTTATTGATACTTCTCTTGGCAATCTTGATTCCAGCTTGTGCTTCCAGCCCAGTGTTTCTCATGATGTACTCTGCATAGAAGTTAAATAAGCAGGGTGACAATATACAGCCTTGACGAACTCCTTTTCCTATTTGGAACCAGTCTGTTGTTCCATGTCCAGTTCTAACTGTTGCTTCCTGACCTGCATACAGGTTTCTCAAGAGGCAGGTCAGGTGGTCTGGTATTCCCATCTCTTTCAGAATTTTTCACAGTTTATTGTGATCCACACAGTCAAAGGCTTTGGCATAGTCAATTACTTCACTTAGTATGATTAATTTCTGGATTTTTTGATGAAGCTTTTTAACATTATACTGTTCTTCCAGAAATTTAACTCTGTGATTATAAGTGGATTATTTGTTTTACTAGGTTATTGACTGCATAATTTGTGACTAAGGAAATTATTTAAACTTTTTCTTGTTTATAAAGAAAATCTGCCTTTCCTATCTCAGAGAGGAACGAAAGAAATAATTTTATTGATTTGAAAAAGTGCAACTCTATATTATAAAATATAAATTAATAATGACTAAAAAATTAACTGGAGGCTCTTCAGTTTGTCTTTCTTAGCTTTGTGTATGACACAGTTATTCATAGAATGAGTAATAATAATAATTAATAATAGTACATGAGTAATAATTTCAGGAATGCATGTTATTTGATAAACAGGTGACTTTTACTATGATAACCTTTGGTTCTGGGGTTTTTACAGATGGACCTGCAAAGGACATTTGGGGTTAATGGCTTCATTTTATAGATGAGAAAACAGAGGCTCAGAAAGTACCTTGCTCAAAGTACCACTTTGTTCGTAACAGGCAAGACTAGCATTCAGGTCTTTAAATTACATTCTGTATTCTTTGCTGTACATTCCTCTGAAAAGCAAAAATGTCAAGAGTTAGTAACCTCTGCCTTCTTGAATTTGATGTTATCAGGACCAGTTCTTTCATTACTTTTGTCCAAGTTGTGACAAAGGTTAATTTTGTCAACATTAGGCTGGGGCAGACTAGCTCTCACTTCTTGTTATGGGGCTGAATTCACGAGACAGATTGCTGGAGGATGAGGAAAGGGCTTCTATAATCATCTCATTTAATGCAAGGAAGAGAGCCTTCTTTTCCTTTACTCCTTTTAGAAACAGGACCAGCAGCAGGACAGAGAGGTGGGTGGTTTGAAAAAAGAGATCTTAACAGCTGGTTTCTTTCCCTTGTGGGTAGTTGGACTTGTGCTGAGCAGCCTGGCCTCCAAGAAACAGGGAGAACCAAAGTCCTGGCATTCTGCCGTTCACTCGGCTGCTCTCTAGTCTGTGCAGCTCTGGTCAGAGGCTGCCTGAGAGCCAGCAGTCAGAAGAAGCCCTCTTTGTACGCAGCATGCTGTGTCCACGTTCAGATTGATGTTTGTAAAGAGGAGGACAGTCAGAGGGCACCTGCTTCCCGCCTTCATGTCATCATTTATTTATCCATTAATTTTTCTGTAGCATGTGTTTTTTTTTTTCCTTTTGGCATGCCATGTGGCATGCAAGATCTTAGTTCCCTGACCAGGGATCAAACCCATGCCTCCTGCATCGGGAGCATGGAGTCTTAATCACTGGACCGCCAGGGAAGTCCCTTATCCACTAATTTATTAATTCCCATCTCACACATTTCTCAAGCACTGATAGTGCTGGGTGACGTGTGTCTAAAGAGAAATAGAATGTTTTCCTCCACTCGCAGGGAGTCCATCCGCTAAGATACATAAATACAGTGTGACATCCAGGACACCCTGGGAGGAGTATGGTAGGGGACTTCCGTGGTAGTTTGACCGCCTGGGAATACATTTCATTCTGTGTGTGGCAGTCAGACTGCAGAGACACACTTCCTGATTTTCCCTGTTTAACTCTCCTCCAGACTATATTTGCATTCCAAACTAGCTTTTCTGAAGCAGTTAACGTGATTCTGGTCCTCTTACACCATCTGTCGGTGCATATGTGCTCAGGGGACGCAGAGTCATTGCTAGCTAGCTGCAGCAAAACATGATCCGGAAATGAGACCTGCTGCCAGGAGATCACAGGGCCCTCCGCCGACATTGAACAATGACTCTGGGGTCGTAGACATGTGGGAGATGGGCTCTCTAGTGTTCCTTTGTTTGCCCAGCTCATTTGGAGGTGTCTGTAGGTGTGGTTCAAATAACGCGTTTGCAAATTGAGAATATGTTCAGGCCTCCTATTGACAGGTGCGTGTGTCCCAAATATCAGCCAGAGCTGGGCCAAAACCTGTGTAGTGCAGCCACCTGGCATTTGTATGTTGCTCACAGAGTTTTGTTTTTTCCCTTGCTTCTCCTGCTGCTCTGCTTTTGACTTCTGAGCTATCAGGTCATCAGAAGAGAAGCAGAAAATCCTATTGTAATTAGTTCAGATCTTTAAACCACGTGAGTGGAGGCTCCTTCTGACTCAACTGGACTTCTGTTGCTGGTCTAGGGTTTCAGATCCTTCCAAGTCT
Organism: Bison bison bison; assembly: GCF_000754665.1. Classification (NCBI taxonomy): domain Eukaryota; kingdom Metazoa; phylum Chordata; class Mammalia; order Artiodactyla; family Bovidae; genus Bison; species Bison bison. The sequence goes on from NW_011495071.1 coordinate 10,925,340, forward strand.
GGTGTCCCCAGCCGAAGCCTTCGCTCCCTCCTTCGAGTCTCATGGCGTTTATTGGCAGCCGTCTCGTTGATTTGGCATTCAGCACATACTGCCTCCATTTGTTAGTTACCTTTTCATCATATGCCTGAATTCCTCAACTCATTAACACGGTCTTTGTAGACGAGGATTTCTATTCTACGCAGGCTAGCAGGCACTTAGTAAATGTTAGATTGTTCGATAAATAGGTCATGCACACTTAGTGTTCCAGCGCTGCTTAATTTTTTTCCTGGTTAATAAAACTGGAAGAGGTGGGGTGGCATAACAGTCTTACAAACCCCTGGGGGTCTGGGGCAGTTCTGTGGTGTTCTATGGTAAATGACAATCCCTGGAATGCAGATGTGCATGGCGGGGGGCCCCCAGATGTGTGCAACCTGGTGAGAATGTGACTGTCAGGAGTTCAGGTTCACGCTGGACAGAAATTGAACATATTTCTGTTAGGCATCATTTTAGATCAATTGCACAAACATTTGTTGAATATCCATGAGAAGCCAGTTGTTGTTCTAGGAAGAGAGGATACAGAGGTTAGTGAGGCATCCTTTGGGAGCCGGCCAGCCCCACTGTGGCTCCGAGATGTTTCTGAACCAGCTGGAGGGAGAGACTGGGGGACAAGCTTTCTGATGCAAAGCTTCCCCAACCTTAGGGAGTAAGGGGTAACATCTAACTCTAGTAAGAGGTTTGGTGGAACAGAGGTTGGAACCTTGCTTAATGAAAGAATTAAGTTTAGGTGGGTTCTTCTTTTGTTGGTTGTTTTTTTTTTTAATTATTCATGTCTTTCTCTCCCTAATTAGCACAGCTAACTAAGAGTTTACAGTTACTTGTTTCAGCTTCTGCTGAGATTCTCCACTGAGGCTGTTTTCTTTGTTGTTGTTAATTGAAATTGAGAGTAAGAGGAGGAACAGTTTGTTTTTGCTCCTGCGTGTCTTCTGGGAGTCACTCACCCCTTCATTCAGTGTGCTGTCACTGAGAGCCTGCTCAGGGGTTTGCAGGTCTTTCTTGTGTAGAATCAGTGTTCTTCAGAGAGCAGGGGGTGTTGTGTTTTTACACTCTGACCAAAAACAAACCCAAACCCTAGCTTGTCGGTCTGATCTAGAGGGACACAATCAGTTTTGTTTCTTCCTGGTGGTTCGCCTATCAGCATAAGGATATTATCAGTAGTTACTAATACCTTGGATGTTCCCCAAAGCCTCTTTCCTCATAGGAGATTTCAGATTTCATAGGGTTTTCCTCTGTGAGTCCTGAAAAGCCACTGCAAAGACTCCGCCCAGCAGAGCAGCTGTCTTTTCTAGACCTGAGTTCTGCAAGCAGCCTCACAGTTCCAGAATGTGGGAGGTGGCAGATAACCAGTTTGTTTGGTTGTAGAACCTGATCTCATAGTAACTTTAATGGTTGAAAGTCACCCCCACCTCATTTTTACCCCCATGTGATTTCTTCAGCCCCTTGAGTTATAGAGGAGGAGGTGTTCTTATCAGTCTTTAACTGTTGAGAAATTGACAAATGGGGTAAAAAAAAAAAAATATATATATATATATATATATAATGCGGTTCATTTCATTTCCTTTAAAGTAAATATTAATTAATGCCCTTCTGTGTGCCAGGGGCAGAAAAGTGAGTAAGAAGTCTTATTCCTGATAAATGGTAGCTGTCGTAGAAGATACTGAAAAATCAGGTCATTAAATAAGTAGGTATGTTACTGAACCAAACTTGGGTCTGCTTGCCCATCTACTGACACTGGGTGAAGAAAAGAGCGGCATTTATTGTAAGGCATCAGACAAGGAGTCCAGGACAACTAGTGCTCAAGAGGCTTGAGCTCCCTGATGGGTTGCAGGAGAGCATTTTTTTTTAAATTTTTATTTTGTGTGGGAGTATAGCTGATTAACAATATTGTGATAGTTTCAGGTGGACAATGAAGGGACTCAGCCATACATATTCCATTCTCCCCCAAAGCCTTTTCCCATCCAGGCTGCCACATAACATTGAGACGAGTTCCCTGTGCTATAGAGTAGGTCCTTGTTGGTTATCCATTTTAGATGTAGCAGTGTGTAAAGACCAGATGAGGCTTTCCGGGTGGCATTAGTGGTTAAGAATCTGCCTGCCATTGCAGGGGAGAAGAGATGCGGGTTTGATCCCTGGATCAGGAAATGGCAGCCCACTCCAGTATTCTTGCCTGGAGAACTGCATGGACAGAGGAGCTTGCTGGGCTGTAGTCTATAGGGTTGAAAGAGTCAGATATAACTGAGAACACACACACACACACAGAGACACACACAGACACACACTCACACACATAGACACACACACATACAGAGACACACATACACACCAGCCCTGCAAAGTTCTCTGATTGCTTGATATTGAGATAACAGTGTGGTGTCACAGGGGTTCGCATTATCCATCCTTAGGCTCCAGTAGCTACGCTCATTGTCATCAAGTCATTAACATCTTCCATTTGCTGGTAGTTTTAGCATCTGTAAAGACTGATGCTGGGAGGGATTGGGGGCAGGAGGAGAAGGGGATGACAGAGGATGAGATGGCTGGATGGCATCACCGACTCAATGGACATGAGTTTGAGTAAACTCTGGGAGTTGGTGATGGACAGGGAGGCCTGGCATCTGCAATTCATGGGGTTACAAAGAGTCGGACACGACGGAGCGACTGAACTGAACTGAGCTGAAAACAGCTCAGGAAATGTGCATCAGATACTCTTATCTAGGTATTTCAGAAAGGAACTGCAGCAGAGAACCTGGGGGAGGGGTTTGCCTGGGGGAGGCATCATGGAGTCTTGCTGGGTTACAGGTATAAAGCCGAGGGGAGCGCAGGGTGCTAGGGGAAACCACAGAAGGAGGGCCAGGCAGGCTGCTGGGAGGAGAGGAACCTTGGGCTGAGACTTCAAGGGTAAATAACAATGCTGGGGTACTGTCCCAGGGTCAGAAAGAGCTTTAGGGGAGAGGAGACCAACATGAATCAGTGGAAGGTGCAAGTCTTTAGTGTTGATAGAATGTAGATCTCAGGGTGGAGGTGTGCGGACTGAGGCCTGAGGTGGGTGTGTGAGAAGGGGCCAGAGCCCCCCAGGACTTTTATGTGCTTTACCAGAGGGACTGGACTTTGCTTTTGAAGTGATGGCTTGTATAGAAAGATGGCTCTGGCAAGGTTGAGGAGCATGAATGTTTTAATTTTTGTTTATTATTTTTTGTTTAAATTTTTGTTTATTATTTATTTTTGGCCATGTTGGGTCTTTGTTGCTGCATAGACTTTCCTCTAGTTGGGGTGAGCAGGAGCTACCTTCTAATTGCAGTGCCTGGGATTCTCATTGCTGTGTGTTCTTTCATTGAGGAGCATGGGCTCTAGAGCTCAAGGACTCAGTAGTTGTGGCTCCTGAGCTCTAGAGCACAGGCTCAACAGTTGTGGCTCATGGGCTTAGTTGCTCCAAGGTAAGTGGGATCTTCTCAGACCAGGGATCCAACCCATGTCCCCTGCATTGATAGATGGATTCTTTACCATTGAGCCACCAGGGAAACCCAGGAGCATGAATTTTCAAAGGACCAAGACTGGAGGTGAGAGATGTTGCTTAGATGGGGACCAAGCATTTTCAGGACTAAGTCTGTAGGAGCTGCTTTTTGACCAGACAGTTTGCAGGGGCTGGGGCGGGTGACAGGTCAAGATGACCACATCATTCACAGAAAAACAGAGGAAAAGGAGTCGACCGGAAGGACTGGGGGTGAGTGCAGATTTGGTCAGGGTGAACTGACATGGCTGTGGGATGTCCACAGGGAGATACGCAGCAGGAATCTGGCAACATTACATCCTCTAGTTCCATCTTCCACCATCCATTGCAGGAATTGCCTGTCATCAGTGATGGATGATCACCCAGTCTTTGCTTGAATAATTCTAGTGATGGAGACTTCGCCAAATTGAAAAATAAAAAGCTTCTATTTCACCTTGGGACAATTTGTTGTTCGTGTGTTCATGCACTCTATTTATTTATCCGTTCCCTTACGAGTGGAAGTTCTCAAGTCAGAGAGAGCCTAAATCTTCCTCACTCCCATTTCTATGCAGTGGGCTCAGCTCTGCTTCCAGGAGACGCACCCAACAGGTATTTCCTCTTTTGCTGAAAGCCTTTCAGATGCTTGAGGACCCCTCCCTGTTCTCCAGAGAGCATCTCCCATCCATGGCAGACAGCCCCAGTTCCTTCCCTCCAGTGCTGTAGGATCCTGAATCTGCACCCTCTAGATTCTCCCTGGGGTCCTTTTCACACTATCAGGGCTTTAAGATGAGGGGGCCTGATCTGCCTCCAGCAGCCTGAAACACACATCCCATTGGCATTGATACCCACATGATCCTAGAGACTTGATTTCTGGTAATAAAAACCTAAAACTGTTTTTACACTTTGACAGCCTTCTCAAGCTGGTAGCTCCTACTAAATTATGTTTTTAATTGAGATATCCTTTACACACCATGAGATGCTCTTATCTTAAATACACCATTTCATCCATTCTGAAGGTTGCATGTCAAGATGGAGAAATTTTCCATCATCCTAGAAAATATCCACATGCCCCTCCCTAGCCAATACTGTCCCCTCAGCCCACTGCCACGAATATCCTTATGAAAAGTAGACCCTTACCATTACCTTGTTCTCAAATCAAGAATTAACTCTGAGAAAAAGAAACAGGGTTCGTTTGTTGTGACTTGTGTGTGAAACCGTGTGTGTTCCCAGCTCCACCTTCCTTCGTATCTAAGTTCTCTCAAATCAGCTGTTTCATAGTCCATTCTTGAAACCACTTTTTTCTTCTTAGGGAAATAAAACTACTTTTTTCTCATCTAGTTTTGAGATCTTTATCTGTTCTCGTGGTTCTTTTTAGAGATTATTAAAAGGAACTTTGCAATCATTCCTTTAAATCTTTCAGTTCCCTCAAATGTGCTTTATTTTGTATTCATTTTCCTGTAACTTCCTTTTTTTTTCCTGCTTTGTCCAGTTTGAAGATCATTCTTCTTAATAAAGATAAACCCAACATAGAAATTGACTAACCTCTTCTGCTTTTCTCTGTCATTGCTATTTATACCATTAACCATCAGATGGATGATCCCATTCCATTCTGATTCTTTTTAGAACTTGCTGGGTAACCAAGTTAGATTGCCCACTAATCTGCCAATTATTTTGGTAATTTGAAGCATTACCTTTGGCTTATTTTGAGTTTGAGCTGTTTGGTCACTGTTCCTGCAGATTACTAGTGTGAAGAATTACAGCTAAAATTAATTAGCAGATTGCTATGGCTCTTTAAGTTTTTGCCCTTGGTTATATGACTCTATTCTCATCTTAGATATGTTCTTTAAAAGTCTGAGCTCATCAGGACCTTTCTGTGGAACCATAGATTTGTGCTTTGAGTTTCTACCCCTGCGTCCCTTATTTAGTGTATCTTGGTTATATTATATTTTTATTATCATTGTGTATATAGTCTCATCTTTTTGAGACTTTTGGCCATGAGATTATGTCTGTATTTTATTTGAATGTTTTGAATTCTCCCTTCTTAAGGGCCGAGGCCCTACATCTTCTTCCATGACTGTTAGGAATATAAAGATGTCTTGGTTTGTTTTCTTGCAAGGTTCTTGTCATTTTCACTTCACCAACACAAGTTCTCCTTCAGAGATCAGAATTCAGCCCATAACAGGTGATCCCTTAACTGTTGAGCTGATGATGTGACTGCCCTTTCTCCAAAATTCTGAAAAGCACTGTTTTCTAAAGGCACAGTTTATTCTTCAGTACAAAGCTGCACTCAGCCGAGCACCTGCTTTTAGTCTCAGTAATATGTTGTCGTCAGAGTCTGCTGGGGACTTCTCAAGAAACAGGATGATTCATTTCCTGAGGTTATCTTGGGTTCGAGGAGCTATTCAACAGAATTACCTACATGGTGTGCAAGTAGACAGACTTCCACTGTGATCGCAGAGCAGAGGGGTAGTTCCCATCGTGGTTGGTTGATAGACCGACTCTGCGGGTTCTGGATGCTTTAAAGATGCTACTGAGCCTTTGCTTCCCAGGTGACACAGTGGTAAGGAATCTGCCTGCCATTCAGGAGACGTAGGAGAAACAGGTTTGATTCCTGGGTTGGGAAGATCTCCTGGAGTAGGAAATGGCGACCCACTCCAGTATTCTAGCCTAGAAACTTTCATGGACAGAGGAGTCTGGTGGGCAACTGGGGTCGATAAGCATCAGATGTGACTGAGCTTGAAAGCCTTTAGCTCATCACCCTGTTGCAAGAAGGAGATGAAGTTAACTTATCTCCTTATCTGCTTCAGGTTAACTTAAACCAGAAGCATGTCAGCCGGAAGACAATTTCCCTTCTTAGGAAGATCTATAGAGGAGATTGCTCAGTCCTCTCTGCCCTGTCCCCACCCCACCCCCACCATGACCATGGTTTAATCTGTAGCCTTCTTGCAGAAGTACCAGTTTTAGTAATCTCAAGAGGAAGTGCTTGAATTGAATGACATAAAAAAGATTTACATCAAGTATTAAGATCCTGAGTAAAAGTAAAATCTCAAAAACTTGAGAAAAGTGAAAGAAAAGTTCTGTGTTTAAATTGGATTTCAGAGAGACCCAGCAGCTCTGTGACCCTAATTGAGCCCACTCGAGTTGAGAGGTTTCTTATGGTGAGCATCTCACCAGCTTGCTGGGTGATGAAGCCAGTACCAGGCACATTTTCCTCTCCTCTTCCTCCTCCTCCTCCTCTTTAATACAAAAGTTAATTTAAAATCAATACATTGAATTCAGTGCTGCTTTTTTTCCCAAGAGGGCTTGCACTCTTTTTCTGATGTAGTCTGCCTTTTCTCAGGACACACTTTCATCCAGCTTTTAATTTTTGAGACTATGGGAAAAGTTGTAAAAGTTGTGTAAAAAAGTACTCATGTTACCTTCACTTACACTTTGTGTAATAATCACCAGTTGTTAATGTTTTGTTTGCTTTGCTTTTGTCATCTGTTTATCCTGTCTGCCATCTTTCCATCCATCTATCCCTCCGTTTTGGGGAAAATTATTTGAAAAATAGTTGCAGATATGGTACCCCTTCATAGCTCAATACACATATCTTAAATAAATAAAGGTCTTTTCCTACACAGTCAGAATGCTGTTATCATTCCCAAGAAAATGATCATGAACTTAGTATGACTTATTTTGTTGTTCAGTCACCGAGTTGTGTCTGATTCTTCGTAACCCAATGGACTGCAGCATGCCAGGCTTCCCTATCCTTCACCATCTCCTGGAGTTTGCCCAAGTTCACGTCCATTGAATTGGTGATGCCATCCAGTGCCACTGATGATGGCATTACTATAAGTATTATAGACTGTTATATTTTCTCAGTTGTCCTATATTATTTGTAGCTGTTGATTTTTTTCCTAATCTAGGATTCAGTCAGGGTTTGCATTTGTCTTTAGTCTCTTTTTAATCTATAACAAGTCCTCTGCCTCTTGGGCTGTTTGGTTGGTTTTTGATAGCCTTGATGTTTTGAAGATTCCAGGCCAGTTGTCGCATAGAACATTCCACATTGTCAGTTCATCCATTTGCATGGACTCTTGCCTAGATGATGCATCATCCTCAGTGCTTTGTCTGAGAGGTACATGACATCAGGTTGTCTTGTCCCACTTCGAGTGCTGCTAAATTTGCAAGAGTTGTGACTCCGATCATCCGCTGTAAATTATGTTTCCTCCTCTGCAGTGAGTGAGTTGGTACCTTTAGACCATGTAGACGCTCTGGTCCCCAACATTCTTTTACCCAGTATTTTCGGCATCCAGAGATAATCTTGTCTGACTTGGTTGTTGCAATAGGGTTACAGCACAGTCACTTTTCTCATTCTGTCATTGTTTTTTTAACAATTATTAGGTAGTACTGTGATATAATAATTTCCCTTCTCTGCCCTTTTTTCTTTATCATGTACAGACCCATGCCCTGTTTTCATTCACTGTATTATCTGTTATCATCATTTCTCTTTTTTTTTAAGTTCACATTGTTCCACCCTGGCCAGTTGGAACCCCATGGAGTTGGCTCCTGTTTCCTTTCTCATCGACAGCATCAATCTCTGAGCGTTTCCATGCTTTCTGTCACAACCTTAAACTTCCCTGGCGTTGTCCCGGGATCAGCCGCTGCCCCAAGGAGCTCCGGTTCCTGCTACAGGTGACTGTTATCTGGAAACCAAGGTCTTGCCCCCAGACTTTAACTGCAAGGATCCTCTTCTTACATCTGGGCAGGTACAGCACCAATGAAGGGGAGACCTGGAAAACGTTCGTCTTCTCGGAGAAGCCCGTGTTTGTGTACGGGCTCCTCACGGAGCCTGGCGAGAAGAGCACTGTCTTCACCATCTTCGGCTCCAACAAGGAGAACATCCACAGCTGGCTGATCCTCCAGGTCAATGCCACAAGTGCCTTGGGTAAGCCCCTGCCCCCTTGGCCCTTCTCATGGAAGTACCTTTTTTAACAATTGGGGTGTGGTTGCTTTACAATGCTGTGTTGGTTTCTCCTGTACAGCAAAGTGAATCAGCTATTCGTATACAGAGATCTTCTCGTTTTTGGATTGAGAGTTGGACACAACTGAGCGACTTCACTTTCAGTTTTCATTTTCATGCATTGGAGAAGGAAATGGCAACCCACTCCAGTGTTCTTGCCTGGAGAATCCCAGGGATGGGGGAGCCTGGTGGGCTGCCGTCTATGGGGTTGCACAGAGTCGGACACGACTGAAGCGACTTAGCAGCAGCAGCAGCAGCTTAGATATTCTCAGAAGGGTCTGTAATCCGTTGACGACAGCACATATGCATTAAGTAAACGAGATATTCAGAGGCAGTTACTCAGGCACTTCTTCACAGGGCCATGCGTTTTCTGTATCCTCATTTCCTGTGCAGTCATGGGCACAGGCTGGGTTTAGGTGTATGTGTGCTGAACAAGTGAATGAATAAATGCTTGAAAATTATTCTTCCAAACTAGCAGTTCCAGTTTGGCACATTCGGTGGGTAGACTCTCCTAATGGTGTAGGGTCCTCTCACAGCTGTCTGGGATCTCGTCTCTATCTGCTGGTCCAGGCCCAGGACCTGCCAGTAAGGGAGCAGGGGGAGTAAACCTCTGCAGCATCCTTCTTGGCCCCACGTAACCCTGCCCTCTGCGCCTTCTCTGCCGTGGCTGACGTTATTCCAGTTGCCTGGGATGCTCTGTGGCCTACCCATTCAATTTCTGCTAGTTGAAATCCTTTTCATGGATCAGGACCCAATGCACTTGGCTGCTTATAACCCAACCGGACCTCTGCCCTCTTCTCTGTGTCCAAAACGGGCGTGTACTCTTCACACCTTGGATTATAGATTTGTAGCTGCCACGCTTTGTGTGTCATCTCTCATCACCTGGATCATAGGTCTTTAGGTATAAGAACCTGCTCTGTGCATCTTTATCTTCTACCCACTAGACGGCCTGATAGCCTTATCAGTAAGGGTTTAATAAATGCTTGCTGATTGGGATGGTGTTGAGTTGACAGTAGTTAATCTTTTCAGGCAGCATTTAATGTAACCAAAGACACACATATAAAAAAGACATAAACTGCTAGGATAGACATTGGTGTACTTTGGAATTCTTATGGAAACCAGTCTTTTTAAATTTTGAGTGGATGTGGGTAGATGGAGTGACCAGCTTGTCTGACCAGTTCTCCGCCTCCTTCCATGAAGGTCCTGCACCTTCCAAGCAGTGACAGTGGATTCTCTTGCTCATGGGCCACACTTCAGATGCGTCCATGCTGTCTTGGGAATCTGACAGGGAACACTGCTCCTCAGTGATGCCACCTCTCGGGAGTCCAGCCTTGACCTCACTCCCCAGAGACAAACACCTCTGGGGACCTGGTTCTAAAGGAAACTGCAGAATCTGCTCAAATCTTTCAGAAGTTTAGACTGTGAGCACCAGGGGGGCTTGCTCCCTCCCCGCTTTCTCAGGTGGATGTCTGTGTTTCTGGGGACAGTAGAGGCAGGTGCTGCCTGGCCCCAGAGCCAGCCAGTGAGAGGGTCAGGGCAGCTCCAGGGGCCTGCACGCTCGCTGGGCGGCAGCGAGAGGCCCGGGAAGTGGGTGGCCAGGCCACGGGGCAGGCAGGACAGGAAACCCTGCGTGGGCATGCCCGTAATGCTACGTTTCCTCCTCCTCAGGGGTCCCCTGCACAGAAAACGACTACAAGCTGTGGTCCCCATCTGATGAGCGGGGCAACGAGTGTCTGCTGGGGCACAAGACTGTTTTCAAGCGGAGGACCCCCCACGCCACGTGCTTTAACGGAGAAGACTTCGACCGGCCGGTGGTTGTGTCCAACTGCTCCTGCACCCGAGAGGACTATGAATGGTTGGTTGTCCATCCACACCAGGGACCGAGTGCTCTTCTGGTCCCTCAGCAGTGTGGGCAACAGGCTGGGGCGTATGCCTTCCCCTGAAGAGAGGGAGCGGCTCGCAGGAACCAAGTATTTATCAAGCAGCTCTTAGGAGCCAGGAGCTGTGCTGGGCACTTTTTATGTTGGTTTTTCCATTTGGTTGTTTCAGCCGTGTGATGTGATGGAGGTGTGAGCACCCCCCTCCCCCAACCAAGCATGCTGCAGTAATTTATGTAGGAATAGATTACTCTGGGATTTATTTTCACAAGGGCAAGCAAGAAAGGAACATGCTGAAGGTTCCATTGTGGATAACTCCTTTTCCTTAGGAGCCCTATTTTCAAGGAAATTTGCTTCTCTATCTGAAATAAGAGTGTGTGTGTGTGTGTCTGTATATTATATATATATATATATATGTATATATATATATGCTTTCCAGGTAGTGCTAGTGGTAAAGAATCTGCCTGCCAATGCAGGAGACACTAGAGACGACATAGGTTCGATCCCTGGGTCGAGAACCTCCCAGGAAATGGAACCCACCCCATGGCAACCCACTCCAGTATTCTTGCCTGATAGCGAGCCTGATGGACTACAGTCCTTGGGGTTGCAAAGAGTTGGACGTGACTGAGGCAACTTCGCATGCATGCACATATATATATTTGTGTGTGTGTAAATACACATACATATGTATATTTGTTAATTAGTCCTTGAGTAAAATATCTAAGGCGTTGCCTGAGAATGTAGAAGAAACAATATGCACACAAATAATTGTAATGGGAGATGGAAAGATGTAGGTACCTTGGAGGAGGAATGGGTGTTTTTCCTGGGATTACTGATAGGAAAGAGGAGACTATAATTTGCTGCAGTTGTTGTTCAGTCAGTCAGTCGTGTCTGCCTCTTTGTGACCCCATGGACTACAGCACGCCAGGCTTCCCTGACCTTTGCTATCTCCCAGAGTTTGCTCAAACTCGTGTCCATTGAGTCGGTAACGTCATCCAAACCACCTCATCCTCTGTCGCCCCCTTCTTCTCCTGCCCTCAATCTTTCCAGCATCAGAGTCTTTTCCAGTGGGCTGGCTTTTAGCATCAAGTGGCCAAAGTATTGGAGCTTCAGCTTCAGCATCCATCCTTCCAATGACTGTCCAGGGTTGATTTCCTGTAGGACTGACTGGTTTGATCTCCTTGCTGTCCAAGGGACTCTCTAGCACCAAGAGTCTTCTCTAGCACCACAGTTTGAAAGCATCAGATGTTTCTTTAACATCTTTATATTCTCCAGTGTTGCCAATAAGAGTGGATTTCAGACTCTTGACTGCAGTCCCTAGTAAGAGTGTATTGTATGGTATACCTCTTTACCTATATGCATTTGTGTATGTAGACGCAGGCACACGTCTATATAAACAAAAGTTTTGTGAGCTAAGGCCTACTTTCAAGTGTGATGAGTTTTGCAGTCTTCTGTTCTTTGTGGGGAGGGGAGGAAGCAGGTCCAGACCCTCCAATGTGCTTTCACAGGCTCGCTAGTTTATGACCTACAGTTTGAAGAAACTGCCTATGAAGGGTAGTTGGCTATTGGAGTGATTAATGCTCTGCCTAGGCAATGGCACCCCACTCCAGTACTCTTGCCTGGAAAATCCCATGGATGGAGGAGCCTGGTGGGCTGCAGTCCATGGGGTCGCTAGAGTCGGACATGACTGAGCGACTTCACTTTCACTTTTCACTTTCATGCATTGGAGAAGGAGATGGCAGCCCACTCCAGTGTTTTGCCTGGAGAATCCCAGGGACGGCGGAGCCTGGTGGGCGGCCGTCTATGGGGTCGCACAAAGTCGGACACGACTAAAGCGACGTAGCAGCAGCAGTCCCCCAAAAGACTGAAAGCAGCCACTCCATAAAAATTTGCCTGATTTGACAAGTGGGACCTGTTCGGTACAGTAGTGAAGCTCCTCCCTTCTGAGTAATTCCGTGTAGAGGGTTTGGTGTGGACTGTGGCACGATGTACACGTGAACCGCTCTGCCGTGTCCCTGTTAACACCTCCCCTGTAGTAGGTGTTACATGGAATAGAGTCAGTGAAACCCTTTGGGTAAAGCACACCAACCTGGAAAATGCCTTTGGATTTCTAGTTGGTTTGGGCCAGACCTCGGGAAGTACGTATTACCACTGCCTCATTTCAGAGCTGTCAGCTCAGGCATTGACAGGCAGTAACAGGACAGAGCCAAGACTAGACCCGGGGCTGCTGCTTCCTACCCCAGGGCTTTACCCGGCTAGCAGGTGGGAGCGGCAGAGATGTGGTCCCCACGAGCAGGAGGTCTCATGGACTAAAGGACTAAGTCCCAAAGTACGTGAGGAGGAAGCCAGGGTGATTTTATTTCGTAAGTGGACATGGTCTTAAATAACAGCAAATCCTTAGTTTAGAACAAAGGCTATTCTTTTAAATTTCTCTTTTAATTCCCCAATAGTGTCAAGGAGAAAGTCTCACTGGGTAAGATGCAGCAAACTTTTCACATTTGCTGATTCATTTTAATGACAAAGAGGGCAGGCACAGAGTCTTTGGGTGGGGAACTGGATCCAGCTAAAAAATGCAGTATTATTTTGTTTTGGATATCATGATCTGTCTTGTTTTTGTCCATTTACGGCATGGATACTGGTTTTCCAATTATGGCTCTGATACAAAGTTTTTTTTGAAATGTACTGGTGTAAAAAAATGAGTATTTGTTAAAGGGACATGGTAAGTAACTTAAATATGTATATGTTTAGGTGTTTATTCAGCATTGTTGGATCTTGGCTGTGACACGCGAGATCTTTGTTGCAGGACACAGGCTCTCTCTAGTTGCAGTGCTTAGACTCGGTAGTTGTGGCCCAAGGGCTTGGTTGCACTGCGGCATGTGGGATCCTAGTTCCCCGACCAGGGATCGAGCCCACATCCCCTGCCTTGCAAGGTGGATTCTTAAGCACTAGATCACCAGGGAAGTCCCTAAGTGATTTATAAAGCTGGTGTGGGGCAGTAGAGTAGATGTCACACGGGAGGGGCTTAAATACCTGAAGTGTGTAAACCAACAGCCTTGGCAAGCCCTGATTGTCTTTTCAGTGACTTCGGCTTCAAGATGAGTGAAGATTTGTCACTGGAGGTTTGTGTTCCGGATCCGGAGTTTTCTGGGAATTCATTCGCCCCTCCCGTGCCTTGTCCTGTGGGTTCTACTTACAGGAGAACCAGAGGGTAGGTCACAGTTGCCATGTCCGGGACATATCAGGTCTGCTTGGCTGGAGAGTGTAGGGGACCACCTGGGTTCCTTTCATACTCTCAATGACAGAATTCCACATTGGCATCTTTCAGGTAGCTTGCACAAAATTTAACATTGTGATGTTCGCAAACTCTTCTCCCTGCCCCACCCACCATGGGGAAACAGTGAAAGTCTGTAAGCTTCTCTGAAATTCCAGTTGCTTCTTAAGTCATAAACTTCAGTCAACGCATGTCTTCAGAGTGGCATGTTGAAGAGATATGGTTGACCTTGGAACAATACACATTTGAAATGCACAGGTCCACTTATAGGTGGATTTTAATCAATAAATATAGCACCCATATTTTCATTTTACAGATCTTAATTAACTAAGTGTGGGGAAACGTTTGTGGTTTATTAGAGATCACAATACATAGAATCAAAAGAACTAGGATTCTAGCCCCAATTCTCTTCAGACTGTTTGAGTTTCCTACCTTTGGGGGAGTTATTTATGAATTTCTTTGATTTTGAGGGAGAGAGAGCAGTTATGCAGATTTTTACCTGTTGGAGGGGTGTCAGTGCCCCTAACCTTCAAGTTGCTCAAGGGTCAACAGTGTATGTGAAACCCACCTAGGACCATGCTTCAGAATGTTGGGCTGCCTAATTGCTTTACAGACAGAAGCAGTTCAGAGTGAGTCAACCTCCTCCTCCGTGCTCTGTAGGAAAATGAATAGATAAGCTCTAATGTCCGTGTTCCTTCATGATTGTACTCTGATGTTTCTGACTTCTTGCTTTTGTGGGGGGGCGGTGACAGGTATCGGAAGATTTCTGGGGACACCTGCAGTGGAGGAGATGTCGAAATGCGCCTGGAAGGAGAGCTGGTGCCGTGCCCCTTGGCAGGTGAGAGACGTAGTTTCTTCCCTTTGTCTCGTCGGGACATTGTTGAAGTATTACTGTGATCTCACCGGGCTCTTCCAACTTAATGGAGAGAAAGAATGAACATTACAGGCCTCTCAGAGCTCCTGGCTGCTCCAAACCATGGTCTCTAAACGACATTTATTTATGGCCTTATGCTTTTATAGGAATGGAAGACATTGGAGGGAAAGCCCTTTTGTTTGTTGAAAGATGTTTATTTGGTATCTGTTGTATGTGAGGCGAGGAGGTGCTGAGGGATACCCACAGACCTTCTGTGTGCTTCTTAATCCATTTGTCATAGAAACAGACTCACGGCTTTCTGGGAAGTAGCTAAGTGGTCTGTCTTCATTTTTGTAATGATAACTGTGACTGATATTTTAATGGAATTTTACATATTTTAATTCACTTTTCCATGTGTTATCAATTTAATCTTTATAACTACCCAATGAAGCAGATATTGTTAGCTCCATTCTTTTTAATATGAAGAAGCATGTTTAGAGGAGAGTCAAACAGTTTATTTAAGGTCTCATATCTGGTCAGCAACAGAGCAAAAGTTCAGACTCTAAGCTCCATGCTCTTCCTTGGCAATCTCTCAAGCATCATGCCCATTCCTTGACCATGCATCCTTATGCAGGCTCGTTAGGGGAAACCTTTGGAGCAAGTGAATATGCTGTCAAGATATAGCGTGTCCCAAATGTTTCAAGCTGATATGGTAGTGATGGCTCATGTTGAGGTATTTGTAATATACTGGGAAGATCCCCTGGAGGAGGGCTTGGCAGGCCACTCCTGTATTCTTGCCCGGAGAATCCCATGGACAGAGGAACCTGGTGGGCTGCAGTTCATAGGGTTGCAAAGAGTAGCAACTTAGTATGCACGCACGTACACGTGAAATTATGATACCTTAATGAAGAGCTGATCTCTTAGTGCCTTTTCTTTCTTCGTTCTATTCTAGTCTTATTCATATAGGGCTTCTCTTCCCTCTGAGCCCCGCCTCCTGCTTGTGCCTTTTGGGAAAGGTGCCTGATTAGGGCAGACTCCCTCAGCAGAGGTGGCGTTCATGGAACAGCCATCAGCGCCACGTGAATCATGAGAGAACCACCTCATCCTGCGTGGGTGGGGGAGAGCAGCCCTCTCACTTGCTCAGTGCTTGCCAGCTCGCCCTGGTGTTTTTCATGCTAAGCTCATTAGTCCCTTAATTTAATCTTCCATCGTTACCCAAGTAATTAACATCCCTCACCGTGGAGACTTAAAAAGAACATGGCTTCAGCAGATTACCGCAAACGAGCAGATAATACTCAGATACTTCCCTCACGAGAGCTGTTATTGATGAGGGCCTAGGTGAGCAGGGTTTGAGTGATCACTCATAAGGGGCTGAAGCATGTACTTTGGTGATAGATATTTCTGAAGATGACACCAAGGGACAAAACAGTTTGTTTAGAGCTGTCTAAAATGGTAGGAAAGCTATTTTCTCCTCTGATAGGAGAGGATAGTATAGGGAATAAGTAAAAGCAATCTCATTTGTAGTGTAGCGTGTGCGTGTGCTAAGTCACTTCAGGGCTCCATGGACCATAGCCTGCCAGGCTCCTCTATCCATGGAATTCTCCAGGCAAGAATACTGGAGTGGATTGCCATGCCCTCCTCCAGGGGATCTTCCTGACCTGACCTAGAAGTCAAACCTGAGCCTCTTATGTCTCCTGCATTGGCAGGTAGGGTCTTTACCACTAGTGCCACCTAGGAAGCCCTTGTAGGATAGTGAGTGAAGTGAAGTTGCTCAGCCAAGTCGTGTCCGACTCTTTGCCACCCCGTGGACTTTAGCCTACTATGCTCCTCCATCCATGGGATTTCCCAGGCAAGAGTACTGCAATGGGTTGCCGTTTCCTTCTTCAGAATATCTTCCTGTCTCAGGCCGTATCAGCCTGAAGGCGCCCGATCTCGTCTGATCTCAGAATATCTTCCTGACCTAGGGATCAAACCCGAGTCTCCCACATTCTAGGCAGATGCTTTACCATCTGAGCCACCAGGGAAGGTTGTAGGGTAGGGTGGGCTACCTTCCAATTTTTTTTTTTCCCTCAAAGCTTGGAGCAAAGGCAGGAATGTACCACGAAAGGAAAAGATATTTCATAGGACTGACATGGAACCATAATGTGTTTGCAAAGATGAGATAATCTGGTCATCTGGAAGGATTTTTAAACGTGAAGAAATTTTTCTTCCTTCAAGATTAGGATAATGATACATTTCTAGGATGGGTTTATGTATGCCTGGGATTGACCGATTCTATTTCTTTTCTAACACACAACATGCTCTCTGTTCTCTACTCCCCATCGTAAGGCAGGTGTTTCTGGACTCAAAAGCCAGTGTCGGTTAGAAGAAAAAATCCCAAAGCAACAGAATGAGGTTTCTAAATGCTGGAGAGAGGTGGGGCGAAGGGCTTGCTGCTGTGAATGTGTCTCCACAACTCCACGTGGCACGGCCACAACGAGTCTGTGATTCCAGCACTGTTTACAAACTCAGCACTTTTCATCTGACTGCCTGGTCTCCCGGGAATTACAGTGGGATGGTTTTCTTGAAAACCGAAGGGAGTGATTCGTTATCATGGGGTAGCTCAGATCCTTTTGAAGTGAGACCAAAGGAAAACAGGGAAGATTTACCTTTGGTTAAAAAAAATTATAGGTAGATTTAAGTTTTTGAGTGCGTTATTTATATTGGAGCTTTATAAAGCAGAGGTGGCTGCTGCTGCTGCTGCTAAGTCGATTCAGTCGTGTCTGACTCTGTGCAAGGCCATCCCTGGGATTCTCCAGGCAAGAACGCTGGAGTGGGTTGCCATTTCCTTCTCCAATGCATAAAGTGAAAGTGAAGTCGCTCAGTCATGTCCGACTCTTAGCCACCCCATGGACTGCAGCCTACCAGGCTCCTCGGTCCATGGGGTTTTCCAGGCAAGAGTACTGGAGTGGGGTGCCATTGCCTTCTCTGAGAGGTGGCTAACATGTTGAAAGAATGGAATGAGAGAGAGGCAAAAACAAACAAACAAACACAAACCCGTCACCATGCAGGCTTGCAGCAGAGGGACCCAGATTTGTCACTTGCAGATGCAATATATTGTCACAGTGGACACCTCAGAAATGGATGCGGTTGTGTTGCTAATTTTCATTCTTTCGGGAAACTCCAGGTATTTTCCAAGCCGGTCCCTAAGAGGAAGAGAGAGACTGCCAAGAGCACCAGCTCTTCCTGTTCTTAGTTGTCTGACATTAAATCAGTCTCTCCAGCACTCTGAGCTTCTGTTTCTCTGTTTTGAGAGATTGGTGTCTATATTGCAAGAGACAGCCTTGGGTATTAACGCTTAGACTCTGGATCCAGACCACTGGAGTTCGGTTCTTGGTTCTGCCACTTAGCAGTTGTGTGGCCTTGCATGGGTTACTTAACCTCTGCTCTCAGCTTTCTCACTTATAAAATCGAGTTAATAGTTCTTCCATTATACAGTTGTTCTCTCTCTCTCTCAAACTCATTTAGTCGTCTCTGACTCTGCGACCCTGTGGACTGTAGCCCACTTGTCCTCTCTGTCCATGGAGTTCTCCTGGCGAGAATACTGGAATGCATAGTCACTCTTTTCTCCAGGGGATCTTCCCAACCCAGGGATCAAACCTGGGTTTCCTGCATTGGAGGCAAATCTTTCATATCTCAGCCACCAGGGAAGCCCATTATGTAGTTGTTACTGGGATCAAACAGTTCCTGATACATAGTATGTATGTTGTGTAAGTATTTAAGTAGAAGGAGAATCTTCATGATGATTGTGTTGTAATACATTCTGTAGGTGGCCAGGGAGTGAGTGAGTGAAGTCACTCAGTCGTGTCCGACTCTTTGCGATGCCATGGACTGTAGCCTACCAGGCTCCTCTGTCCATGGGATTTTCCAGGCTATAGTCCTGGAATAGATTGCCATTTCCTTCTCCAGGGGATCTTCCCAACGCAGGGATAGAACCCGGGTCTCCCACATTGTAGACAGACACTTTACCATCTGAGCCACCAGGGCCAGGAACATATATATTATTACTTTAAAAATAGAATAGGTTGATATGATTGCTCTGTATCATGAACAATATTGAATGGGTGAGCAAATAGATTAGAAAACTTAGCTATAAGTCTTCAGTGGAAAGTTCCCTAGTCAGTGAGATTACGGTGCCACATGATGCGGCCCGTCCTGTGATCAGGAGGAATGTGCTGAGTGGTATGACTATTTTCATATGTGACCAAAAATTTTAGGTTGAGCTCTGAAGCTGGATATTGGAGCATACCTACTATGGAGGGCAGGGCTGTGGAGGACACAGATTTGGGGAAAAAACAAAAAAAATGTAGCAGTAAAAAGCAGAGATTCATGAATGTCTGAGTAGCTTGGCCGAGGCAGAAATGTTATTGCTTTACCCTCCTTCTAAGTAACGATCCCTAAGTTCTCACTTGATTCATGCCTTGTGCCATCCATGGCTCTGAGGCTTCTGGGTGAGAAAGAGGTAGGTCGGACGTGCGAGGACCCCTTCAGCACCCCCAGGCCCACCCGCCCTCTTGTCTTGTGTGTCTGTGCAGAGGAGAACGAGTTCATCTTGTACGCTATGCGCAAGTCCATCCATCGCTATGACCTGGCCTCGGGGGCCACCGAGCAGCTGCCCCTCACCGGGCTGCGGTCAGCGGTGGCCCTGGACTTCGACTATGACCGAAACTGCTTGTACTGGTCCGACCTGGCCTTGGACGTCATCCAGGTGCGTCTTCCCTGGGTCTGCTTGTGGGGGCCCTGCCTTGTGACTGCTGAGTCCAGGTAAACCTATTTCAGAGTGTTCTAAGGAGATGGGTATTTGAGGTTTTTAAGTTTTATCTCATCTCAGGGCCAATGGATGACACTTTCCAGTTTTATGTTCTAGTATTTTCTTTCCCTGCCTACCAGAGGGAGCCCTCAAATCTGCATTCCTGCTTGTAAGTGAGGTCTCCCTTTTCCTGCTGGGAAGATTTTAGGGTTCAGTATGTAGCCCTCTTTGTCCCTATTATCATACCCACTGCCTCGTTCGTGTCCTTCTTTTCAAGCCCTGATATAGTAACTCTTGACTTCTCTGTAATTCACGTAATTATCCACTTCAGCTATTCCGAGCACAGTCAAGAACCAGAAAGTAAGCTGTAAAGATCGCTGGGCAGGCCAGATAATTGGCCATACTTGCAGACCCGTGCATTTTAAAGAGAGCTCTTTGATCTTTTTTCATTGCCTATTTAATCCTTTTATAAAAGCAATTCTAACAAGTTTTATCTGGACTTCCAACCCAATAGAAATTTTACAGGGCCTGGGTATTCGAGGAGGTGGGGACAGGGAGGTGGGGGAAGGGGCTGCTGCCCATGGCTGTCCAAGTGGTAGTACCTGATGACTTGGAGCCTCCGAGGGAGGAAGGACTATAAAAAGCAGACACAGGATCTTAGAAATAACAGCAATCTGGTTTCATTTATTTTAAAAGCAAGCAGACTCATGCATCTTGGTCATCTCTACCTCATTATTGTGATACAACGTAGCTCAGTGACCAGTGTTCACGACCATCATGCAGGCAGATATAAATGACTTGGTTCTGTTAAGTTATCCTGCTTTAAACAGGAAGCTGTAATCCATTTAAGAAATGCTTTTAGTGAAAAACGGCTTCATGCATGTGGAACACTGCCCTTGCCAGTCAAGCCAGTTGAATAAGCAGGTTCCCATCGGTGGAACTGATTTGGCTGGAGGTCATGTGCGCATTTCACAGTGTTTCTTCTTCTGTCTCTTTAGCGCCTCTGTTTAAACGGGAGTACGGGGCAGGAGGTGATCGTCAATTCTGGCCTGGAGACAGTAGAAGCCTTGGCTTTTGAACCCCTCAGCCAGTTACTTTACTGGGTGGATTCTGGCTTCAAAAAGATTGAGGTACGTGCCTTCTGTGCTGTCTGTGATTAAGCAAGCAGGGAGGCGCCTGGCTGGGAGCCAAATTTGACACAGCAGGGAAGCCAGTGTGTCCAGCTCCTCTGGAGATTCCCTGAGAATTGCAGAGAAAGGGGGTCCCGTGTGCAAACAGGATGCCTGCATCTGTCAAACAGAGATTTCATTAAGATACCTGAACACTTGTATTGGGGCTAGCAGCAGCACAGCATAGTAATCATAATGATAATGATACTGTTACAGCATTGCTATAATGCTGTAACATCCACACTCCAGTATTACGCTTTTAGTGTAATGTGATGTAGATAATATTGTGACTGCCATCCTCATTGTGGTTGTAATGTGGTTGCCATGCTCTCGTGGTCGTTCCCTGTTGGAACAACTTTGCGTGAATTCTCTGATTCACTTCTCACAGCTGCCCTGTAAGGTAGGTCCTCTCACCTCCTCACTTCACCTGTCTGCATCCGAGCTCTGCAGGACCGAGAGGGGTAAGAGATCATGGGCTCCTAGGCATGCTCAACTCCTGCATATTCCTGCTGGGGCCCTGGGGCACCGTCTCAATACCTCTTTACACTGACTTCTGGGGAGGCATGACTTGTGTAAGGCGCGGTAGAAACAGGGAGACCCAGAGAGACAGGACAGATCACCAGCAAAAGCCACAAACTTGAGAGATGGACCTGGGTTCAGTCTTTATCCCCCCCTTTTTTTAAATTAAAAAAAAGTATTTATTTTTATTTATTTGGCTGCACCAGATCTTAGTTGCAGCACTCAGGATCTTCTTTCGTTGTGGCCTGCGGCATATTTAGTTGAGGCATGTGAACTCTTTAGTTACAACGTGTGGGATCTAGTTCCCTGACCAGGGATCGAACCCCGGCCCCCTGCATTGGGAGTTTGGGATCTTAGCCACTGGACCAGAGAGAAGTCCCCTAGTCCTTATTCTGGTAGCTAAATGACTCAGGAGAGTATCTTATCCCCTCTAAGCTTCAGTGTCTTCATCCGTAAGATGAAGATTCCGTTGTGTAGTCAGTCGTTTGGCAGGTGCTGTGTCCCGGCCCACTGCGGGCCGGGTCTGGTTTTAGATCACGATGATACAGCAGGAGGCAAGACATGCAGGTCCCTGTGCTGAGAGATTAGGTTTTAGTGGAGGAAGCAAAATAACAAAGAAATAAGTCTATCTGTCCTGTTGGTGCCATGTGCTGCGGTGAACATCACACAGGGTATGTGATTGCGTGACGGGGGAGAGGAGGTGTCTTCGAGGTGACATCTGAGCTGAGCTGTGACCGAGCAAGGATCACTCGAGTGTTCCCCTCATGGGACGGTTGAGAGAAAGTGCCGGGGTCCAGCCCCGGCTGATCCAGGGTATTCGAAGCGGGGATGGCGTCGGCGAGGGTCAGGATACAATAGCTTCAATTAGATATTAATTAAAGATATAAAGAGTAATAGAATAAGGATAGCTCAGTAGGAAAATTCAGTGGAGAAAAGAGGCTGAGTAGCTTGGTTTACGTGGGAGACCAATAAAAACTTCAAGACAAGAAGTTTGCACCACTTACGTAGGCCACAGGCGTCCTTCCGTTCTCCCAAAGGAGAGGAGACACTGAGGCCTCCCCGGTCGGATCTTAGAAGCCCAGGCATAATTAGTAAGCATGGTGGGTTCCACGCTCCAGATGGAGACTCAGCCAGAGTGAGAGAGAGAGAGACATGGGGAGACCAGTATTTTGAGACACTGATCCCAATTCTTTATTTTCCAGAGTCTGTTTTTATACACTGAGATGTTATACAAAAGTCACGTGGGGACAGCAGTCCTGACTTTTATTAAAGTCAGGTGCTTCATACAAATGTATACAGAGGTCTTAGGGGTGTTACATCATCTTCTGGCCAGGGGGGGCCTGCTGACAATTTACGACCCTCTCCTTGTGACAACGGTCAGTCAACCAGGACACTTATTTCTCCAGGGGTGATTATTCTTAAAACAGACGCCACCCAAATAAAGTTACATTCCTATAGGGTGAGGGTGTAGTGGGTTTTAGTTAAGGAAAGAATTTACTTAGCCTAAGGTCTAACGTGATTAATATCAAAGGTTAATACTTATTTCTTCTATATACTCATTAACATGTGTAAGGGCAGGGGATGTGGAGACTTAGCAACAAACATTGGCTCAACAAATGAAAAACCCTTCACCAATACAATTTCTAATCAGCCCATTATACTTATACTAATAGTTGTCTAACTTTTCTAAGGAACCTGTTTTTAGAAGGTTTAAAGCATCTCGTGCCTCTCACGGTTGGGAGGCTGTGAGCGATCACATGTGGCCGGACAAGCCTGTCAGGCAGGCCAGAGAACCTTCAGAGGAGTTTGTGGGTTAAAACACTCTTGTCACACCCAGGAGTTTTTATTAACTGGAGCTCTAAGTCAACTTCTTCTCTGAAAGAGGTGGTGGGGGACAGCCCCCCGTAAAGTCAGAGGTGTAGGTGAGAGCACAAAGTAGTAAAGTAGGCAGGCTCTGGTTATGGGGGTAGAAGCTCGAGGAGTTCCAGGGGGACTCCTGAGGCTCGATCCTGCCTTTGCGTATGTCGAGCCTCCTTCCTCATGACCTTTGTCACTGGCAGAGTACCTCACTCTGGCCCCCAACAAGAAAGGGTGGAAGGGTGCATAGCACTGGTCACATTCTGAGCCGTGCGTCGGTGGTCTTGTCATTACTCTTCCTCTTTCTTTTTTTAATTGAGTGTGCTTAGCACTTTGCTAGAAGGATGCAGGTAAAGCTTGAGTGTCTATAGGCTCACAGTGTAAACTCAAATACTGTGTGTGCAATGGTGAAAGAAGAGTCAGTGATGAGAACTGTGGATGCCCATTGATCAAGGTGGATCAGAAAGGTTAGCAGAGGAGGGGTATTTTGAAGGAAGGATAGGATTTGATTAAAAAGCAGAGGACAGGTCTTGGGGGGATACATGGCAAGAGCAGACGGGAGTGGGTATATCAGGCTTGGGGATCCCTAAGAAGACCAGTCTCCCTGAGGTTGTAGGGGCTGACATGGAGGAGAGAGAATGTGGAGAGAAAAGAATCTGGGGACTCTCATTTGGGGAGGTGGTGACTTTGAGAATTTGTTTTATGGATAAAGCAGAGACATTGGTGGCTTTGGAGCTTGGAGTGGCAGAGGCGGGTGGAGTAAATAAACACGCAGCAAACACTTGCTTTGTGCAGGTAATCACACCCCCAGAACTGGGGGTGCAGGTGATGGTGGCTCCTCTGTCAGACCCTTTGAGAATTGCTGCCTGAACCCGAGGAGGGAGCAACTCAATCTGGCTGGAGAATGGGGCAGGTTTCCCAAATCAGTCTACAGGGGAATCCAGCCACCATAGAGGACCATAGGTGGGAACCAAGAAGGAAACTTTGCAGCGTGGGTCTCATCAGGAGCTCAGACCCCTCTAAGCCATTCCCTCTCCTTTATTTGTCAGGTGGGGCATCCAGATGGCGACTTCCGCCTCACTATTGTCAATTCCTCTGTGCTCGATCGACCCAGGGCTCTGGTCCTCGTACCTCAAGATGGGTAAGTGTGGTCCCAGAGAAGATCCACGTGGGTCCAGGGCTGCCACAGATAGAGTCTCTTGGTAATGCAAACTGCTGGCCAAAAACTTGTTTCTTATCATTGTGGTTGAAAT
The DNA here is from genome assembly GCF_000754665.1 of Bison bison bison. Classification (NCBI taxonomy): domain Eukaryota; kingdom Metazoa; phylum Chordata; class Mammalia; order Artiodactyla; family Bovidae; genus Bison; species Bison bison. The sequence continues at coordinate 10,949,450 of NW_011495071.1, forward strand.
AATCTAGGACCTGCAAGTCTTGGAGCCGTAGCTTAGTCATCCTGGGCTGCACACTCCATCCCCTTTCTGTTAGCAAGCATCTCAGTCTGTAGGCACCCAGATGTCTTGCAGCTGTGGGGTGTTTCCCTAACAGAAAATAGTGTTTAAAGTCTCTCTGGTCATAATCAGCCCTGCTTGAATATTGTAAGGAGCCTTTATCTTGAGTTTCACGTGTGATACAAATATTTAAACCATTCTTTCTTTTTCCTGCCCCCAGCTTGTGTTTTCTTACCAGCAATTTGCATGCAAACTGGAAAATGGGAAATGCAGAGGTGCTTCTCACTAATTTATTGCTAACTTAAGGAAACATACCTAAAAAGGGAAATTCTGGATTAGTCTTTCTAGCATTTGTGATTGAGAAATCAGTTTTTAAAAGAAAATTCTGAAAGTAACATATGCACTTGGTTAAAAATACTAAAAGAAAGTAGAAATTTATGAAATGAAAAATATTGGTTTCTTCTTTTCGCGTTCACATTTTCTAGGAGTAATCATGGTTGATATTTTCTTGTGTCTCATTCAGAGTTTATTTTTACCCATGTACTTGTGTACACCCTTTAACACACAGAGACACATATGCACACACATGCATCAAGGAGGATCATAGGATACTTACTATTCTGCATGCTTTAAAAATATTAATATGGTTGGAAGATTTTTTAATCTGAACGCATGTAGATCCTTAGACGTTTTATTGTTCTTTTCTATGTACCATAATGTAACAATTTACAGATTAATATTTTTGTGTGTATATACACACACACACACACACTTAAATAGATATATATGTATGTGTGCACATCTACCTATATATGTATATTTTTTGCTAGTGTGGACAGTGGGCTTCCCAGGTGACTCAATGGTGAAGAATCCACATGCAATTCAGGAGACCTGGGTTTGATCCCTGGGTTAAGAAGATTCCCTGGAGAAGGAAATGGCAGCCTACTCCAGTATTCTTGCCTGGGAAGTCCCATGGACAGAGAAGCCTGGTAGGCTACTGTCCATGGGGTCGTAGAGAGTCTGACACAATTTAATGGCTAAACAGCAACAAATGTGAACAATGCTGATGATGAACATGTTTGTACACTCTCTTTGCACAACTTGATTCTATCCATAGATCAATTCCAGTAAAAGAATTTCTGGGTCAGGTAGTTAACTGGCTTTAAGTAGTATAATTAGAGATTACAATAACAAGGCCAAACTAACTGGCTGAATGCTTGGCACTTTGGAGGAGTATTTGAGTGTCCATCTCCCCATTCTTTCCCCAATGGCTTAGTGGTAAACAGTCTGCCTGCAGTGTAGGAGATGCAGGTTCCATCTCTGGGTAGGGAAGATCCCCTGGAGGAGGGCGTGGCAATCCACTCCAGTATCCTGGCCTGGAGAATCCCATGGACAGAGGAGCCTGGTAGGCTGTGGTCCATGGGATCTCAAAGAGTTGGACATGACTGAAGCGACTGAGCACGCACACTCCCCATTCTGATGGGATGTGTGTTTTTCCCTGGTTTCGCCCAGGGTGATGTTCTGGACCGACTGGGGGGACCTGAGGCCTGGCATTTACCGGAGCAACATGGATGGTTCAGCTGCCTACCGCCTTGTATCAGAGGATGTGAAGTGGCCCAACGGCATCGCCGTGGACGAGCAGTGGATCTACTGGACGGATGCCTACCTGGACTGTATTGAGCGGATCACTTTCAGTGGCCAGCAGCGCTCCGTCATCCTGGACAACCTCCCGCACCCCTACGCTATTGCTGTCTTTAAGGTGGGACCTCACTTGTTCCCAGCATTGGGCAACCTGTCTACGTGGGCGAGGAGCAGACTGAGGCAAAGAGCCTGCTGTCTCTGGGTTTTTACTGAGATGCTTATCTAACTTGTAGAAAATCAGCTCATTTCTGAATTGGAGGCAGTTTCTTTTGGCACCTAGGGAGGGATTCCAGACCCAGCTGCCAGGGATCTAGGGTGCTCGTCATTCTCATTTCAAAAGGTTGAAGTTCAAGGTTGCATCTGATGAAAATTCCTGGCTTGCCTTTTGGTGTTGGTAGCCTCCATTGGGCTCCGAGTTCGCGTCTGTTGTGAGGTTTGCTCTCTTCATTTCCTGATGTCTTGAGATGAGCCCCACCCTGCCTCCTGGGGGCCTTGTCATTTGTGCTTCAACCCTGCAACATAAAGTAGTTCTTCAGATTTTGAACTCAAGGGTTGAGCTTGTGGTCAGACTCGAACACTCATCGGATAGCTTCTTTGGGGTGGTTCCTTCAGTGTGGATATTTGGTGAGGTTTGGATAAAAGCACTGATTCCTGCCTTTAACTGGCATCTTGCTCACACCAATCATTCATCCAGGGAATGTCAGGTGTCCACTCCACAGTGGAGTTCTTGTTCTTAATGCGGGTTCTGAGTGAAAGACAGAAGAGCTGACTAATGAGCGAATCTAATCTCATCTTTTTAGAATGAGATATACTGGGATGACTGGTCACAGCTAAGCATCTTCCGAGCTTCCAAATACAGCGGGTCCGACATGGCCATTCTGGCGAGCCGGCTCACGGGGCCCATGGACTTGAAGATTTTCTACCGGGGCAAGACAACTGGTAAGGCAGCATGCCCTCCTTCATCTCTGTCGCATTGATCTCTCGAAAGGGGCTGGGTGTGGGCAATCCCTGCTGAAGCAGGGTCTGGCAGCCTGTGTCTTTGTTGTCACGACAACATGCACATTATTTAATTTCTTCCTAATGACATCTTAATTTCTTTTCTAATGATACACAAACAGCTGGAAGACAGTGTGTCTTTGCCTGCCTGGAACGCTGGTGTTTGGTGGGTAATTACACCCTCCTCCTGCCTCTGGCCCCTGACTGCTGGGCGGTGTGGCTTCTCTCGAAGCTCAAGAGGCCCAGCGTGCACTGCATCCTTGTTTGGCACCTGGACAGGGAGCCATGCTGTGCTGGGTGCACAGCCAGTGCTGGTTCCTGACAGGAGTCCGGTCTTCTCTGGTCACTCAGATGACGGGTCAATCGCTCACTGAAACCTGCTTCCCTTGCACGGCAGAGTCTAGTTATAGGATGACTTATTTCTTGTCCTCACCGTGAAACTCTAAACCCCATGAGAAGGAGGTTTTGTCTTTTTTGCTCAGTAATCTTACCAGTGCCCAGCAGTCAGTCGCTGCTCACTTCACAGTTGCTGAAAGAAGAAGGGGTGGGGCAGGGGAAGCCTTGCCAGGGCCTGTAGAGAATGAGTGTCTGAAAGATGATGGGGTGAGGCTTCAAGACCTGCTGCCAGGCTCTGCCTGGCTGTCCTGGGCTCTGAGACTGTTCAGTAGGACACCTTCTTCCTTCTTCATTGCCCATTCCCTTTGTGGATCTCCCAGTCACACTATTAATTATGGAGGAGAGGGATCAGGACAAACCACCCCCACCACCCTCCCCTAGAAGAATAGTCCCCTTAAGAAGGACCTTCTTTATCTCAGCAGGACTCAGTAGCATCCTGGGTCTGCTGACGGCCCTTTATTGACAGACTGCTGGGCTTCCTGTTTTGAACTAGGACGTTGATGTTGTCTTGCGGTTTTTGGCTGGCCCCGTGCTAAGAGAAAATTGACTCTCGGGGAAGTAATACGGCTATAGATATCACCGCTGTGCTTTTGGGACTGGAGAGCGGAGCATGAGAAAGGGGAAACTTTATAGTTTTCAGAAAACTATAAAGAATCCTAGAGATGGAAGTTTGTATTATTGTTGTGCCTTCGCAGCTGACCTGTGAGGTGGGCAGGGCTGGTATTAGGATCGTGGTTTCTCGATTAGGGAACGGAATCTCACATATGAATAAGCTTTCCCAAAGGCCCCTCTCTTATTTAGGAGCTGAGTTTTTTGTTCCAGTTCTCCCATAAACCGAAGAAGTCACATTCTTTCCTAGAGGAGGTGCCTATTTTGAAATAAGAAGAAAGAGACAAAAAACAAAAAAAATACAAAAGAAATAAATGCGATAGGGAGAGAGGAATCCTGCTTTCCAGCTCTAGTGGTTGAAATCCCAGGGCTTTTGACGGAGGACACCCACCCCTACTGATCGGGCCCGCTGGCAACCCGAGGGAACAATCAACATTTCTCCAGGTTACCTCCCCGTCTGGAAGAGCAGGTCTGTGTTTTGACATGTGCTTGTGAGCACCTGTTGGCTGAGCACACAGCCTCAGCTCCTGCAACTCCATGTTCAGATGAACCAGAGAACCCTGGTTTCCCACCCACAGGCTTGGCTGGTCACTTCATCCTAGTTGCCATGCTGTGACCTGGAGGCTGCTCTGGTGAATTTAAATAAGTCATCAAGGGGAAATACCGGCCTGTCTCCTGCCTCCAGGGGCCCCCCTGCCCACAGATGCAAGGCCAGGGAAGCATGTCTGTCATGTCTCAGGCCTGTATGAGTTCAAGCATTTACAGTGGTCTCCGGCTGCCAGCACTGCCTGTCTGCAGTGGGTGCCTCTTGGCCTTGAACTTGTTTGCTCCATCCTGCCTGCTCTGTTGGACATTGAGAGTGTTGCAAGTTTATGATGGTATTGGCCATCCCCAGTGCCAAGCAAGCTTTATTACCTCTGTTGTCTGCTCCTGACACATCCAGGACTTTGTACAAGCCATGTGTAAGGTAATAACAGCAGTGATAAAGGACATTTACTCTTAAGGGATTTTGCTGTGTCATAAGCACCACACTGATTTCCTTAGTGGGCTTGTATAACCTCAGTTTGGAGAATGAAATGGCAACCCACTCCAGTATTCTTGCCTGGGAAATCCTTTGGATAGAGGAGCCTGGTGGGCTTCAGTCCATGGGGGTCACATCAGAGTTGTCATGATTTAACAGTTTCCCCCAAGTCCATGTGTATTATTAATAGTCCCATTTTACAGATGAGAACCTGGAAATGAGGTGCAGTCACATCTCTCCATCACACATTTAGTTAGTGGTGGGAATTTGAGCCATGGCCTAGTTGACTTCAGAGCTTGAACGTCCGGGAAGCCCCCAGGCTCTGTTCCACCTCTCCCCTGCTGTTGGATTAACAGTGCCCCAGTGAACGACAGTGATTTAGGAGTGTGGGTTTTAGTGGATTCTTGTTTAGGATGATTAGAATTTTGTTCACGTGCAGTGTTGTCAATTTAGAATATTTAGTTATAAACAGGCGCATTTTTTTCGGTCTTCATACCTGGTTGTTCTTACACAGTGTTCCTGGAATTTACTCTTCATAGAGAGTGTTCTTTTCTTTAAACAACTCTGTCAGCAGGGCTATAGTGTATTCAGTTGATGCTGCGATGGGTTAAACTGTTTTGGAGTTCTTGGACTGTTTCTTCAGAGCCTGCAGTAAACACACAGTTTTCAATATCTATCATGAGGGTAACTATTTGCCATACGAGGTGGATCTGATTTTGATATTGTCGAGTGTGTGGATGGTTAAGCCTGATAATAGCAGTGTTGGCTCCTCAGAGGGTTCTGGAGGAATTTTCCAAAGAGGAGATCTGTAAGTGTCCTGGATGTGCCCAGTGAAGGCCTCACGGGGCTAACGTTTGGTCTTCGGAATGGACGTCTTTGGAGACGGAGGCTGTCAGCTGCCCTGTCTTCACACGGCCCCCCCTGGCCCACACCAGACGACGGTGTCCTCGCCAGGGGTCTCTGGCTGTGTTCTGATGGAACTCTGCCACATCTTCCTTATGTTCTCCCAGGTTCTCTGTGACCAGGGCTCCCATTTTCTGTACTGTGGCATGTGTGTTTATTTTAAATATATATATATTTATTTCTTCATTCATTCCTTTGGCTGCCCCAGGTCTTCGTTGCAGCTCTCGGAGTCTTTAGTTGCAGCGTGTGGAATCTAGTTCTCTGACCAGGGGTCAAACCCAGGCCCCATACATTAGGAATGCAGAGTCTTAGCCACTGGCCCACCAGGGAAGTCCCTGTGCCACGGCTTTGGACCTACCCACACGTGCCTGCCCTGCCTACTCCTTTAGGGTCAGTGACTTGGTCGCATGGTTTGGGGTTTGTCCCTGGCCGTGCCTCTCAGATTACAGTTTCATTCATGCCTATGGGTGCCAGTCTCTAGAAATACTGCAGCTCCCTTTGGGTTCTGTACTTTCAGTTTTCTTCTTTGGGTGGAAACACTTACCCTGCATGTGAAAATGTCACTAATGCTATTTCACAGACAGAGTCCATGTGAAAATAACTCCTGTTGATGAGTATTTGTTAAATATTCTATTATTGTTCAATTTCTTGGAACGTCGGATGACATGGTGTCCTTTGAATACAAAGAACATGTTCCAGAACCCCAGATGGGGTTGTTTTTGTTATTGGCAGCTCGGCATTCCCTCCTGCAGCCCACGGCAGGTGCATTTGAGATAAAGGGACAGGCATCTGCCCACGGAACAGATGAGAGGGAGCTGGTTCCTGGCATTTCTACTCCCATCAGCAGGTTATTCACTGTGATGATCCAGCCTATTGGTTGATGGAGTCAGTTGCAGACCCCTTTGAATGTTTCATCAAACATGTATCCCCCGGTTGTGTGTATTTTATCCACTTGGTGATGCCTTGTGCTTTTGGATCCTTAGCATCAAAGGAACACTGTTGCTGTATCATGAGGAATTTTATTTTTTACACGTAGTTTATACCAGTTAAACACCAAGGAGATGCCGACACATTTGCAGCTTACGAGTATGTCCTCACTCGTCTCATTACCAGTTGTTATGAATGAACCCTGTTTCCCTACCTGCAGGCCAGGATGGCATCGGCTAAACTTTGGCTGGCTGGAAACAGATTACTTAGATTTGATTCAGGGCACAACTGAAGAATCTGTATCAGCTGAGTTTTACCCAAGCGTTTTACATTTATTTTCCCCAATTAAAATTTTATTTATTCATTTATTCATTTTTGGCTGTGCTGAGTCTTTGTTGGCCTTCCCAGGTGGTGCTAGTGGGAAGACACATGGCTGCCAGTGCAAGAGACAGAAGAGGCACGGGCTCAGTCCTTGAGTGGGGAAGATCCCTTGGAGGGGGAAATGGCAATCTACTCCAGTGTTCTTCTCTGGAGAATCCCATGGACAGAGGAGCCTGGCAGGCTGTGGTCCGTGGTATCACAAAGAGTCAGACACGATGGAAGCTACTTAGCACACATGGGTCTTTGTTGTTTCCTGGGCTTTTCTCTAGTTGTGGCGAGCGGGCTTCTCATCGAGGTGGCTTCTCTTGTTGCGGGGCGCGGGCTCTAGGCACGTGGGCTGCAGTAGTTGTGGCACATGGGCTTAGTTGCTCCACAGCATGTGAGATCTTCCTGGATCAGGGATCGAGCCCTGGTGGATTCTTAACTACTGAGCCACCAGGGAAGCCCCTATTTAGTTTTGATTATGAATAGTCACAGGCAAAAAGAAAAACACACATTTCTTAGTTTACATGACTTTCACATTGCTTGATCATTGTATCACATTTTCAGCTGTTGGGAAATGGTTTCCTCTGTTATGGCTCCTCTGTCTCCTTCCCAGAAGGATGCGGGGGATAGAAAACACCTCCGTCACTGTGCATCCACAAACGTTCTCTCTCGAGAGTGCAGTGAAGAATCGTATGGACTCTAGCTGGCATTCTTTTTGGGAAGCTGAACCACAGAAAAGATTGGAAATAGTGGACTAGATCAACATTAGCCCATTGCCCATGGGTTTATTGCCTAATGGGTATCTGGTCGGTTCCTCACTGAGCTCAGCGGCTGTGCTCTGATAGCACAAAGGAATTAAGGAAGCAGACTTGGATTTTTGTTTGGGGCCTGCAGGTACTTGGGTGTATGTTCATTCTAGTTAAGGGCTTTTGGGTCACAAGGCACAGAAAACCACTCCAGCTAAAAGTGCTATGGAAAGAATGCAGGGAGATGGGAAGGAACCCAAGAGAGGAGGCACAGGTGTGTTGATGGGGACTGGGGCCGGGCCTGGCCGAGCCCCACAACCCCCGCACCCCGGGTACCGGTGTCATCCTTTCTTCTCTTCCTAAGTCGGCTTCATCCTCCTGATGCTGCAGACTTACCTGCCCGCCTCTGACTGGCATAGGTTTTTGCCTTGCATCCCCTGAGACACCCCTGGGCAACGACCCTCCTCCCCCCTGCAGCTCCCCGCCTATCTTGTGGTGTCTCATCGTCCTCCATCCAGATTCCCAGTGGGCTTGGTTTCGGGGCCATCCGATCCAGCTGGGGCCCTGCTCACGCTCTCCACTGCACCTTTCTCTTCCTGAGCTGCTTATCGTGGGGTCCGTGAGTCTGTAAAAGGACGAGTCCCTGGGTCTCAGGCCTGCGTTTGGCGCACCCTGGTGTCTGCTAACCCGGCCGCTGCCACCTGTCTCCTCTCCAGGAAGCAATGCCTGTGCGTCCCGGCCTTGCAGCCTGCTGTGCCTGCCCA
>NW_011495071.1:10957954-10958538 GCF_000754665.1 Bison bison bison
AGATAAACTGAACAGGTGTAGATACACTATTTAGGTATAGATAAACTATATAGGTACAGTGATAGTGAAGTCGCTCAGTCGTGTCCGAGATAAACTGAACAGGTGTAGATACACTATTTAGGTATAGATAAACTATATAGGTACAGTGATAGTGAAGTCGCTCAGTCGTGTCCGAGATAAACTGAACAGGTGTAGATACACTATTTAGGTATAGATAAACTATATAGGTACAGTGATAGTGAAGTCGCTCAGTCGTGTCCGAGATAAACTGAACAGGTGTAGATACACTATTTAGGTATAGATAAACTATATAGGTACAGTGATAGTGAAGTCGCTCAGTCGTGTCCGAGATAAACTGAACAGGTGTAGATACACTATTTAGGTATAGATAAACTATATAGGTACAGTGATAGTGAAGTCGCTCAGTCGTGTCCGACTCTCTGCGACCCTGTGGACTGTAGACTACCAGGCTCCTCTGGTAGTCTTCCCTGGTGGCTCAGACGGTAAAGCATCTATCTACAATGCAGGAGACCTGGGTTCGATCCCTGGGTCGGGAAGATTCCCTGGAGAAGGAAATGGCAACC
>NW_011495071.1:10958638-10972525 GCF_000754665.1 Bison bison bison
CCAAGGCCGACAGCAGCAGGAGCTGCAGGTGTCCAGACGGTGTGTCCAGCAGTGTCCTCCCGTCCGGAGACCTGATGTGCGAGTGCCCTCCTGGCTACCAGCAGAAGAACCACACGTGTGTCAAAGAAGGTGTGTCTCCTTCTTCCTTTTCTGCCCATCCTCCCCCTTTGATGTGTCTTTGATGCACTCGTGTTTGGGGTTTTTGAAAACATCCAAGGTAGACAATAAAACCCTCTAGACACTGGCATCCTAGTTCACCTTCCAAGGCCCGTGGTCCCTCAGTCCTCATCCAGAACAGGCCCACACTGTTCTTTTAAAGATGAGTTGCTTTGGGGTTAAATGTCGGGGGATGCGGACCTTCCTGTGAGTGCACCTGTCTTTTCTGTTTCTGCCTCTCCCTCTCCTCATCCACCCCACACCAATCATCCCCAGCTCCTCCTGCTTCCATAAGTGTGCAGGGTACAGCTGGCCCACCCTGACTTCAGCAAAGGACTCCTGCAGAGCTCACCTCATCCAGCAGTCCCCCTGCCCCCGCCCAGCCTAGAAACATCAGAACTTTCTGACCACAGCCAGAGGTCTGCAGCAGCCTCACCCTACTCCCTCTTGGAATCTGAACACACAAATTCTAACATGTCACCTTGAGTTTTTCCTTTTACCACTTCCCCAGTCCCCAGCCTCACATTTCTTTCGGGGAGGTGAGCCCCTGGAGGGGCCTTGCCACAAAGTATCCTGTTGATGAACACAGCCTGGATTCCTACCTTTCCTTAATCTCAAGCTTATATTTGCTTTGTAATCATAACTTCCCCTCTCACAGCATCCTTTGAGTCCAGGGAAGCAAAAACTGCAAAGTGGCCTTCTGGGCCCTCTTAAAAAATACAGATGGAAAAAAATGAGCCTTTTTGTCTAAGACACAGGGGCACTCTTTCAGGCTCTGGTCATCATCTTAAAGTTGTTTGGAAAGAAATGGGGTTAACACTGAATTCCAGGGGGAGGAGAAAAGGGCCTTTCTCTATCCCTGTCAGAAAGCCTTTACTTAATCCAGACAGGAGGCCAGTCATCACGTGTTCTTAACCCAGTTGACTAAACGGTGCACTTTTTTTTTTTGTCTGTTTGAGGAATTATGACTGCTCACTTTGAAGGAGTCATGGGGTAGGAAAAAATCCTCAAAAATACGTAAAGCAAACCTCCATAATCCTCCTGGTTGTTAAATTGAACACACACTGAACATATATGACCGTATATAAACTATAAACTATAGGTATAGATATACTGAACATGTGTATATAAACCTTATAGGTGTAGATAAACTGAACAGGTGTAGATACACTATTTAGGTATAGATAAACTATATAGGTACAGTGATAGTGAAGTCGCTCAGTCGTGTCCGACTCTCTGCGACCCTGTGGACTGTAGACTACCAGGCTCCTCTGGTAGTCTTCCCTGGTGGCTCAGACGGTAAAGCATCTATCTACAATGCAGGAGACCTGGGTTCGATCCCTGGGTCGGGAAGATTCCCTGGAGAAGGAAATGGCAACCCACTCCAGTACTCTTGCCTAGAAAACCCCATGGACAGAGGAGCTTGGTGCAGGCTACTGTCCATGGGGTTACAAAGAGTGGGGCACGACTGAGCGACTTCACTATATAGGTATAGATATACTGAATGTGGATGTTTGAATAATGGCTACACAGGCTTCCCTTGTGGCTCAGCTGGTAAAGAATTTGCCTGGAATGCAGAAGAGCTCGGTTCAATCCCTGGGTTGGGAAGATCCCCTAAGGGAAAGGCTACCCACTCCAGTATTCTGGCCTAGAGAATTCCATGGATGTCCATGGGGTCGCAAAGAGTCGGACATGACTGAGCAACTTTCACTTCACTTCTCTTCTATGGCTACACAGTCCCTTAAGGAATTCCTTGTGGAGTTAGTATTTTTTTTTGTTTTCTTATGGCTATGGCATGTGGGATCATAGACTGGGGATTGAACCCACAGCCTCTGCAAAGTATTAACCACTGGAAGTGCAAAGTGTTAGCCACTGAATGGCGAAGAAAGCCCCTGGAATTAATATTTTATAGTGTTTATACGTCTCTACCCGCTAGATCCACCTGATATCATCACTCTCCTTTTTCATCATTGTAACCCCCTCTGCTGCTCCTAGAGGCCTCTCCTCCTTCAATTTTAATTAAAAGAGGAGAGAAGGAGGTCTCCTTGGATGCTGGTTTCCCTGCGGGCACCTGTGCAAAGCATCCCACTTCCCCTTTGCTGTCTGAGGCATGTTATTTGAGGAAGATGAAGGGAAACTCAGAACAGAAAGTCTTATGGTCCAGCAGGAAGAATGACATTGGTTTTGTTTTCTCTTCTGCCTCCCTCCATGGCCAGAGAACACCTGTCTCCGCAACCAGTATCGGTGCAGCAACGGGAAGTGTATTAACAGCATCTGGTGGTGTGATTTTGACAATGACTGCGGAGACATGAGCGACGAGAGAAACTGCCGTGAGTCCCCGCTTGGCAGAGTTTTTGGGAGGATAGGCATTTCCTGGTGCAATCAGCACCTCCTGGGCGGGGCCTGGAGTCTAGGGCCCCCGTGATCAGTGATGCCCATTTAAGTGGCTAGAGAAAACATACTGCATACCCTATTACATATATGCACTTCCCAGGTGGCTCAGTGGTGAAGAATCCGCCCACCAATGCAGGAGACACGGATTTAGTGCTTGGGTTGGGAAGATCCTCTGGAGGAGGAAATGGCAACCCACTCCAGTATTCTTGCCTTGGAAATCCCATGGACAGAGGAGCCTGGTGGGGTACAGTCCATGGGGTTGCAAAAGAGTCAGACACAAGTGAAGGACTGAGCATGCACGTGAGCACATTAGATATATATTATTATTTAAAAGCAAAGCCACGTAAGTGAGCTAGGTACTCATTAGAAGAGATTTACAAATAAGCATTGTATGGTTGAAACTGAGCTAGTTTGGGAGACAGGCAGTCTGGGCTCTTGACTGTGGCCCTTTCCCAGAGATAGAGCTGGTGACCTGAAGCAGGTGACCAAGTGATAGCCCTTGAATTTAAATTCAATGTTCAGCCTTTTCAGGGATGGGGAACAAGTTTTCTCTTGTTACCTCCAATTAGGGGATGCCAGCTGCCTGCCAGGCTCAGGAGGGTTGTTCAAACTGAGTAGTGATGCCAGGTTTGGCCTGTGATGTGGGAACATTGGTTTGTGTGCATTTAAGTGTTGTCTTTGGAATATGTAATTTCTAAGGTCTAACTGTTAAAGTATGTGATTCTGTTTAGCAGCATTTAGGACAAACAAATAACTACTTATAGTGGATACTCTGTTTATTGCAGGTTTGGCCGTCTTTCCTTCAGTTAATTTTTAGTGGCTTTGACATCATCTCCTAAGGAGGAGTCAGTCAGTAACGTGTTGACCTGTTCACTCAACAGGTGTATATTGAGGACCCTGGTGTTCCAGGCTCTGTGCTGGGTTTGGAGATAAACTGGTCATTAAAGTGGGCACAAGAGTTTATAGTCTGAAGAGGGTGGTCAGAGAAGTAACCAACCAAGCACATGTGAGCCATGGGCCCTGTAATGGGGCAGCGCCACGAGCCTTAATGAGCCTTAAGAATGGCACCCAGGTCAGACCTTGGGAGGGTCTTAGGAAAAGCTGGCAGAGGGGAGCCAAGCAGAGCTGCAGGGAGGAAAGTTCCAGGCAAGGTGTTCACATGGACGAAAGTCCTGAGGTTGGTGTGTGCGTGGTGTGGGCACAAAGGTGGCATGGGTCATGAAGAACTCAAGTGGGAGCAGTGGGGGCAAGTAGGAGGGTGAGCGGGTGCATGAGACCTTTGAATTTTAGGAAGAGCAGCTTGCAACCCTTGAAATGACAGGCTTAGACTTTGCCTTTGGAAAGATAAGACGTGGGCAGAATGAATGAGATGAGAGAAAGGCCAGAGCAGGGAAGCCAGACACCCATCTGAAGCCTTCTCTTTTAAATATCTTGCCTTTGGAAATCCATGAGCTCGTTTATCATTTTGTGTTGTAAGCATAGATTAATGGCTGGGTCCTGTAGCCCTTGCCCCTGGTGGATGTTATTTCGCCAGCTATCTGCAGAGCCTGGGCCAGTTCCCACACAGCTTCTTCCAGAAAGCCACTTTAGAAGCAGTCAACTTGTTCAGCTCACCTGGGCCCTGCAATCCCTTGAATTGCCTTTTCTAGCGTGTAGGAGGTTATTACCAAACCTTCCTTAATCATTTTTCCTTGACTTCCGAGGCTGCCTTTCATCCCCAGGGAGAGGAGTATTAGATAAAAATCTAATTAATTTAGAGAGCGGTAGCCTCTCTGTGTATTCTTCTTTTCTGCAGAAGGGGCATTGATCAAACCTCATCTACTGACCAGGGTCTCAGGAAGGTGTGATATGTGTGAGGAAACAGCCAAAGCTCCTTGAAAACATTAGTTAATATTAACATCATTAGAGCAGATGCTGGAAAGGAGTTTGTTACAGAACAGGGTGGGCAAGGAGACACATCTTAGAATTAACACGTTGCAAGAAAATTGACCAGACGTGATGAGACATAGTGGAAGCAGAAAGCTATAAATTGAATGGCCTCATGTCCATTGGTGAAGGGTTCCTCTTTGGGTCCCTGGACTTTGGTTTCTACTAGATGTACATGGTGGGCTCTCATGTTGGTTCAGTGTTTTGCTAGGAAGTTTCCCTCAATCTCCTCCCCACCAGCGCCTGAGCTCACAGGTTTCTCTGAAGAGTTTAAGCTTCTCCTAGGGCTGAATTTTGCAGCCAGCTCTGCCCTCCTCCTGGTTTGGTGCAAATGTTAGCTGTAATTGACCCTCTCAAGACCCTGAGACTTGCTTTCTGCTCTTGTGTTGTTCAGTCCCTCAGTCATGTCGGACTCTTTGCAGCCCCATGGGCTGCAGCATCCCAGGCCTTCCAGTCCTTCACTATCTCCTGGAGTTTGCTCAAACTCATGTCCATTGAGTCAGTGATGCCATCCAACTATCTTGTCCTCTGTCATCCCCTTCTCCACTTATCCTCAATTTTTCCCAGCATCAGGGTCTTTTCCAGTAAATCGGCTGTTGGCATCAGGCTGCCAAAGTATTGGAGCTTCAGCTTCAGCATCAGTCCTTCCAATGAATATTCGGAGTTGATTCCCTTTAGGATGGATTAGTTTGATCTCCTTGCAGTCCAAGTGACTCTCAAGAGTCTTCCTAGCACCACAGTTTGAAAGCATCAGTTCTGCTCTGCTTTCTCATGATTCCATGTGCTCGGGTCCCGACTAGCCAGATGTGGAGGTGAGGGATGCAGGAGATGAAATGTGGAGCAGGAGAGCGGTGCTCATCTGAGTCTTCCTGAGGGTCTCTGTCATCAAGGAGGAGGGGAGAGGAGGAGGCGAGGGGCATGCTGGTCCAGGCAGGGCTACAGGAGGGGTCAGGCCATGGCTGGGCAGCGCTGTCTGGAAGTTAAGCGAGGCCCCCCACTCCCATCAGCTGCCAGGGAAGAGAAGAGGCGTGGAAACAGAGGCAGGTGTGGGAGGGATTCTGTTGACAGATCCCCTTTCCTCTACGGCAGGCTCCTGCCCTCGGTGGTTGTCAGGCACTGGGGGTTTTGACGTAAATCCCCTGCAGTCTTGTCATTTTTGCATTCATCCCCTGCCTCCCACCACGAGCTCAATTATGGAGAAGAAATGGAGCCTCAAATAAGAGCAGCCAGGGACGTCTGATTGTGGGGTTGCCACCCGCTTCTCACTTCCTGGCACCCGCCCCCCCCCATTTTCTTTGCAGGATTCTGTTCTATTCCTGGGAGCAGCCTTCTTTCCTGAAGCCTTTTCTGCAGGGTCCTATGGCTTATGCCTAAACCTGGATCATTTCTATTGAGAAGAGGGAGCAATTATGTTCACATTCTGAGCAGAAGGGCCTGAGGATGGATGGGAAGAGAAGTTGCATTTGTTTAGAGCCCATAGTATTTCGTCCTAATGATGGGCGCTGGTCTCAGAGTTGTTTCCTTACTGACTTTCATAATGATGCCAGGAGGGTAGGTATTGTCTCCATTTCACAGGAGCAGGAACGGAGGCCCAGAGGGGTTGGGTAGAGTGAATTGTGGGTGGCAGAATCCATCCCCATGTCTCGTCACTGTGTTTGTCATCACAAGCACCTGCTCACATTACCTTATCTTCCTTTTCCTGTGGAGGAAACTGAGGCTCAGGGAGGTTAAGATTAATTTCTGAAGGAAGGAATAAAGCCAAGATTTAAAACCAGTCCCGCCTGACTGCAGGGCCCCTGCTCCTGCTGTAGGACTTTCTCTCCACCCTCTCTCTGTCATCTGTATGGTGAGGGGCCAGCTTTGTGGGTGAAGGTGGGTCTCCTAATGGTAGTTTTCCGGATAATGGTATATCTGCTAGTTATTTAGAAAGACACCATCACATCTGTGGGGGTGGTCCTAGCGGCTTATCTAGCGCATCACACCATCTCCTAGCTAGATGACGGCTTCTCACTTTGCCCAGCCCCGTTGGCATCTGGAAGCCGTCCATGAAAGGACAGGCCTTTATGTCCCTTGGCTGTAAATTTCAGGCTATCACGCAGTTAAGTTTTTCTGTACATTGAGGTTTCAATTCTGTTGTTGAAATTGATATTACAATGAAAACCTGCTTCCTTCACTTTCCACTGGGATGTCTCGGGGAGCTGATCGGATCTACTGAGCCTGTTGTCTCTCTTTCACATCTTAGCAACCACCGTCTGTGATCTGGACACCCAGTTCCGCTGCCATGAGTCTGGGACCTGTATCCCCCTCTCCTACAAGTGTGACCTTGAGGATGACTGTGGCGACAATAGCGATGAAAGTCACTGTGGTAAGGGGGCATGACGTTCAGAAGGGCCCGCGCTCTTGCTCACGGGGAGGGTTGGAAAGGGAGGGTTTCTGAACATCAGTGTGGGATTTGTGATGTCAGTTGCACGGCCAGCTCCATACACATGGTAGGAGTGATTCATTCATAAGGGGATAGAACTTCCTTCACTCTGCAGTGCTGCTGTGCACATGTGTGTAAGACTAGGGAAGATTCCTAAATGAATTCAGGCGTTTAGTAACGGCTCTCCAGCCTTAGCCCGCATTTCTGGGTGGCTGTGAGATGAGCCTCTTGTAGACCCAGAGCTCTACCTTTGTGAATCCTTTTTTTTTAAAACTCATGTAATTCAGGAAACCCTGTTAGAAGTCAGTAGATGGCACAAACATTATTTGAGCACCTGTTTTCTGGATGGAAATTTTTATTTAGGAAAATAGTGTGTTGGAACTGAAGCAGTGGTGGATTCTCTACTTCAGTCCTTTGATTTCCAGGGGAAACAGCGGAGGTCCACAGAGGTCAGGGGGCTTGTTCAGGGGGATACTGTTAGTCTGTATCAGAAAAGGGAATTGGAATTCTTGTTTTATAATCCTCTCCTATCCGTTGCAGGAGGCCTGTCTTAGTTGACGGGCTCTGGTGCCAAGCCCGTAGCTGCTGATCATTGTGGGAGGGAAGAGTGCCCCAGCCTGGAGGGGAGTCAGCCTGGGCCCAGATGCTGACCCCACCACTGTGAAGGGTCAGCGAGGCCCTGTGGGGGCCCTGTCTGTCCACAGGGGCAGGTCTGGTCCAGCTTGGCCTGTGCTTCCAGATGGGGCCCGAGTCACTACGGGCAGGGGTTTGACTCACTGGGACTGAGATAAGGGGAACCCTCAGAGCAGTTTTTTTTTGGGGGTGGTTACATTGTTTTCCTTCATTTTTGTAAAACACAAAGTTCCAGGAAACAGTCCTTGGGGTTCACACTCTTCCCTGCATCCCTCCCTTGTCCCATCTGCACTCAGAGGGCCCAGCTGTGTGGCCGGCTTTGCTCTCTCAAGGAGGAATCACCACGTGGTCACCCATTTATCAGGGTCCTCTCAGCCCATCACTGGACACACATTTGACCATTAAACAGTATCTGTCCCTCAGAGTCTCTGCTTGTGGCCTATTCATGCTGTTGTATCCTGAATCCACCTCGGGGTCTCAGGTGGTCCCCTCCTCAGATCCAGGTCCTCTCTGAGAGTCTCCAGACTGTGTCGTCATGAATACCTGCTTCCCTAGTTCATCATCAGTCTGTTTCATTGAGGTTGCCGCGCTGGGACCCCAGTCGTCTTGGCTACTCCTGTTTTCCTGGACTCTTTACAGTTCCGTGGGAAAGTCCTGTGTTGCTGCTGTCTCCAGGGTCTGAGTACGATTCTGCCAGTAGAGCCGCCTCTCCTGTCTGGGTCAGGCTACCCGGGTTCATTTGCCTCCAGCCCCCACCCTCCCTGAGACAGCCCACTGGCCAGCATCCCTGAAGCTCTGTTCATGGAAAGTCCCCAGCCTCTCCATTCAGAGAGCTCAGCACTGATCTTGCTGAGCACCTCACACTGATCTGCACTTTCAAGGTTCTCATCACTCCTTTTCTGAAACCACAGGCTCTGTCTCTAGAAGTCTTCTGAAATTGTGGCTTTCTGGGCAACCAGAGCATTGCTTCCCCAGCCTTCTGCCCATCAAGGGAAGCATAGAAAATATTTGTAAAGTGTACCAAGATAAATGACAATGCCTTTGTGGCCTAGAGGCCTTGAGTGTGAGGTGTCAGGATCTCAGCACACCTGTGCCCCACTCACAGTGCACTGCAGTTGTCCCTGGCTATCCACAGGGCGTCAGTGCCAGGACCCACCACAGGTTCCGAAATCCATGGATGCACAAGGCCCTCCACGTCCACGGACTCTGCATCCCCAGATTCACCAGCCACGGATCATAAACGGAGTGCCTGATGCTGTTGTCTGTTGTGTAGTCACTAGATCGAGTCTGACTCTTGTGGCCCCATGGACTACACCTGCCAGGCTTCTCTGTCCATGGGATTTTCCCCGCAAGAATACTGGAGTGGGCTGCCATTTCTGACTCCAGGGCATATTCCCAATCCAGGGACGGAACATGAGTCTCCTGTTGGGCAGGCAAATTCTTTATCACTCAGCTACCTTGGAAATATACGGTGCATGGTTGGTGTAATCCATGGATGCAAAACCTACAGGTCCAGAGGGCCAACCATACTCGGGCACCATTCCTTGTGATTTTCCATCCCTGGTTTAAGTCTTCCTCTGTGCGCTCTGGATCATCGGTGATGATGGGGATATTGGGTGCATCTCTAACTACCAGGAGCCCTGACATCAGAGAAAGAATTCTGAGCGAGCTTTTGCACTCACATGCTTGTCTGTGGTCTCACCTGCAGAAGTGCACCAGTGTCGGGGTGACGAATACAGCTGCAGCTCTGGCATGTGCATCCGCTCCTCCTGGGTGTGCGATGGGGACAACGACTGCAGGGACTGGTCTGATGAAGCCAACTGTACCGGTCAGTATTTCCTGGACTCCCTGAGCTGCACTTGACCCGTTCATCTAGTGGGTAGCATTACCGCCCTACACGATTGCAGAATCAAGGCTCTAAGAAATGGACCTTAGAAACTAAGAGCTGGCCTGTGATCACCTTGTGCCAAAATGTTACCGGCTCTTTGCTTCCTTCGTTGAGAAAGTCTTGCTATGGAAGAATATTAACTGAGCAATGTCACGAGTGATACAGTTGTTTTACATTTTGGCTCAAGTTTATTTTCCTAGGAACAGTAGCAAAGAGTTTACAGACTGGCCCTTGGTCTGGGGCCCATACACTGAGGAGCAGTGCACTAGCTCATGTTTTGGAATGGAGCATCACGATGTTCCTTAAACATTGAAAACTTAAGTTGTGCTTGCACCTGTTTGGGGTAAGATTTCGTTAAAGATAAAGCTGGAAACAGCAGGAGACGATGAGAAGAAGGCTGAGTGGTCTAAGATTCTAATTCTTCTGCTGGTGTTAGGTTAACTCATGTTCATGCCACTATTTTTTGTGAATGAGTGAATGAATGAACAAACAAGGGCATGTACGTTGTGATGGAGTCGGGGAGAGCAAGGAGTTGGGGCAGTTGTAGAGGCGGAAAAACAAATCCTGCTAGCTGATGAGTACATTTTCTCTGCCCCCTCCTTTAGAAATCGTTGCTCGATTCTACCTTAAATCCCTCCAGTGACGGGAATAACGATGTTTCCTTTCACCCTTTTGTGGCAAGTGAGGGCGGAGCTGGTATTTCAGGCTTCCTTTTGCCATCTATTGTTAATGGATCTTCATGCTTGTGAATTAAATCACTTTTCATTCTTTTTCTTTTTTTAAGATTTTTTGTTGTTGTTGTGGACCTTTTTTTAAAGTCTTTATTAAATCTGCTACAACACTGCTTCTGTCCCATCTTTTGTTTTTTTGGCCACATGGGATCCTAGCTCCCTGACCAGGGATCAGACCTGCACCCATTATATTGGAAGGCAAAGTCCTAATCACTGGCCCACCAGGGAAGTCCCTCATTCCCGTATCTTAATTGTCCTGACCCCAGCAGTATCCTGGTAGTTCCTACACTGTCCAGCAGCTGGGATCTCAGAGCATGCTTCCTAATTTCTAAAAGCAAAAAAGGAAAAAGTAGATCTGCTATTATATCCCACCCTTGTGGTCTGCTTTGGTTTAGATTTGGTTTGTGAAGGACAGAAATGATCTTTTACTCCTTTATGTTTTCCCAGTGCCCAGTTCAGAGAACCTTTGTTGATTGGGTAATTTGACACAACTGTAGTACTCCGTTTTATTTTAGAGGTGCCCTTATGTGGCTTTAAGGAATAAATGGACCTACTCAAAGGCCAAATATATCACACTGTGATCTGTGATGTTGCCAGATTCCTGCCCACCTCGTCAACTCCCCATCCCTGTGTCCTCTCTGGCAGTCTTGTTGTGTGCCCCTCTGCTTCTGGAAAGACTGCAGGTATTACTTTCTTTGAAAGCCTGGCTCGCAGAAGGAGGGATAAACAAGGTCTCGGAAGGAACCACCATCAGCCCAGTAAGCACACAAGGGCTGTTTGGAAGCTTTTGGTTTGGGTGGATCATTGATTGATAAATTAGAGGGGTGCCTCTGAGCATTTCCATTTGTAAGTTTCATGATGACTGGACATATTATTAGCTCAACCACATTAGTCAAACTTGTGTTTCAGCTGCATGAGCTGGTCTTCCACAGTGAATTAACAACTTCATTTCTGTGGGTAGGCTTGTCACTGACCCTGGTTTTACCTCTGGTTTCCTCTGGCAGGACTGCGTGGGGAAATGTAGAGTGCCTACACGGCCACTGCAGCCTTGTTCCAATGGCTGTGCTTCCAAACCTTTTAAAGGCGATTGTCCATCTTCATCCGTAGATTAGCTGGAGGTAGTATGTGCGCTCACTGTGTGGTTGCTTCATTTCCTGGCCTAGTAAGTTAAGTCATGTGCAGAGCCGAAGAAGTGGGTCAGGGCCTGCTGACTTCTGGTGGGCTTCAGCTCTCATGCATGGTCTGTACTGGGCCTTTTTGTGGCTCTTCCCCTCTCTTGTTTTGCTTTCCATGGAATTGAGCCTTTTATTCTGCACCCCGCAACCCCCCGCCCCACATTGATTTGGAGCTTAAACATTTCATTTCTGTTCTTTTAACTGTTGCCCTAGGCATCTTATGCATATTCCTAATATCTTTCCCCTCTCCTGGACCTGCCTTGATTCCAGTCTCTGCCCATAAAGTCAATATTGACAAACTCAGTATATATTTAGTATTTTAAAACACGAGGACTTCCCTGGTGGTCGGTCCAATGGTTGAGACTCCACCTTTCCAACGCAGGGAGCTCGGACTCAATCCCTAGTTGGGGAACTAGGAACCCACATGCTGTGTGGTATGGCCCCCATCGCCCCCCAAAATAAAACCATGAAATACTTCATAGTTTAATTTTACATTTTAAAAAATCCTAAAATCAGTCATCGTTAGTATCTTTTAGTAACCAAACTTGTTTGTAGATACCTACCTGTCTGTCACTTCACCTTCCTGTGTTCACTGCTTCCTTCCTGTGTTCAGCCTTCAGCGTTTGTAGCAGAGTCTATGAGTCATAAACTTAAAAGTTTTTGCTTATATAACCATGTCTTCCTTTCATTCTCAACACTGAAATTGATGCATCTGGTTTTCTAGATTTGTAGTAATTGTCCCTAAGTATTTTGGTGGAAATATTCCATTTCTTTCTGGCCTCTTTTGTGTTGATTTCAATTCTCCTGTCAGATTATCTTTTCCAATAATAACTGACCTTCTTTTCTCTCTAGTTGCCTTTAGGTTTTTTTATATTTTGTTTGTTACCCAGTTTCACCTACCTAGGCGTGAAATTATTTTTATTTATCCTGTTCGTTGTCCTTCTAAAATCTGAGGATTTACATTTTTCATCAGTTTTCGAAAGCTGCAGCCACTATCTTTCTGCTGTGTCTATTTGCTGCTTTGTCTTCTCTTGTCTTTAGCAGCAGCTCTCAGCCATTCACTGGACTTTCTCATTCTGATATTTATGCCTTTGGTCTTTAGATTTGCTGTCTCCTTATGACTGAGTTACTTCCTCAGATTTCTCTTCCAGTTCAACAGTCCTCTTTTTAGCTGAATCTAATCTCCTATTTCACACATCCACTGAGCTGTTTTTATTTCCATGACTGTATTTTTTATATCTAGAATTTTTATTTGGTTCTTTTTCAGATTTGCCTTTTATTTTTGACCGTCCTTTATGCTCTGTGTTATTTTTTACATTATTAATCATGCGAGTTGTGTTGGTACTTGCATTTTTTTTCCTCCTTCATTTTCTAAGAGTCCAGTGCTTAATAATAAGGCAGTGCTTTTCTTGTCACAGTAATTAACTCATCTCTTCTGCCCCACTTTTATTTGGCTAATGTTTTTGATCAGGTATCACAGAGGGTCTTGCTGAGTCAGGAGAGATGTGTTCATGTCAAAGAGTAAGCCATAGGATAGTGGCCTTTATTAGAAACTCTGATATTCTAATTTCATGATCCTTTGCCTCAGTAGCCTTTCTATTCTTAGAGTCATGATGGACCCTGCTATGCAAAGGATTCTTTTTTATCTGCCTCAAATTCTTTAGTCTATTTTAAAGTCCATCTCTTTCATCCTTAGAGTTAAATATTATCAATTGAACATATATCATTCATCAGACACTCAATGTCAGAGAGCTAGTAAGTTACTCAGAAGACAGAAGAAGAGACTGTGTTAAGCATTGCAGCCCTTCCTGGCCATTTGAATGAAATTGTGCAAATTAATTAGTCTTTCTCAGCTCAGCATCAGTGATAGAATCTGGAGATGTCAAACATGCCCTTCAGTGTTGTCCACTTGGAAACTCCATTAGCACTCTGAAATTGTTTTCAATTGAAATCCATAGGCTGAATAATAGTGAGTATTTCAGTGTGGCAGTGGTTTAGGTGACAGTATCTTTTATGATAGCGAGCAGGGCTTTGGTGAGGAATTTTTCAAAGGGCTATCAGATTTGTAAAACCAATAAATCAGAAGTATTCCAGGCAATGGCTGTTACCAGGACAAAGCTCATCTAACATTCAGGGACACATTTATTTTTCTTATCAGAGATAAGTATATTTTAAAAAGATATTTAATGGATCCTGACTGCCAATATTGTAAATACTGAAACTTCCTGTAGATTTATTTGCATGTGACTGGACATAGTTACTGAGGAAGTAACTCAGTCATAAGGAGACAGCAAATCTAAAGACCAAAGGTATAAATATCAGAATGAGAAAGTCCAGTGAATGGCTGAGAGCTGCTGCTAAAGACAAGAGAAGACAAAGCAGCAAATAGACACAGCAGAAAGATAGTGGCTGCAGCTTTCGAAAACTGATGAAAAATGTAAATCCTCAGATTTTAGAAGGACAACGAACAGGATAAATAAAAATAATTTCACACCTAGGTAGGTGAAACTGGGTAACAAACAAAATATAAAAAAACCTAAAGGCAACTAGAGAGAAAAGAAG
>NW_011495071.1:10972625-10981114 GCF_000754665.1 Bison bison bison
TTTGAAAAACGGGGGGTTTTTTTTTTCAGACTATAGCCAAAAATAGCCTCAAATGCAGTAGCCATTCTAGAGGGCATTGGAAGCCCATTTTCCCAACCCTTGAGTCACTTATTACCCACCATCTCAACTGAATAGGTAACTATGGTTTGCACTCAACAACCCACTTTTGTTTGTTTTGCCTGCTCCTATCACAAGGACACCCTGTCCACACAGTTCAACCAAGAAAGCCTGTCTGTCTTGGTTATGTTATTTCATGCTGGTTGCAAACAAGGCCAGCCCTGGCTTGCATTCAGCAGTGAACAGACACAAACTGCTTTCTGCATCAGAGGAGGGAAGGGAAATCTGATGGAGAAGGTGGCCAGTAGTGTTGCTTGGGTTGCAGGCAGATATTATGCATCTGAAATAGTCTCTGAAGTTTTGACATTTTCTAAATGACTTCCAGGTGGCCTCAGCCCGTGTATGCAAATGAGCCTGTTCGGTTATAACAGTGACTATTTCCCTGGCATTTTAGTTTTTTTTTCTTTTAATGATTGTGGAGAATGCCATGTGTTATTAGTGGGTAGATGTCACTCTTGGCTATCCAGAAAGTTAAGGAATTCTAGATTTCTGGGCCTGCTTTCTTTGTGATTTTAGATGCATCTTTTATGCTCTTTGGACTGGAGGTTTTCCACTTAGGAAACTGGGCAGTTCATTTAGAATGATAAAATCAGGCCCTTTCACAACTTACAGGGCTCTTTAGATATCAGTGCAGATGATGACATCAAGGTCCCTACAGTGCCTGGAGCAGGTCTAGGGCCCAGTGCCCTGAGCACCCACGGCCTGTTCTTGTCCAGCAGAATCTGGAGGACTGAGAAGATTAAGTAGCCAGGTGGACTGGAGAAAGCCTAGGCTTTGGACTTGGACAGCCCTGGTGCTATGACTTCATTATCTTTGTTACTCTCGGTGACCTTCTGAGAGTCCTAAACCTCGTTCTCAACTATAAATGGGGGGTAGTCCTGACCTCACAGGTTGCTGTGAAAGTGACTTGAGTTTTTAACGTGTACATCTGTGCTTGTGTAACACTGGTGAACCCCGAGGCTTGAGCTAATGCCCCTTCAGGAGACTGCATTCTGCCTTTAGGGTAGTCCCCCGTCATACCTGTTAGAACACGCCAGCTTTGTAGTCAGCTGCTGGGGGTGATGGGGCTGCGGAGGTGAAGGAGGCCTTGACCATTTTTCTCTCCTGTTTCGTTGGCAGCCATCTATCACACCTGTGAGGCCTCCAACTTCCAGTGCCGAAACGGGCACTGCATCCCCCAGCGCTGGGCGTGTGATGGTGACATGGATTGCCAAGACGGCTCTGACGAGGATCCACTCAACTGTGGTAAGTGTAGGTGCTTTGGCCCCAACCCGCACGTCTCCCATGTCTGCTGTTCAGGAAGAGGGGTAACGGATGGGCCAGGAGATGGACCAGAGTCCCCACTGTGCCTGGCGCGCACTAGTGAGCTCGCCCTTGCTGTGTGGCACTGCTGTTCGACGTGTAGGTCTGGGCTATGTGATTTTAATTATTTATTATTATTATTTATTTATTAATTTTTGGCTGTACTGGGTCTTTGATTGCTTTGCACAAGCTTTCT
Source organism: Bison bison bison (assembly GCF_000754665.1). Lineage (NCBI taxonomy): Eukaryota > Metazoa > Chordata > Mammalia > Artiodactyla > Bovidae > Bison > Bison bison. Next base: position 10,974,241 of record NW_011495071.1, read on the forward strand.
CTGGTTGCGGCGAGCAGGGGCTGCTCTTTATTGAGGTGCACGGGCGTCTCGTTGCAGTGGCTTCTTTTGTTTTCCGGAGCACAGGCTTTAGGCGTGCGGGTTTCCGTAGCTGCTGCCGGTGGACTCTAGTGGTTGTGGCGCACACAGGCTTATTCGCTCTGAGGAATCCTCCCCAGACCAGGGATCGGACCCGTGTCCCCTGCATTGGCAGGGGCCTTCTTTATCACTGAGCCACCAGCAAGTCCTGTAATTTTAATTCTTGTGCAAGCAGGTTGCCTCCATAAAAACAAGAAAAGAAATGGGAAACCCACTAACCCACCCAGAACACTAAACACGGTCACATTACCAGTGTTCTGCCAGAAGTTAGCCAACAGTTTCTGTATAAATGGCATACTTTATGGCTGAGAGGGTGCTGTGATGGTCCCTTGGGAAAATGGGTACCACTCATAAGCCAGACGGAGAAGGCAGTGGCGCCCCACTCCAGTACTCTTGCCTGGAAAATCCCATGGACGGAGGAGCCTGGTGGGCTGCAGTCCATGGGGTCTCGAAGAGTCGGACACGACTGAGCGACTTCACTTTCACTTTTCACTTTCATGCATTGGAGAAGGAAATGGTGACCCACTCCAGTGTCCTTGCCTGGAGAATCCCAGGGATGGTGGAGCCTGGTGGGCTGCCGTCTATGGGGTCGCCCAGAGTTGGACATGACTGAAGCGACTTAGCAGCAGCAGCAGCAGCAGCATAAGCCAGAACTTTTTCAGTGTAGTTGATTTAAAGAAGGACTCTGAGATGGTTAATAGAAATTAAACATAAAATAGCTGCCACACAAACATAATATATAAAATGCTTTTTCACACCAAATTAAATATATATTTTATATTGGAGTATAGCTGATTTATGGAGAAGGCAATGGCACCCCACTCCAGTACTCTTGCCTGGAAAATCCCATGGATGGAGGAGCCTGGTAGGCTGCAGTCCATGGGGTGGATAAGAGTCAGGCACGACTGAAGCGACTTAGCACAGCTGATTTACAGTGTTGTGTTAGCTTTAGGTGTGCAGCAAAGTAATTCTGTTTTGCTGTTGTTTAGTCACTAAGTCGTGTCCACCTCTTTTCAACCCCATGGACTGTAGCCCATCAGGCTCCTCTGTTCATGGGATTTTCCAGGCAAGAACACTGGAGTGGGCTGCCATTCTCCAGGAGTTCTTCCCAACCCAGGGATCGAACCCATGTCTCCTGCTTGGAAGGTGGATTCTTTACCACTGAGCCACCAGGGAAGCTTGATTCAGTTATACATATACATATATGCATTCTTTTTCAGGTTCTTTCCCCATATTGGTTATTCCAGAATTTTGAGTATAATTTTTTGTGCTATACAGTATGTTTGTTTTAGTTATATACAGTAGTGTGTACATGTTAATCCTGTGCTTCCTCGGTGGCTCAGCAGTAAAAAACCCACCTACCAACCAGGAGATGTGGGTTCGATCCCTGGGTCACAAAGAACCCCTGGAGAAGGAATGGCAACCCATACCAGTATTCTTACCTGGAAAATTCCATAGGCAGAGGAGCCTGACAGGCTACGTCAATGGGTCCACAGAGTTGGACACGACAGAGTGACTGAGCACATTTATTCATTAGGAGCCTTATGCCAGAAACCAAGGGCAGAGGCCACTATCCACATTTTCTATTATTTCCTGCCTTACATCCCTAATTTTCGTGGAACTGCAGTCGTCTGCATGCCGCTGTGTGCTCTGCTCTCTTCATGGCACAGTATTCAAGTTGTTTCCAGACATCTGTATTTCTCCGTGGTTAGCATTTTCACGGCAGATGCCCATCCTCTTTGCATTGTTGCTGTGACGTCACTTACTTGGTCGCTCCCTGGTGGGGTGATGTCCGTTTTGCACTGTCATGTGTCGTAAAAACGGTTCATGTCCTTGGAAATGAAGGCTTAGTTTTCTCTTGAGATACTACTCCCTGGGGTTATCCCTCCATATGGAAGTGCTGGGTTGCAGGTTCTGATCCATTTCCATGATTCTTGTTGTTTCCAGATTTTATTTCCAAGCGATTATACCAAATGGATCTCCATTAGTAACATATTGGATGTTTCCCCAAGCCTCTCTTGATTTTTACCTTTTGACTTGAGTGAGTGGTAACTTGTCTTGTACAATTTAAATTTTAAACTTTTGAAAAACCTTTTCATGCCGAAATCTACTTCCCCATCTCGTGGCACTCATTCACTGTTTCTGTTTTGATGTCCTTTGAACACTGTCCTGGGGATGATGACTTTTTACAGGATTAAAACACATTTTCTTGCCTTATCCCTGATCCTCCTGAAACTATTCTGCCAAGAGTTGGGTTTACAACTGACCTACTAGAAGTGATTCTTAAGCCAAATGTCTGGCAGTTGCTTTCTGTTTGGGAGAATGGATGACCTAGTACTAAAAGTTCTCCACTAAGTGCAAAACCTAAGATTCTTAACATTTATGGGGTAAAGGTTCTTCAATAGGGCTTTGGTTTAGAATTTCTGAAGAAATAAAATGCTGAGTGATGTAAGAGAGCTTAAAAAACCCCAAGGTCTATAAAATCAGGCTTCATGTCCTCTTTTTTCCCATCTACTTGGTGCTTTCATTTCACTTTTCATAAAAAAAGTTTTGAGTAGATGACACATTCACACAGTTCACAGTGGACAAGTGTAAGGACATTGGACAGTAGATGTTCTTCTCCCATCTGCAGATGTTCTTCTCCCATCTGCCGGTTTCCCTGATTGCTGTGTATCCTTTCAGAATGCTTTTGTGCATATATGCAAATTTAAATATATGACATGTACTTGTCCTGTTTTTACACATGCAGCATGCCACGCACGTTGTTGGGTACCTTGGTTTTTCAGATAACTGTCTATCTAGGACATGTGTTCACCAAGTGCTTCTTCAGTCTCTCTATACCGGTCTGGTGTTCCTGTGTACAGTAGCTTATTTCACAGTCCCCTGCGGATGGATACGTAGGTGGCTTTCAATCTATTACAAACAGTGCTGCAGTGAATAAGCTTGTTGCTCTGTTACTTTTCACTCATGTGGGTAGATTACATTTCTGGGTCAGAGTATGTGTATATCTGTAATTGTGATAGCCCTCCATAGGGAGACACACATGTGGGTATAAATATCCGCGCCACGGTGATGTGAATGTCTGCCTGCTTCCTCACTCTGCTGCTCCTTGCACCACTTTCCAGAGAAGAAGTGCAACGGGTTCCGCTGCCCAAACGGCACCTGCATCCCATCCAGCAAACACTGCGACGGTCTGCACGACTGCTCGGACGGCTCGGACGAACAGCACTGCGGTGAGTCCTCACATCGGGCTAAATCCTCTCCTCCCCTGGTACCTGCCTGCGTCAGGTCCTGCATGGCCAGGACCCTGATGGGGTGGAGGCAGAGAAGCATGGTTTGGGTGAGGGAGAGGAAGCAGGGGGCCACGTAGGGGGACCGTGGAATTAGGTCATGGTCCATGATCATCACTGTTCAGCTGCAGTATGTCCTGTGAATGGACCAATGATCTGGAATTGGACACTTATTTCTCCTCCTTCATTGGTTTTGCTAGTTGCTGATTATCACTCGGCTAACAGTTTTAGGCACGGTGACTCTGTATGCCATGTTTTCTTTGGACCCAGAAAGGTAGTCTGGGGTCAGTGGTGTTCATCCTTGGGAAAAGCAGGCTGGAGATCCAAGGATGAGTTAGTGTGGCAGTTCAGGCGTAAAGGCCACCTTCTTCCCATGTCCTCACGTGGCCTCTTTGCCTGCATCTCTGGTGCTGCTTAGAAGGACACTACTCATATAGATCCTTTTAACCTTATCTACCTCCCTTAACCTGGATTTCCTCTTTAAAGCTCTATCAGGGAGCTTCCTTGGAAGTCCAGTGGTTAAGACTGTGCTGCCAATGCAAGAGGCATAGGTTCAGTCCCTGGTCGGGGAACTAAGATCCCACATGGCATGTGGCACAGCCAAAAACAAAATTAATTAAAAAAAGCACTGCCCTTTGTCCAAATCCAGTCACATTGGAGATTAGGGCTTCACCATATAAATTGGCGGCAGGTACAGTTCAGTGGGTAACATCGGTCCTTCATAGAAGGGGTTTGCCAGGCCCCATATTCGAGAGTCAGTGTTCTGTGATAGTGGTTAAGGTCGTGGGCTGTGATGTCAGGCAGCCCTGGGCTTCAGTTTTGGCTCCACCCTCATCAGCCGTGTGCTCTTGGCAAAATACATAATGTTGCCGTCCCCTGTGCTTTGTTTGGGACGCAGGACAGTAAAACCTCTCGTCATGTGGTGCTGGGAGCTTAACGAGGTCCTGAAGCTCAGGGTTTGCTCAAAGCTTGTGGTTGGTAGTGGTGTCCATTACCCCCGCCTCCTGAACGCGCGTCCGGTCAGAGCGTGTCCTGCCGTGGCCCACGAGGCCCCCAGCTCCAGGGGCTCACGGCCCCTTCCCCTCCTGGTCCCTTTCAGAGCCCCTGTGTACTCGCTTCATGGACTTCGTGTGTAAGAACCGCCAGCAGTGCCTCTTCCAGTCCATGGTGTGTGACGGCATCATCCAGTGCCGGGATGGCTCCGACGAGGACCCGGAGTTCGCAGGATGCTGTGAGTCGGGGCGCTGGAGAGACTCGGGTGGGCTACCCTGGGCACGTGCCTCCGTCCAGTTTTCAGGTCTCCACTGAGGGTCCAGACTTGCGTGTTCTAAGAAAGGCTCACCTTGGCTGCTTCGGAAGCTTGCTTTTTAGTCGTTGGTGCACAGCTCAGGGGGGCGGGGTCAAGGTCGACAGTGGTCTTGGCCCACATGTCACCTCCTTCGCAGCCTTTCTTGTGCCCCAGAGTGGCCCCTCACCTTGCCGCAGTGTCTGTGCCCCACTCACCTCCACTCTGCACACTGGAGTTATTTTGGCCGGCCTCCCCAGCTGGCCTCTCTGTGTGTGCCCGAGAGCCGGTCCTTGTCTCGTTCACGGCTACAGCCCTGTCCCCAAGACTGCCCTGCCTGCATGATAGTAGGGACTTGCATCAGTCTGCTCAGGCTGCCCAAACAGAGGACCACAGCCCAGGGGGGCTTAATCTCTTAACAGTTCTGGGGGCTGCAGATCAGGGGTTAAGGTGTCGGCAGGGTTGGTTTCCTCTGAGGCGCCTCTCCTTGGCTTGTAGACGGCCATCCTCTGTCTGTGTCTTCACTTACTCTCCTTATGAGAACACCAGTCCTGTTAGATTAGGGCTCCATCCTAATGTAATGACCTCATGTTAGCTTAATTACCCCTTCAAAGACCTTACCTGCAGATGTTGTTGCAGTCTGAGTTGCCGGGGGCCAGGCCTTCGACTTGCTTTCGAGGAATCCTCCAGCCGGGCCATCTCTTGGTGGAGGGCCTTTGTTCTTGCCTCTTGTTTCCAAACAACAGTGCCGCGTTGAGCTCTCCAGTGTGGGAGTAACCTGGACTTATGTATGTTGGTTCCTTCCCTAGCCCGAGACCCCGAGTTCCACAAGGTGTGTGACGAGTTCAGCTTCCAGTGTCAGAACGGAGTGTGCATCAGTTTGATCTGGAAATGTGATGGGATGGATGACTGCGGCGATGACTCCGATGAAGCCAACTGTGGTAAGGAGACCTCAGCTCTGCCCCCGGGCATCCCAGGCTCCAGGTCACACGGTGCTTGGCTTTGTCTTCTCCCTCTTCAGCCATAGTTCCTTCCAAGTCTTGAATCTGCATGTAACAAATTGAGTCTTAAAGTGAGAACCTACCCCCTAGCAGAGATTGGTTGGTTGGTTTAGTCACTGAGTCATGCCCAACTCTTAGCAACCCCATGGACTGTAGCCCACCAGCCTCCTCTGTCTGTGGGATATTCTGGGCAAGAATACTGGAGTGGGTTGCCATTTCCTTCTCCACCAGCAGAGGTTAGGGTGTATTTATTCTGTTTTCTTTCTCCAGTTAGGAAGTTGACATTGTGTATAAGGAATATGGTAGAGGAGTTATGGTAAATATTTTGGAGTATATTTCCCCCACCCCCTAAATGTTACAGATGTCACAGCATGATGGAATCATTGTTACTAATGGGTTATCAACAGTTAGGTCATTCCTTCAGTAGACTATCAAAATTCATACTTGGGTATCAGGACTTCCCTGGTGGTCCAGTGGCTAAGACTCTGCTCCCAATGCAGTGGGCCCAGGTTCCATCCCTGGTCAGGGAACTAGGTCCCACATGCCTCAACTAAGAGTTTGCATAAGATTAGAACCATAAGATCCCATGTGCTGCAACTAAGACCTGGTGCAGACACATAAATAAGTAAAATAATAAAAGGATAAATATTAAAAAACCCACTCGGGTATCATTTGCAAGATGTAGAAGCATAGGTCAGAGAATATGACCTCGGGTCCAGGGAGGCAAGGTTTTGTCCAGTTTGTGGATATGTTCTTGGTCTCTCTCCGGTCCGGGAAGCTGCCTTGTCCTCTGGGAGGGTCACGCGGGCTGCCCTGGGGCTTGGGTGAGGAGCCTGTGGGTCCTTGGAGGCCTGTGTTCACGCCGTGCAGGCCATACAACTGACCCTGCGGTTCATCCCCCAGAAAACCCCACGGAGGCCCCCACCTGCTCCCGCTACTTCCAGTTCCAGTGCGAGAACGGGCACTGCATCCCCAACAGGTGGAAATGTGACCGGGAGAACGACTGTGGGGACTGGTCTGACGAGAAGGACTGCGGAGGTGAGGGTTGGGGACGGCCCCGCCACACAGACCACATAGAACTCACCTGTCTCCTCAGCATCTGGCTTAGGCAGTGATTTTGGGTGGGTGGGTCAGGCGGGTAACTGAGTTGTTTTCTCTCACCCTCCCATTGTGAAATTGGCACAGTTGGCCTCTCCTGTTCC
>NW_011495071.1:10981273-10982868 GCF_000754665.1 Bison bison bison
CTGCCCCCCCCCGAGCCTCCCTCCTGCAGTGTGTCCCGCAGTGTAACAGGCGCTCTGGGTGATGCCTGGGCCATGATGCGCACATGTGTACGTGATACATGCCGAGGGGCCACACAGGACTGTCCCTTTCCTTTTTGGTGTTCTTGTCCCTGAGCTGCTCTTGAGGTGGTTGGGGTTGAGTGAACCAGAACTGGTTTAACCTGGATAGGAATCAATTCTCCCATCTTTGCACCAGCCTGCACAAGGCCCTGCAGAAGCAAACGCATCTGAATACTAGCCCAGGGCAAATATAATAGGTGAGGTGAATCTGCTCCACGGAAGGGAAGGGAACAGTGTGTCTTGACACCCCTCCATACGTGATTCTTAGATGAGCCACTGCTCAGAGCAGTCCTGGCACACAGCCCCCCACCCCACTGCCCCTCAGCTGTGCAGCTAAACCTGGGACATCATCCTGGTCTGGGACACATCGGGGTCTGAGCTCAAGCTTCCTGTAACATTTTGGGTTTCCTTGTTTGGTGTTTTCCTCAGATTCACATGTTCTTCCCTCCCCCACTCCCGGGCCCTCCACGTGTCTGCCCAATTACTACCGCTGCAGCAGTGGGGCCTGCGTGATGGACAGCTGGGTGTGCGACGGATATCGAGACTGTATAGATGGCTCGGACGAGGAGGCCTGCCCCTCGCCTGGTAAGTATGGCCCCAGTCCTGACCCGGGCACCTGCTTCAAGGAGAGGACCTTTGAGGCTGCACCCTGGGTGGCCCAGGGCAGTGCCCTGCCCTGGGGGACTCTGCTCTGTGGCCAGGCTCCTTCTCACCTCCAGAACAGGGAGATCCCTGGGCACTCAGAAGTCATCTTCCCTCACTGCCCTCTGTACCTGGCTGACCACCGTGGCTGCTTCCTCTCCCAGGAGGTTACCGTGGGGATTGTAGGGAAGGTCTCTGTACTAAACTCTGCTAAATCTCTGGTTTGCTAGTTGGCAGCCATCCTATTAAAAGAAGGGTAAGCAGTGCCATCTAGTGGCTGAACATGGCAAGGCACCTGGAGGTCTGTGCTTTCACTTTGTTGCTGGAAGCCGGGATAAACCCTGAGACCCTCGTCAAGGCGCCCCGGTAACTGCAGGCAGAACTGTGTCTTTTTCTCAACAGGTTTCCATTTCAGAGTCAGTTATAATAAGAGAATAGATCATCACTTGCCACGGTTTATATAATTCTTTTCAGCAAATTCCTAGATCCTTTAAGACTGTTTTCATCCCATCTCTTCTCTGTTTAAAATCGTGAGTGGTGGGATTTCCCTGGCAGTCCACTGGTTAAGACTTCACCTTCCAATGCAGGGGGCTCAGGTTCAATCCCTAGTTGGGGAGCTAAGATCCTACATGCTTTGTGGCCAAAAACCAAACCAAAACGTAAAAAACAGAAGCAATACTGTAATAATTCCATAAAGACTTTAAAAATGGTCCACATCAAAAAATCTTTTAAAAAAAAAAAAAAGTAACTTTTTAAAAGGCTCATCACTGGTTTATGCTTGTCCTCTTGTCCAGAAGATAGACCCTAACCCTTGAGTCCTATTTTCAAGGCCCTGTTTGAGCCCTGTTAGACCC
>NW_011495071.1:10982968-11000238 GCF_000754665.1 Bison bison bison
GCCTGGTAGGCTGCAGTCCATGGGGTAGCTGAGGGTCGGACACGACTGAGCGACTTCACTTTCACTTTTCACTTTCATGCATTGGAGAGGGAAATGGCAACCCATTCAGTGTTCTTGCCTGGAGAATCCCAGGGACGGAGCATCCTGGTGGGCTGCTGTCTGTGGGGTCACACAGAGTCAGACACAACTGAAGTGACTCAGCAGCAGCAGCAGCAGCAGACCCTTTGTGCTTGCCATGACTTATCACTTCCTATCATATGCTGGGCTCCTCACTTGCTGTGGACAGACCTGCCTCTTGTTTACTTAGATTCCTCCAGCAGAACTTGTGCCCTGTCCACCTTGATGTTGTCCCCCTTCTTGCCTTCTGTGAAGCCCACTGTCCATCAGGGCAGACAGAAGCATGGGATGCCAATATGTCATCACTATGTCTTGCATTACAGCATGTAGAGCACCTGTAGGGAATCACTTGGGTAGTTTCTAAAAAGTGTAGAATATCTTATGTATTTATATATTTTTTTTCTATGTTTAAAAAAATGCAGAATCAGAATTTCTGCCTGGAGCCCATGAGCTCCCCATGTGAATGACAGGTTGACTGATTGTCTTGTGGGGATAGGGAGGCGGGGGAGTGGGGAGTCTCACTGCTGCTTTAACATCTTTCAATGGCTCCCTTATATAATTTTCACCCTTTTCTCTCCTGGCCAGAGGATACCATTTTCCAGTCTGTTTGCAGATTCTGTGAAGTTGGTCTTAATGGAGCTTAGCTTTCTCCCGTGACAGCCTGGGATAGAGTCCTCTCTTCTCTGAAGTCTCTAGCCACTCAGCCCTGTCTGTCAGCTTCCCAGTTTCCAAGGTTCTGTTGCTTTTGTCTCCATCAGGGGCTTCCCAGGAGAGAAGCAGGGTGAGATGCTTGTGTCTTATCAACCTGCCATCTTCGCCAGAGCTCACATGTCTGTTTGGGTTCCCATAGAAATTCCCAGAGCACCGACATCCCCAGCACATCTAACAGGTCGCTGTTGCTGGCCTCAGTATTAAAAAAGTGAATTTTAAAAACCTTTTCTTCTAGCCAATGTGACAGCTGCCTCCACGCCTACCCAGCTCGGGCGGTGCGACCGGTTTGAATTCGAGTGCCGCCAACCGAAGAAGTGTATCCCCAACTGGAGGCGCTGTGACGGCCACCAGGATTGCCAGGATGGCCAGGACGAGGCCAACTGCCGTGAGTGGTCGGCAGGGCCGTCTGCCCCCAGGGAGGCTCCAGGAGAGCAGGACAGCTCGTGCTTGTGCTTTGGGTCTCATACTAATAAATTCTGGCCTTATGCCTCCATTTTAGAGATAGGAAAGTTAAGCTTCAAAGAGGGTCACCTCGTCCGCAGCAGATTGGAGCATTTACTTAGTATTTTCTTTGTACAAAACCGTGATCTTCTCATCATAACCATGTGGAAAGTTCTTGTAAGGAGGAATACTCCAAAACAACACAGAAATTAAATGGGGATTAGCATAAAATCCTGCACTTACATGAAAAGACTGAACAAAGTGGACCTTTGGGACATTCAGATAACAGGGCAGGTTGATCCAACACTCATCAAAATCATAGTAGGAACATCTGAGCCAGATAAGTACGGTAAGAACATTAACCGTAATTAACAAAGAGGAAATGAAATAGGACCTTCCTCTTGGGTGAGATTAATTCATTAATGGGTGTTCTTGAAATAAATATCTTTTGCCTGTTTCAAATCTGTCTTGTACATAAGAAAATCGCTTGGTTAAGGGGCTTCAAATCAAGATGTGCTCTATCTACAATTTTCCTCAATCCGTTAATCGGATAACCCCATCAACAAAGGAAATGAGATTAGCATGACATGCCTCTTCTTAGAGAAGCTGGCTCCTGAAGGCTACCACATTCTGTTTTAAGTGCCCATTAATCATCTGTTTAAGAACCAGTTTAAGCATTTTCAGACAACCTTATTCCCAGTTTCTAAAATCCATGTTTTCTTCCTTTGTAAATATTGAGATGTTTCCTAAAGAAACGTCAGACATCTTTCAGCTTGACTGTTATCTGTTTTTTGATTATATTTTACCACGTTCTTAGCAAGTGGAGGGGTGGTAATTCTGTGATGGGGCTCTTGGTATTTTCCATAACAGTCCCCTCTGAGCATAGAGTCCTTCCCTGACTCTCCTGTATAATATCCCCGTCAGTCTCTTCCAGTTACTCTCAGTGTGTTTCTTTGTAGTCCTATCACTGTCTAAAATAATGTATTCGTTTGTTTACTTGTTTGCTGTTTCTCTCAGTAAGCTCTGTGAGGGTAGGTCCTTTGTTTCAGGTATCACCATATCCTTAGCATCTTAAACAGTATCTGATTCATGATAGAACCTCCCTAAAAGTTCAATGGATGGATGGATAGATAGATAAATGGGTGGATGAATCCCATCTTGGGCTTCTGAGGGTGTTCACTAGTGGTTCTAAAACTTTTCTAAGGGCTTCCCTGGTGGCTCAGTGGTAAAGAATCTGCCTGCCAATGAAATGTGGTTTTCAGAAGTGGGTGCAGTGCCTCAGCCAGAAAACAGGATTATCTAGTTCTAGAACAGAAGTTCTCAGGGCTGGCCAGTTCTGAGGAATCACTAAGGAGCTTGTAAATCCTGCACGTGCCCAGTGCTGTGTTTCTGCCTCAGTATTTGGAGCAAATCTCTGTGCTTCACAAGTTCCCCAGAAGGCTATAAAGACCCGTTGTTAGTAGACTCTCTGCTGCTGGATCACCACCCTGGTTTAGTGGTCTGTTTGGCTTCCTTTGCGTATGGGTAGAGTCATGGCGCATCGTGTGCATATTTGCATGGGGCGGGGAGCACTAGTTGATGAGTTCCCTTTCCCAGAACCTGGGAACGCTTTTGTGACTGTGGACCCTCACGTGTTGCAGCCACGCACAGCACGCTGACCTGCACGGCCCTGGAGTTCCAGTGCCAGGACGGTGAGGCCTGCATCATGCCCTCTGAGCGCTGCGACGGCTTCCTGGACTGCTCGGACGAGAGTGATGAGCGTGCCTGCAGTGGTGAGTGTGGCCCCCCAGGACCCCTGGCTCATCCTCCACCCCGCTGGGCGGGGCCCAGGGCAGAACCTCTTCGAGCTTTGCCTCAGTCTGAACATGCCAAGATTCTCGCTCACTGTTGGAGCTCCAGAGGAGGCCTGTCCCACCTCTGATACGGCTCCCAGCTCACCTTGCCCCTCTCAGGGAGATGCTGGTCGAGACTGGGGTTTTCATTTTGTTTTTTTTTTGCTTTAGTCCTTGTGTTGGTGGGCTTCTCTGGTGGCTCGGACAATAAAAAATCAACCTCTGCAATGCAGGATACACAGGTTCGATCCCTGGGTTGGGAAGATTCCCTGGAGGAGGGCATGGCAACCCACTCCAGTATTCTTTTCTGGAGAATTCCACAGACAGAGGAGCCTGGCGGGCTGTGGTCCACGGGGTCTCAAAGAGTTGGACACCACTAAGCGACTAGCCCATCACCACCTCGCGTTGAGGCATTTTTGCTCCTGCGGTGCCTCAGGCTTTGCGGTGGGGTGAACTCCATCCTTCTGTCTGAAATGCATTTAGCAATCTTTTGGGGGCTGTTATCACAGAATACCACTGACTGGGTGGCATGAAAGCAACAGAAACTTATCTCTCACAGTTCTGGAGGCTGGAAAGTCTGAGACTGAAGCCCAGTAGATCGGTGTCGGGTGAGGGCCCACCTGTTGGTCCACAGACAGCCGTGTTCTCCGTGTTGTCCCATGGTGGAAGGAGGTGCTCTGGGGTCTCTTTTATGAAAACACTAGCCTCATTCACTAGGGCTCTGTCCTTAGGACCTAGTCACCTCCCGAGAACCCGCCTCCTAGTACCATCACATTGGGGTTGAGGCATCAGCATATGGATTCTGGGGCACATAAGCATCTCAGTCTCTAGCAGTCACGGATCCCGCCATGACAGTGTCCTTGGATTTGTGGTATTCTCTGTTGAGAATCAGGTTTGTCTCAGTGCAGACAAGGAGGTGAAATGCAAGGAGAAATATCACAACTGGAAATTTAGGAGACCCTGGGGAAGGGTGGATAGGAAGGTTTGAACTCTTTTTTTTTTTTTCTGGGGTGTTTTAAGATGATGTGGCCAGACCATGCAGAGCCCAGTAGGTCTGCCTGAAACCAAGGAACCTCCTGTGTCCTTTGAAATGCAGAGATTTGTAAGATATCACTTGCTTTTCCCCCCTTTTCTCTCTCTAGAGGAATTAAATGTATACAAAATACAGAATCTTCAGTGGACAGCAGACTTCTCTGGGGATGTAACTTTGACCTGGATACGGCCCAAGAAGATGCCCTCTGCTTCTTGTGTGTATAACGTCTACTACAGGTGGGTCCCTTCTTTGCCACGGGAGAAGAAAATGATGTTTTTATTGCCACCGGGTATTCCATAAACTCTTGTGTGTGCACCAAGCAACTCCGTTGACAGGTTCAGACATCTTGGCCACCCCATGCTGCGTTGATGCAATGCTGTCTTTGTTCTCTTGGCCAGGGTGGTTGGAGAGAGCATATGGAATACCCTGGAGACCCACAGCAATAAAACGAGCACAGTATTGAAAGTCTTGAAGCCAGACACCACATATCAGGTCAAAGTCCAGGTCCAGTGTCTGAGCAAGGTGCACAGTACCAACGACCTCGTGACCCTGAGGACTCCCGAAGGATGTGAGTGCCACAGGGACAAGCACTTCTGTGGATTTTCAGTTTCCCAGGATGCTCAGGGACAGAGCAACGTCACTACATGTGCCGTCTATGTATCTAAGTTTATAGTCCTGGCTGAGCCACTCTCCTTATTATAGCACGTAATTTTTTTAAAAAACACCATCCTGGTTTTTGAAGTATAGTTGATATATAGTGTTTTAGGTAGGTACATAGCAGAGTGATTGAGTTATGCATGGATCTCTCTCTTCTTTTTCAGATTCGTTTCTATTATAGGTTATTATAAGATCTTGAATATAGTCCCCAGTGCTATACAGTAGGTCCTTGTTGTTTATTGCTTCAACTATGCCCAACTCTTTGTGACCCCCTGGACTGTAGCCCCCCAGGCTCCTCTGTCCATGGGGTTTCCCAGGCAAGAATACTGGAGTGGGTAGCCATTTCCTTCTTCAGGGAATCTTCCCGATCCAGGGATTGAACACGCGTCCCTTATGTCTCCTGCTTTGGCAGGCGGGTCTTTTATGACTAGGGACACTTGGGAAGCCATTTTATAGAGAGCAGTGTATATCTGTTAATCCCCAAACCCTCATTTATCCCTTGATCCCTTTCCCCTTTCGTAACCGTACATTTGTTTTTGACATCTTAACACAATTTTTTTTTAATTGAAGTACAATTGACCCACAACACTGTGTTGGTTCCAAATGTACGACATAGTGATTCGATATTTGTATAATTACAAACCGATCACCATGCATAATGTTTTTCTCTCTTAGGAAGTTAATTTGATCTCCCCATCCCTACCCTCTTTTGCATTTCTTATCTAATTTCTGTCTCTGCCTTCCATCTCTAGGTATTTCCCAGTATTTAGTGCTTAGGAGATCAGCATCATTAGCACATGAAGCATGTCAGAAGTATTTGGGGCACACTATAAAGAAATTTACTGAAGCTCGAGGGTTAGAGAGTTCCCTGCTTCCTCCTTCACAGTAGTTGACGTTGGGTGACTGCACTTGTTCCCATGACCTTTGCTCCCCAGGTTTTGTGAACTTTTCATTCTCAGTTGCCGTCAGAATCGTGTTTACATTCGGATATGTTAATATGAACTCCTGTTTATCTGTATGTGTATGCGTGTGGTTACACATAAAATCCTTATAGGTATATGTATCTGCACAAGTTAGTGTAAGCGTGCATTTCCTTGTTTCCTCAACTGGGAAGGCTGAAAAAACTTGGATAGTGTTGAGCACGCCTGTCACTCAGTCCAGGTTTCTAATGCTGCTCATCAGTAAAAGGACACAGGGCCCCTTGAAGGAGTCCAGGCCGGGGAAGGAGATCCGGAAGGTGGTCTGGCCAGGAAGGGAGGATGTGCTTACTACGTGAAGGCCGCCAGACAGAAAGACTAATGTCACGTGATAATGCTTATGTGTGGAAAAGAGAAAACTGGTACAAATGAACTTATTTACAAAACGGAAATAGACACACAAACATAGAAACCCAACTGGGGAATTGGAGTTGGTGACGGACAGGGAGGCCTGGCGTGCTGCAATTCATGGGGTCGCAAAGCGTCGGACGCGACTGAGCGACTGAACTGATAAATTAAGGGTATAAGAAACTCTAGGAGATAGTGAAGGACAGGGAAGTCTGGCATGCTGCAGTCCACGGGGTCACAAAGAGTCTGACCTGACTTAATGACTTATGACTTATCAACTTATGAACAATAAATTAGGAGGTTGGGATTAACAGACACTATTACTATAACAGATAGACACTACAAAACAGATAGACAACAAGGACCTACTGCACAGTACAGGGAAATATACTTTGTATAATGGAATAATCTATAGAGGAAAAGGATCTAAAAAATACTTGTATATGTATGTGTATATACATATAAAAATATATATGTATATATATGTATCTCTGTGTACACACACACACACACACACATAAATGAACTTCCCAGGTGGCACTAGTGGTAAAGAACCCTCCTGCCAATACAGGAGACATAAGAGATGTGGCTTCGGTCCCTGGGTCAGAAAGATCCCCTGGAGGAGGGCATGGCAACCCACTCCAGTCCTCTTGCATGGAGTATTCCATGGACAGCAGCTACAATCCATAGGGTCGCAAAGAGTCAGACACAACTAAACCAACTTAGCACCCACGCACACATATGTAAATATGAGCGTTCAGGGCAGCTACCTGTGAGAATCAAAATCTCAGCCTGGAAGCCCCGGGCCAGTGCTGACTTAACCTTCCCAGGTGATTCCATCCTGCAGCCCTTAGGAGCCCCCCAGCCTATGTCAGACTCTCTGAACCATTGTTGGTCTGACGGGTGGACAGCAGGGAGGAAAGATGTTCCATCAGCGGGAAGACCAAGCTAACACCCCTTTCTGGTGCTCAGGTCCCACGCTGGCCCTGGATGCTTTCTCGTGTGTGTTTTAAGCTCAGGGAAGTTCCTCCAGTTGACAAGGATGCAGATGGATTTTAACCCCACATGGCTTCTTTTTCCAGTGCCAGACGCCCCTCAGAGCCTCCAGCTGTCGCTCCACAGGGAAGTAGAAGGAGTGATCATGGGCCACTGGGCCCCTCCCGTCCATACCCACGGCCTCATTCGGGAGTACATCGTAAGTTCCTCCCAGGAGTGGGCAGTGCGTGTGGGTGAGCGTGGGAGATGGCTGGGTCTCCTGGAGCAGAATCATGTTCTGTGTGATGCAGACTCAGTTTGGTACCGCCTTATAATCATCCATCCGCTGGGACACTTTGCATCCCACCTTCCCCTCTCTCCTTATGCCTTTTTGTAAGGTGTTACGATGCCCAGACCTTTGGTACCTGTTTATGGTATAGTATTTTTATTTTTATTTTTCTCTCTCTTCAGGTAGAATACAGCAGGAGTGGTTCCAAGATGTGGGCTTCCCAGAGAGCTCTTAGCAACTTTACAGAAATAAAGAACCTACTGGTCAACACTCAGTACACGGTCAGAGTGAGTGTCCGCACACGTTTCAGCCGTCTGGCTGGGTGGCCTGGGAACATGGGGAGATGGTTGCACTTTCATGAGAACTCCATGCCTTCTTTGACGAGGTGCTGACTAGTGGTCTGCTCAATACCCCGCCCCTTGCTCTGGGAGCTCGTTTTCTTTTAGTCTCTCAAATCGAGGCCTCAAATCAGCCTTCACTCCAATAGCTGAGAATTGATTATTAATGCAGTTCTCCTGCTATTAACCCAGATATTCTGCTAGCGTTCCAGTTCCAATTTCTTTTGCACCCACCTCTTTTCTGCTTATCTTTAGCTGCAGGGAGAGACAGAGCTGTGATAAGTGGCATGTATGAAATGATCTTCTGGAGTTCTTATGAAATAGATTGTCAACATCTTCAGTAGAAAAAGGAGTTGGTGCAAAACATGTTTGGAGACCACTGAGTGCATTCGCAAGCTCCCTTACACTGAGAGTCTCATACCCGTGTATGGTTATGCATATATGTGGACATACGCATGCACGCACACACGCACTCCCTCTCACAGCCCTGCCCTTTACAAAAACTTTGACACCTGTCAATCAACAGAAATTTCATAAATTCAGCTTTGTCCCAATTCCCTTTCCCCAGGTTCCCTCCTGTGCTCTCTTTCCCCGTCTTATTTCCCTTGCAGGCGCCTCAGACTGTCTTGCATCCCTCTGTGTGTATTTCTTCCACCCATATTGCCAAAGCCTCACCCCTTTTGCCCACTTGGGATTCTCGCTGTGTGGCATGTTGCCTTTATTTCATACTAATTCACACTCTGATTTGAAAGGTGGCTGCGGTGACCAGTCGTGGAATAGGAAATTGGAGCGATTCTAAATCCATTACCACCATAAAAGGACAAGGTAAATGATTCCAGCATTTGCAGATTTAGAGAAGCTAGAAACCCTTAGAAAAAACTCTGTGTGACTGGCAGATGAAGACGCATAGATCAGAATAGTTCACATAACCTCCCTCCCCACAACAGGTGAACTTCTCTGGGTGTCTCTGCAATGCTTTAGACATGAAGTCTTTCTGGGGGGACTGTTGATCATTCCTCCTCCTATATGCTATGCGATGCTAAGTCACTTCAGTCGTGTCCGACTCTGTGCGACCCTATAGCCCACCAGGCTCCCCATCCCTGGGATTCTCCAGGCAAGAACACTGGAGTGGGTTGCCATTTCCTTCTCCAGTGCAGGAAAGTGAAAAGTGAAAGTGAAGTTGCTCAGTCGTGTCCGACTCTTAGCGACCCCATGGATTGCAGCCTAACAGGCTCCTCCGTCCGTGGGATTTTCCAAGCAAGAGTACTGGAGTGGGGTGCCATTGCCTTCGCCGTCCTCCTATATAGAACTGGGCATCTGTTGTAGCAAAAGCATACAGGTGGATTTCTGAAGGCTGCCACGCCTGACTCTGCTTCTCTGCGGAGTATCTGTGACATAAAGAGTCCTCCTTTCTCAGCCAAGATAAAAGATAGTCTCGTCCATGTCGTCTGTGGGGTAAGAGAGTACCCCATATACTCTCTTGTAAGAGAGTGCCATCCTACACTCGTTACTGCCCTGGGGAAGCCAACAACAACACGTAGGTGGCAGTTTCTGTTTTTCTGTCGCTAGAGCTGATCAAAGTCATGGACGTGGAAGGCTGTCATGCCAGCTGCTCTGCGTATACCAGCTTATCTCATTGAGCCCTCAGAACAACTATAAGGACAGATAAGGGAGTGGAAAGGTTGTGTCATTTGCACATAAAGCTGTGGTTGGAACCTGATCTGCTGACTCCAGAACCTGAGCCCTGAACCGCTGCAGGGCCTGCCTCCTGGGCGGGGCTCCTCACTTGGCACACGTGCCTCACGTGTGCTGCCACCCCATCCTCGGTGTGGAGTAGGAGCCGATGAGGTCACGGATGAGTGAGTGAACTGAAGCAAGTGAACGGAAGGCTCTGGCGCTTAGTGGGAGACACACCAGCTCATCTTCCTGATCCTAGCCTTGGCACTTTCGTTTCTGGATTGGCGGGCGGGTGCAAAAGCTGGAAATGCCACCAGGAATGTGATCAGGGGATTTTGCTTTAACCTGAGTCTGTGAGAAATAGGCTCTGCGTCTTGAAGAATCACTGTCTGGTTGCCTTTAAAAACATGGGGTGGTTCAGATCAGTGCAGGGGCCAAGCTGAACTTCATGAAGCCAGCCAGTCCGTGAAGCAGGGAGATTGTACATGTTGGAAAATGTGTGTTGAGTTCACACTTCCTTAGAGTTGTGTTTTGTTTTCCTTTTTTTTTTTTTTAGTGATTTTTGGCTGTGCTGGGTCTTTGTTGGTGCAAGGGTTTTTCTCTGGTTGCAGCAAGCAAAGACTACTCTATAGTGCCGTGCTTGGGCTTCTCATTGCAATATCTTCTTGTTGCAGAGAATGGGCTCTAGGGTACATGGGCTTCCGTTGTTGCAGCTCGTGGGCTCTTGAGCACAGGCTCAATAGCTGTGGCTTAGTTGTTCTGCAGTATGTGGGATCGAACCCCTGTTCTCCTGCATTGGCAGGTAGATTGTTTACCACTGAGCCACCAAAGAAGCTCCTCCCCTAGAGTTTTGATTGTGGTATTATTTTCCTCTACAATCAGTCAGAACATACTGACCGTACCTACTGAAAAGGAGGGACATTGGAAAGTCATCAGAAAAACAGGTAGCATCTTGAATTCCTCATCACAGTTCACACCTGCATTTGAAAATCTCAGTGGTTGGAGGTTGGTTGCTTCTCTCAGGAGACCTGAGTTCGATCCCAGGGTCAGGAAGATCTCCTGGAGAAGGAAATAACAATCCACTCCAGTACAGGAGCATCACCCAGAATGACCACCATCATAGTGGACACAGTGGGTTAATGGTAACAACAGCCGCCATATTTTGAGCACTGCAGCAAGCACCTTGCAGGTTGTTTTTATAGGAATTAATCTCTCCGAATCCTTATCAACCCAGTGAGTATTCTTATACTCATTTGGTAGTTGAGGACACTGGGACTTGGTGAGGATTGTGCTGTAACTCCCACCACTATGATTATAACCCAGGTCAGGTTTATAGCAGCACCTGAACTATTTTGCTCTGAGCTGGCTGCCTGCAACTCCTAATACCCTTTCTTCTTCTGCATGCTGTGTTTTCCTCAAGCCCACTTTTATTGAACATCTAGAGAGACTCCTGTAATGTTTGAACCATCTCTTTGCCACCAAGTCTTAGCTACTCCTTTGGGTCTTTCTTGCCTTGCTAATATAAAAGGCATATGTGCTGAGAATCTAATCCATTTGAATTATATTCTGATGAAGCTGACCCCATCAAGCCCTCTTAGCTTACACCTGTGGGACACTGTTGGGTTTCTGGTGGGTAGACATTCAAAATGACCAGGGTGGTGCTATTCACTTGAGCCAAGAGGAACCCTTTTCTCTCTGCTACCCTTTCCCTGCCCCCTTAGCTCCCAGGCTGAGCTCTGGCATTTTTTTTTAATTAGATTAATTAATTAGGCAGCATGGAGTCTTAATTGTGGCCTACAGGATGTTCTGTTGGGGCGCACAGATTCCCTAGTTGTAGTGTGTGGCTTAGTTGCTCCGTGGCATGCGGAGTCTTAGTTCCCCGACCAGAATTGAACCCACATCCCCTGCATTGCAAGGCAGATTCTTAACCACTGGACCACCAGGGACGTCCCAAGCTCTGGTCTTTATGAGGATGCCAGTATCTCATCAGGTCTTTAATCTGTCGTGGGTGGGACTTTACCAGAAAATGAGAAAGGGAACTTTGAGTATCAAGACACATATTATTTTACTGAATTTTGCCATCTCTGTCAAGTACAGATGGTATCTCTAGGTTTAGCAAGGACAGGTAACTCGCCCCAGGGCACATGGTTTCTAAGTGTCTCAACAGGAATTTGAATTCCAGGGCCCAGATTCTTTCCATTGCGTCCCACATACGTCTACAAGTTAGGACTTAAGATTTAGCATGCTGTCAACCTTCAAAAAGGACCTGAGGCCGCTGGGACTTCACTGGTGCCAGTGAAGGTGGTTCCCAGTGTGACCCCCAGACTTTGCAGAACCAGGCTGAAGCTGGGCTGACTCGGGGCATTTACATAATGGAACTTTTCTGCTCCACCTAATTGCCAGGATAGCTGACCCAGCCGAGATAGTTCTGTGTTCACCAGGCAACTGTGGACCCAGCCCCAGCCTCAGGACAACAGTGGTCAAAGCATTAGAAGAGTCAGAACTGCCAAAGCAAAGCCTTTTCTTTCCCAGCTGAAAGATTGCTTTGTCCCTTGAGTTGAAAACTGTGAAGTCCTGCCTCCTTCACTTTTCATCACATGGTTTCTCTCTTTGGATCCTTTTTTTGTTCTCAGTGATCCCACCACCAGACATCCGCATTGACAGCTATGGTGAAAATTTTCTAAGCTTTACTCTCTCCATGGACACGGACATCAAGGTAACGTGGACATTTCAAACCAGCAGTCAGGTGGGGCTTTATTTTGCGTGGGAACCGATAGAGCAGAGGACAGGAAGATTAAGAGAAAAGAATGACTTGTTCCAGCGAAGCTAAAATACCACACCTAGGTTGGCTCCTTCCCCCATGAAGAACAACTGGAGTCTTCCCATGTAATTATTCCGCCTCAGCCTGGTGCCTTTTTTTCTTTTTAACCATATAATTAAATGGTTCACAGCTACAGTGCAAATAAAGAGTTGGTGTTAACAGAATATGTTTGCCCTGTAATTTTCAGCTTTATTGGATTTCCTGGTTGCTGAGCGCTAATGCAGAGGTTCCCGCAGTGGAAGAGGGTCTTAGGGAAGAGTCAGATGCCTCGGACACATATCCACCAGTGTGCACCCAGCGTCCTTCCCCTTCCAGCACCTTCATCCCCTCCGCTTGGTCCATCAGCGTGGCCACCTTCCCCGTAGTCGTCTGTGTCCCCTGGTTTCTCAAGTTGCCGTTCACCTTCCATGGTGTTTTTTCCTCTTTGTTTTTCCTCACATCTGTCCCAGTCTGTGAAGTTGTGGTGGGACCAAAGGCCTGCAGAGTCCTCGTGCCATCGACTGAGCTACAGTGTGGTCTCAATGCTCTTGGCTTCTGGGACCGCTGATGCCAGAAATGGCCTTGCGTGGACCCTGTCTCTCTAGTCTTTGGTCTTGAACACATTTTAATTTGGGTCATTGTCTAATATTTTTAAAGACTTTTAGGTCAAATCTTTCTGTGAGCTCAGGACTCAGAAGAGGTAGTCTTTCCTGACTCATGGATATATTTGCTTCTGTTAGACAGTGGGGGCTTTCCTGATGGCTCAGATGGTAAAGAATCTGCCTGCAATGTGGGAGACCTGGATTTGATTCGGGGTCAGGAAGATCCCCTGGAAAAGAGAATGGCAACCCACTTCAGCATTCTTGCCTGGAGAAGCCCATGAGATCTGACCAATCCACCTTTGTTGTGACCTCTTGGCCTTGACTGCAGGGACTACCTGAGTTATGCATGCGTGTGTGTGTGCTAAGTTGCTTCAGCCGTGTCCGACTCTTTTCGATCCTATGGACTATAGCCTGCCAGGCTCTTTTGTCTATGGGATTCTCCTGGCAAGAATACTGGGGTGGGTTGCTATGCCCTTCTCTAGGAGATCTTCCTGACCCAGGGATCGAACCCACGTCTCCTGCAGCTCCTGCACGGCAGGTGGATTCTTTACTGCTCAGCCACCAGGAACGCCCATCTGAGCCAAGATGGATCCTTAATTACTGTAACCTAATTACCTTTTCAAATTTTCTTCTTTCTTCCTTTTTAGTTGGTTCTTGTCCTTTTATTTTGCATTAATTTTTTTTTGTTTCATTGAATCTATTTAAAAATATTTTAAAATTGGAGTATAATTGTGTTAGTTTCTGCTGTACAGTAACTTAAATCAATTATATGTGTACATATATCCTCTCTCTCTTGAGCCTCCCTCCTTCCATCCCACCCCTCTAGGTAATTGCAAAGCACTGAGGTAATCTCTCTGTGCTGTACAGCAGCTTCCCACTGGCTTTCTGTTGTACACGTTGTACTGTGCATATGTTTGGCCCGTCCTTTCCTTCTGCCCCTGTGTCCACAAGCTCATTCTCCATGTCTGCGTCCCTGTTCCCATCCTGCAAATAGGTTCGTCAGTAACATTTTTCTAGATTGCATATATATATGTGTATGTTAGTTGTTAGTTGCTCAGTTGTGTCCGACTCTTTGCTATCCCATGGGCTGTAGCCCACCAGGCTCCCTTGTCCATGGGATTCTCCAGGCAAGAATACTGGAGTGGATTGCCATTCCCTTCTCCAGAGGACCTTCCTGACCCAGGGATCGAACCCAGGTCTCCTGCATTGCACGCAGATTCTTTACTGTTTGAGCTATAGGGAAGACCCTATATATGTGTGTGTGTATATATATGTGTGTGTGTGTGTATGTGTGTGTATGTGTGTATATACATGTTAATACACAATAGAATCTATATTTTATATTATAAATTGTTTCACATTCATTTTTAGAAGTAGGGAGGAGTATGATTGTTCAGTGTTAGCACAAATAGAACTGGTCTAAGGATCCAAAGGACCAGCCCTTTATAAGAAGGGAGATACCCAGGGAACAGCAGAAAAGTTCTGCCTTTCATGTCTGGTGAGGTCTGTGCGTGAGCACTGCCCATGTAACATGGCTCTTGATTCTTGGCAGGTGAATGGCTATGTGGTGAACCTCTTCTGGTCATTTGACACCCACAGACAGGAGAAGAGAACGTTGAACTTCCGAGGGATCGTCTCGTCGCAGAAAGGTAGTGTCCTGGAGCTAGTCGGTGTGTAAGCAGGAAGGAGGAAGGCTAGACTGAGGCTTTCCTGGCAGTAGAGCTCGTGTAGGGGGCCGGGGAAGGCGAGGGGTCTTCTCTGCAGCTGTTCTGAGTGGGCCCGTGTTGTCCATGGAGGATCCTGTCAGTGGCTCCTGAGCCCAGGTGAGGAATCCACTGGGTGGTTCCCCAAATCCCTCTTCTAATCTGATGGCTCTTCAGGGAAGTTGGAGGCTTAAAAAGGATGAAACGCTGGAAAGAAGCCAGATTAACCTTTTATAGTTGATGTTTTCCCTCCCCAAAGAGAGAATTCTCAGGATTAGTTACCTCTCTATTTACTCCCCTGGTTTGCTCCTCTTTTGCTGATATTAATACAAGGTGGTGTAGGGCTGCTGCTTAATTATATTTTGTAAATATTTGTTGAACAAATGGGCCAACAGACTGAGAGAAGAAGGGGTTCCAGTTCCTTTTGGATCTGTGCAAATAGTGAGTCTCAAAGTCCTCATATCTGAAAATAGGCTAAAGGAAGGATTTTAATTGCTTCTAAGACAGAACTTTCAATGGCCAAGGCTGCATGTGAATGTAGAGAAGGACATGAGAGCTTCTTTTCCCTTCTAACCTGTTTGCAAAGTGCTTCCAATCCTAACAAGTATTCTATAATATAAGTATACACATACATAGGTTGCCCAAGGAGGTTATGCAAGAGTAAAGCTATCATTGGGCACTTAGCTTGTGCAAGCATTTACCCGGCAGGCACTCTGTGTGTGTTTTTTTACCTAACACTTCAAAAATGATGTTGCGGGATATCCTCATTTTATGGATCAGGACATAAGGTTCAGGGATCGAGTGGTTCCCTCAGAAGGCAGCAGAGCCGGGATTGGAAGCCACATCTCTTAACTCTGAAGGCTGCAGTCTCATTGCCCCCACATCACACCAAGAGAAACTGGCGGAGTCAGGGACAAAAGTCCTACGAGCCATTGCCTGAGACCCACAAAGACCTGCTTCTTGCCAGGGGTCATGCAAAGCACTTGTTGACGAGCATTTTCTTTTTTATTCCCTGCAACAGCCAGCCACCGTAAGTGCTGTTATTCTACATCTTACCTTACCAACAAGGATATGGACTTGGAGAGTCTGAGTACTTCATTCTTGGCTTATGCAACCATGAGGCATAGAGTCAGGCTTTGAACCCAAGTCCTCTTGACTCCAAAGGCTGTCCTCTTAGCATATCTTTCTTTTTTTTTCTACTTGATATTTATTTCTAGTGAAATATAGTTGATTTACAATGATAACAATGATTTGCAACGTTACATTTACAATGTTAAATTCCCATTAAGCATATCCTTCTTATGGCTCATTGCTCTTTTAGTTTCTGATGACATTTTCCCGGCTTAGAAAGGGGCACATCTTTATTACAGAAAATTTAGAAAACAAAAAAATGTATAATGAAATTTTTGAATTCCTGTAATTTCACTTCCTAGGGAAACCACTTTTATTAATAATTTTGAGTACTCCTAACTTCGTATTTTTCCTCCTCATTGACTTCTTTATGTATACTGCATATACTTTTACCTCCTGCCTTTTTTACTCACCCTAAATCACAGAATTTTCTAGTCGCACTATGTATTCTTAGGAACAACTTAGAGCGGCTGTGTAACAGTTCATGGATACACGTGAATTTCACGGATGCACCTTATTGTTGCCTTCTTGTCGGGTGGTCAGATGATTACAATTTTTCCTGCTGAAACAAATACCGTGACAGACATCCTGGTTGCACACATTTTTGGATCCTTCTCTTGTACCTGGATTGAAGGTTATGAAGGATTCCAAGACCCTCACAAGGCCAAATGGCTCTCCACAAGGATCGTACCACTTTATATCCGCAGATGGTCGGCTTTAAAGGAATTTTTCCATGCCCATGCACTGTGTTATTTGCAATTTTCATTAATAAAGCATGCCGAGTGAATTCATAAAATAATAAACTTCCTACAACATGAGAGACTCACTTAAATGGAGAGGTTCCATTGAAAAGCTAGGTGGACTTCCCTGGTGGTCCAGAGGTTACGATTCGACACTGCCAACACAGTGGGTGAGAGTTCGGTCCCTGGTTGAGGAGCTAAGATCCTACATGCTGCATGGCACAGTCAAAAGATAAAAAGGAAAAAAAATGTAAAAAAATACTGTGTACATATAAAGACATGTGCAAAAGGAAAAAAAAAATTTTTTTAATTTAAAAATTGAGTGTGCGTATAAAGACCACGGCTCCAGCCCTTTGTCCCTGTTCCCCAGTTGGCAACCTGACAGCTCATACGCCCTACGAGATTTCTGCCTGGGCCAAGACCGACCTGGGGGACAGTCCTCTGGCATTCAAGCGTGTCACAACCAGAGGTGTCCGCCCCCCTGCTCCGAGCCTCAAAGCCAAGGCCATCAATCAGACGGCAGTGGAATGCACCTGGACTGGCCCCAGGAATGTGGTAAGTCAGCCCGGATGACCTCTGCAGAGTGAGGATGGACCCTCGCCTGGCACTAGACCACCGGCCGCCCCCAGGGCTTCCCCCGCCGCTGCTTTGTTTCCTTATCCCAAACACATGCTACCCTCTTGGTCAGCTCTGGATTGCCTCCCAGAGGCACCTGACATCCCTTTCTACAACCTGGCCTGGCATCTAAGAAGAAAGAACCCCTGTTTAAGCCGAGTATGAAGAGGGGTCACATTCCTGATCAGGCACTGCAGCGGGGGTGGGTCTTACCTGGGGATGGGTGAGAAGTCAGTTGCCTTGACAATGATTATCGCACCTGAGGACCATGCCGGGGTTCCTCT
>NW_011495071.1:11000338-11054922 GCF_000754665.1 Bison bison bison
TGGGGGATCCCCCACTCACAGGTTGCCTTCTCAGGCACCCCGCCCCCCCCAGACATGCCTCCCTATTCATTCCAGGGCCCCCACTGCACTTGTACGTGGGTCTTTTTGTTTCTTTTATTTATTCATTTTAACGCATCTGATGCACTGGGATTAGATCCGTGCTTCTTTTTGAGTCTGGTTTTGCCTTCCCACCCTCCCCAGTGCGCACCTTCCTTTGCTTTTAGGCACACCTTCCCAGGGCTGTTTTCACCCGCCTCCTGCCTCTGCCCCATGGCTTCTGCTCTGTCTTGCCTGGAATCCTTCCCCCACCTGCTGTGCAGTCAACTCCTAGCTCTTCTACTCGGTCTCCTTCCCTTAAGAACTGAATCCTTAGAGTTGGTGCCATGCAGCCTGTTTCATCAGACCCTGCGAATCTGATTTGATATCTTCTGTCTACTCTCATCTCCCTAACTAGTTGATAAGATCTTGAAGGGAAGGGTCATTTTCTGAGTTTTCCAAATGGAAAAGTGTGTGGGACTAAATCTGTAAGAATCCTCAGTGGCTGGTGAGGAGGAATTGGCCTCTGTCTTCTGAGGGCGTATCCATTGTGCAATGCGGGCAGCACTGGTTCATGGGGAAAGAACCAAGGTTTGCCAGGAATTGTCTGTGAGCTCAGCCATGAAGAAGGAAGGGGAGGTGAGAGTTGTTGAGCACCTACCGTGTGCCAGGCACGATGCCCACCCTCCACCCGCGATCTCCTACTTCCTACTTTTATCAGCTCTGTGGGGTAAATGTTTCTGCTCTACCAGTGAGGAGACCACGGCTCGGAGGGGTGAGGTCACTGGCCACAGTCAAGGGTTAGTAAGCAGCAGACTGAGTTAGAGCTCAGGTCCAGCTGGAGTAACAGCCTGGGCGCTTCTGTCGCTCTTGAACCTCACTCTGAGGCAGGGACGGGGATGAGATGCCCAGAGCCAGGCTCAGGGCTCCGTTTTACCTGGAACCGGACTCTCCTCAGAGAGGGGCCTCTTTGGTTTATGTGCCCAACTCAGGCCTGCCTACCTGTCACACCCAGCCATCTGCAGAGTGGGGTGTTGTGTATAGAGCACCGGTCTGCGACTTGATTTTGGTATCTTATCACATGTGAACTTGGAGAAGGAGCCTCCTCCATGTTGAGAGTCTGCTTGCACTCATGGTAGCCTTCTGAGGGTCAGGGGCCCGTGGAGTGCCCTGAATGAAGCCCTCAGCTCCCACGTGTCTCCAGCTCACTGTGGATGCTGGAGTCTCACCCAGAGTTGTTGTCTCCCCGACAAGAGCTGTTCCCATCACTGTCAAGTGTGGCCTTCTTACACCCTGGCTCCCTGGGCTCTGGGGTCCCCTTTCCTGGCCCTTGGCTGGAGCCCCCATCACGTGGTGGCCCCAGGCGCATCCTCTCCAGGGTCAGACCTTCCTGCACCCTGAGTCCCCCTCTGCTGTCCCATCTGAGCTTGCTCATTCCCCTATTCCTGCTCCATTCCTATTTGTTTATCTGGGAATGAGAATCCCTGATGGGTTTCCTGCACCCCCGGGGCTTCTCCAGACCTATACGGTTTTCAAGTCCCCTGTCTTGCCTGCTTATATGCTCGTGGAGGAAATGCCCTCTGTCTCTACCTTACAAAGAAAGCTTCCTTACACTTACCCTGTTATAAACACTTGCAGCCTTCACTTTTCCCACTACAAGGGCCATCAGACTCCCACCTCCTGCTTTAAACTCCATGTATATCACTTAGGGTTAATAATGGCTGCATAGAACAGGAGTGGCTTTCAACAGTTTATTTCCCTCCTAATTATGAGTTGTTCAGAGTTTGGAATTCAGCCATCTAGGGCTTCTATATCAGCAGCATGGTTTGACCCATTTCCCATGCCCTACTAATAAAGGTCTGTATAGTCAAAGCTGTGGTTTTTCTTATATGGATGTGAGAGTTGGACCAGAAAGAAGGCTGAGCACTGAAGAATTGATGCTTTCAAACTTTGGTGCCAGAGAAGACTCTTGAGAGTCCTTTGGACAGCAAGGAGATGAAACCAGTCAATCCTAAAGGAAATTAACCCTGAATATTCCTTAGAAGGACTGAAGCTGAAGCTCCAATACTTTGGCCACCTGATGCAAAGAGCTGACTCATTGGAAAAGATTGAGAGGAAGATTGAGGGCAAAAGAAGAAGGGGGGCGACAGAGAATGAGATGGTTGGGTGGCATCACTGACTCAATGGACATGAGTTTGAGCAAACTCCAGGAGGTGGTGAAGGACAGGGAAGCCTGGCGTGCTGCAGCCCATGGGGTTGCAAAAGTTGAACACAACTTAATGACTGAACGACAACAACAGCCAGTCCCCTGCCAGCCTTGCCTGTGGCACCACCTTGCAGCCTAGGGCTTGGACTGGACCCCATCGCCTTGTGTACTCCGTGCAGCGGGAGGGGGAAGACGTGCTCTCCCTGCATTTCCCTGAGCCCCCACTGAGGTCCCGCCCAGGATGTCTGCTGGCATCTTGGTGAGCATCCCTGTCACTTGGCCTCTCCTGCCTGGAGGAGGGAGGTGGGATGCAGGCTTGTTTCCAGGTAGCAACTCTCACTAAGAACCAGGATTCTACTGCGGGAGGAGGGGAAGACAGGGACCTGCTGGGCAGCCGGCAGTGTCCCCCCTCCCGCCACACGCTATCTCCACCAGCTTGCACACTTGCTATCCCCATCGCACTAGAAGAGTGTCCCCACTTTTGGTCATTCCCTCTTTTCCCCAGCTTATCGTGCAGTCTTCTAGTATAGCTTCCAGGAGTTTCGTATTTACAACTTGTTATTTATAAATCTGTTTTTCTTCTTTGCCTGGCTTTACTCAAGAAAGCGAGCTCTGAGGACAGAGACCACATCTTATTTATCTTCGTAGGTGGGAAGCCACTGCCTGGCCCAGGGTGCCTTCTCTGTAAACGCTGATGAAATAGATGCCGAGTGAAGACTTCTTTGTGCGCTCGTGTGGAGCGGTTCCCAGGGTCTTAAATCAGGGCTTTCATGGGAGTGAGGTCACCGGCCGTTGAACTGGTGCCCTTTTCTGATCTCTCCTTTTACCAGGTTTACGGTATCTTCTATGCCACGTCCTTTCTTGACCTCTATCGCAATCCCAAGAGCTTGACTACTTCGCAGCACAACAGAACAGTCCTTGTCAGTGGGGATGAGCAATATTTGTTTCTGGTAAGTTTCCTAATGCCAGGAACACAGAGGAATGTTTTATTTTTTGAGGATGTCTTAATTGCTGGGCTCCAAGCTCAGACCTAGGACCTGGGGAGCTGGAGATGCGGATTCCAGGATCCGTGTGTGTGTGTGTGTGTGTGTGTGTGTGTGTGCATGCACGCACGTGTGTGTGTGTTCAGCGTGAGGGGGTGGGAGGAGGGAAGGAGAGAGATGAGAGGATAGTTCTCCTCCACAAGCATCAGGTTTTTACTTGAAGCACAGAATGAACGGCCACTTAACCATCTGCAGCTCCTTGTGCAGGACTGAGAACTTGGTAAATGGGCCTCAGGAATAGATAAAGCTTGTATCAGATTCCACTTCTAGGAGTTTAGCCATGCTTTTACATGCGTGCCAAGGTATATGGAAAATCATGTTTGGACTACTATTACTTGCGACAACAAAAGATTTGAAACAAACGTCTATCGGGAGAAGACTGATTAAAAGTATTACAGCTTATCTTTGAGATGGAATACAGGGCAGTCATCCAACACAAATACAACAAACTAAATGTACTGATTTGGAAAAATTCCCAAGCTGTATTATTAAGTAAAGGAACCAAAGAGCATAATTATGTGTGTAATGGTTTTCCATTTGTGTAAAAAAGTTAAGGGCAATAAGTTATACATGCACACACATGCATAAGCACACACATGTATGTATGTATGTATCTACACGCACACCCTCCCATCCCTGTGTATCTGTGCTTATATTTGCATTGGACATTTCTGGAAGGAAGCATGTAAAATCATTACTAGTACTGCCTGTGGGGAATGGACGAGAGATCTGGGGTAGGTGGGGCTTACCCTGCATCTTTTTGTATGCCTTGAATTTTAACTGTGTACAAGTCTCATTGTCTTGTTGGGGAAAAAATAGTTTGCTGACCACTGCGTGAGTTTGTGTGGTGTTTGTTTCAGGTCCGGGTGGTGGTGCCTTACCAGGGGCCGTCCTCTGACTATGTCGTGGTGAGGATGATCCCGGATAGCCGGCTTCCTCCCCGTCACCTGCACGTGGTCCGTATGGGCAAAACCTCTGCTGTCATCAAGTGGGAATCCCCGTACGATTCTCCAGACCAGGACCTGGTGAGCAGGCCAGGCGTGCTGGCGACCTTGCTTATTCTGGACGTGGTTTGGTTTGGGGGCAGGAAACCGAGGCCTGGTGCGTGGAGCTCAGCAGGAGCCTCCCCCCCCCCCGCCCCGCCATTTCTGCCAAAGACAGGGTCCTCATAGGTATCTCCTCTTTGCTGTCATGTCCTGGCTGCTGTATTGGTTTGTTCCTCCTTTTCTCTGCCTTCGCCAACAGTTGGCCTGTAGGTTAAATCTAGCCCACTGCCTATTTTTCTAAATAAAGTTTTATTAGAACCAAGTGATACCCATTTGTTTACATGTTATCTATGGCTACTTTTATGCTACAAACAAGAGAGCTGAGTAATTGTGGTACATACCATCTAACCTTCAAGGCCTAAGATATTTACTGTCTGAACCTTTATTTAAAAAGTTCGCTGGCCTCTGCCCCAAGAGACGGAGAAGGCAATGGCACCCCAGTCCAGTATTCTTGCCTGGAAAATCCCATGGGCGGAGGAGCCTGGTAGGCTGCAGTCCATGGGGTCGCTAAGAGTTGGACACGACTGAGCGACTTCACTTTCACTTTTCACTTTCCTGCATTGGAGAAGGAAAGGGCAACCCACTCCAGTGTTCTTGCCTGAAGAATCCCAGGGACGGGGGAGCCTGGTGGGCTGCTGTCTATGGGGTTGCACAGGGTCAGACACAACTGAAGTGATTTAGCAGTAGCAGCAGCAGCCCTAAGAGAGGGCTCCCTGGTAGCTCAGTGGTAAAGAATCCATTGGCCAGTGCAGAAGGCACGAGTTTGATTCCTGAGTTCAGAAGATCCCCTGGAGAAGGAAATGGCAACCCACTCCAGGATTCTTGCCTGGGAAATCCCATGGACAGAGGATCCTGACGTGCTGCAGTCCTTGGGGTTGCAAGAATCTGATATAACTTGGCAATTAAACAGCTGACTCTAAAAGAAGAATCACTTATTCTAGAAACATCTCCCACTTTCACTTTCCCAGGCTGCTTTGACCTCCATCCCCTCGCCCTCCCTGTCATCCCAGGGCTGGGTGGTTTTCTGGGATCATACTGATAATTCTGTGTGCAGTTCTGTGCATGAATACTTGTTGTAAAGTTGGACCTGACCACCCCAGAGGCTTTCCAAAGAACAGAGTCAGATGTTGTGACCCAGAATATTATTTTGGGGGGTCACAGCCACTGACATACTTCTGTCGCATGGGCCGCCACTGAACTTCAAAGAATAGAAAAGGCCAGGTTTCTGATTACCATTAAGATGTCTTTTTCTTGTCCCAGTTATATGCAATTGCAGTTAAAGATCTAATAAGAAAGAGTGAGAGGAGCTACAAGGTGAAATCCCGCAACAGTACCGTGGAATACACGCTGAACAAGTTGGAGCCTGGAGGGAAATATCACATCATTGTCCAGCTGGGGAACATGAGCAAAGACTCCAGTATCAAAATTACCACGGGTAAGCTGGCGAGAGATTAGAGGCCTTCTCACACAGCAGGGCGCCCCATTGCTGCTAGGACTTCTCGAGGTGTGGCGTTTTCTTTTTTTTTTTTCGCTTTTATTTTTTTGAAGACATGGGATTTCCATCAGGACTTGCCCAGGAAGTGCAAAGATGACCCTGCATATCCTGGCTGGGGCAGAGCTGTGCAGGGGTCCCAGGCTCTGGGCTGCAGGTGGTGGCAGGGGCACTGTGGGCAGGATAGTGGCTGTCGTTTTCTATATTCTCTGTCGTGATCTCCCTTCCCCTAGCCGGTTTTGACATTTTCAAGAGAGTTAGGAAATGAAACTGACTCTTTGCCCCATAAAGCCAAACATTGCATATGTGTACCTGGACTAAAGTCATCGTGGTTTCTAGGGCAATATCAGATAGAAATGGACAGAGACCAGGAGTTGGGTAATACCTTAAAGGGTGATTTGCTTCCAGCCCTAGGCTGGCTCAGGTCAGGTTCAAGTTCACAGAGCAGGTAGTAAGTGCAGTTATTTGGACAGCAGCAGACGACATCAGGAGCGACAGTATCGGAGGCTGGCAGTGTGGACTGTGGGCCTGCAGCATACTTTGTGGTCATTCCGGAGCTCTGTCTTCGGGCTGAGCTCTCTAGGCCCTCACTGAGCCCCCCTGGAATTTGGGGCAGGAAAGCAGACTGGAACCAGAGCAGAAGTGCTGGCAGGCTTTGAACTAGTCCAGCCTCACCCCATCCGCATTTCTTTTCGACCATCTTTTGGTCTAAGGGCTACTAAATTAGACACCATCCAAATTTCTTGGCTAAAGACATTATAACAGCAAAGTAGATGTCAGAGTGTCTAGAATGTGCTAGGCTCTATACTAAGTGGATATATGTGTTTTTTTTTTCTTCCTTAACTAATTCCTTCAGGGTTAGTGTTATTTCATCAACCTTTGATGGACAAAAAAGCAGAGACTCACGTGTATAGCCACTAACTGTCTCCTACTTCATCTTTCATTTTCAGTTTCATTATTAGCACCTGATGCCTTAAAAATCATCACAGAAAATGACCACGTCCTTCTGTTTTGGAAAAGCCTAGCTTTGAAAGAAAAGTATTTTAATGAAAGCAGGGTAAGTTCCTCCCTCCTTTTCAATGGCTTTGGAAATCTAATTGAAATGCCATTTTGGAGATGAGCTCGTTAACAGCCTGCTGGCATAGACGGAGTCAAAAGAAAGAATAGGGCAGGGGAGTGAACGAGAGAATTAGAGGACCATTTTCGATGGGATTGCTAATTAGCCAAATGTTTATACTGCCCATTAAAGATGCGAATCTCTGCACAAAGCACTTTTCAGTCATGAACTGGTCGTCCCCTGAAAGACAGGGAAATGGGCTGGAGTCCTCACTGTGCTTCCTAGGGCTTGACTGGGACTCAGCACCGGCACCCAGGGCCCATCTCTCCCAGATAGTCTGAGGGCAGGGTTATGGTATGGCTTCAGTAGAGGGGAACCGAGCTGTGCTGCCAACCTCGTCAGTTTCTTTCCAGTGAACAGGAAGTGCTCGAAGATAGTCTGTTGACATATGAAAAACATCGTGTTTTGTTATTAGCAGGCCAATTACTATATTCGCAGCAGGAGATAGGAGGAGGCGTGTGGCACCTGGAAACAGATTTGCCACCCAAGGGTCTTGAATGAAGCTGGTTGGCTCCATTGTGAGCAGGGCATGAGCTAAATAGAGACACAATAAAAATCAACAATGGCTTTTTTGGGGTATGATGTCCGCAAAGACCCCAACGGCTTTAAATCATCACAGTGTAATGCCAGAAGCAAAGAGAAATTAAACGTGAAAATTCTTCACAACTCTCACAACGGTGACATATAAATGGTTAATATATGTAAGTATAAAGAAGGCTTTCAAACAAATTCAAAACAGAAATACGACCCTTGAAAAATGCAGAGTTGAGCTGTGCACGTCCACAGATAGCCTACAGTACAGTAAGTCCCCTCCCGTGAACCTTCAGATTGTGAACTTGCAAAGATGTGAGCGCGGGTTCACACGTCCAGTCACGTAAGTTCGTTCACGTGTCTGGCGTGGTTGTCACGTGTGCGTCCTCTGCAAGTGGTTGTGCTTTTGTGTACTTTACAGTTCTGTATAGAGTGGGCTTCGCTGGTGGCTCAGATGGTAAAGAATCTGCCTGCAACGCAAGGGACCCAGGTTCAACCCCTGGGTCAGAAAGATCCCTTGGAGAAGAGAATTGGTACCCACTCCAGTATTCTTGCCTGGAGAATTCCATGGACTGAGAAGGCTGGCAGGCTACAGTCATTGGGGTCGCAGAGTCAGACACGACTCAGTGACTAACACTTTCACTTTTCACTGTGTAGAGTACAGTAGTACAGCATCTTTATTTCCAGCCCAGGATGTCCAGGTGGTGATGGTTTAGTTGCCAAGTTGTGTCTGACTCTTTGTGACCCCGTGGACTGTAGCCCACCGGGCTCCTTTGTCCATGAGATTTCCCAGGCAAGAATACTAGAGTGGTTGCCATTTCCTTCTCCAGGGGATCTTTTCCACCCAGGGACTGAACCCAGACCACTTGCATTGCAGGCAGATTGTTCACTGACTGAGCCACCAGGGAAGCCCTGGAATGGCCAGAAGGAAGCGTAAAAGTAGTGGTATAGAGCCAGTTGTGTTAGTCGGGTACCTAGGCTAACTTTGTTGAACTTAATGAACAAATTGGACTTACAGATGCACTCTCTGAATAGAACTCGTTCATGTGTAGGGTACTTAATATACCAGACAATCTGCAGATAGTTGGATCCAAAGATGCAGAACCACAAATCCAGAGGATGCACTCTAAGTCATTCTCAGGTTTTTGAGGGTCAGAGCCACAGCTGCCACATTGTTCAAGGGTCATCTTATTTTCATTTTGAATAAGGTACAGGTAACAAAAGTTTCAAGCAACAGTGAGCAAAAGGAAATAGTTTCAGCCCCACTAGAAATCTAAACAGCAAAGATACAGCACTTTCACATTACACTGACAAAAGTTTTGGGGAGGGATAGTACCAGTTAAGCGGAGAAGGCAATGGCACCCCACTCCAGTGTTCTTCCCTGGAGAATCCCAGGGACGGGGGAGCCTGGTGGGGTGCCGTCTGTGGGGTCGCACAGAGTTGGACACGACTGAAGGGGCTTAGCATCAGCAGCAGCAGCAGCAGTACCAGTAAGAGAGTCATACCTGGAAAGAGGAGCCCCCTGGGAAAATGTATGGGCTCCACCTTCTGTAAGGCACTTACAGTAGGTATCAGAAACATTGAAAATGTGACATCCTTTGATCCAGTAATTCTTCTAGGATTTTACTCTAAGGAAACAAATGTGCACAAAGAATTTTATTTATGACAGTAATTAAGAAGAGACACTCTGATGCCCACCAGAAAAGGATCAGTCCAGTAAATTTTGGGTGGCTAGCATTTGTATCATTTTCCATTTTTTTAAATACCTTTATGTGTTTTGCAAATGTCCTATATCACATATATGTTAGAAGATAATAAATGCTAGTTACTAGTTTCTAAACAAGGATGTAGGAGTGGGGACTCCAGGCAGGTGGTCCAGGACACCCAGTTGGCATCAGGGTGGCAGGAGCCCAGCTTTATAAAGGTTGGGCTTGCAGTCAGTATTCCATTCCCATCGGAGGGATCTGGCCTAAGCTGGACGAGTCCTTCTTTCTGCTACCTGACTTGGAGTTCAAAGAAGGTGCAGGTCAACAGGACAAGAACCAGGAGATCATGATTATGCCGTGGGGCCCAATATGTGAGTAGAGATAGAGAGGAGAAGGGGTTTTACAGGGACAGAGGGGTGCTGGTAGCTCTGACGCTGGAAAACTTGGAGATTGACCTAGAAGTCTGGAAGTCAGTCCTGATCCCAGCCAGCATGCTGGGTTCGGGCTGTTCCAAGAGGGACTTTTCCAGCACAGGAGCCAAGGACTCACGCTGAGCCAGCCTAAGTAGGAGGCTTATTCCATACTCCCCCAGTGAATAGATCTGAGCTGCTGCAGTGCTGCTGGGTTCAAGGCCAGGCTGGACTGGGGCTAAGATCAGCTTGGAAGAGTCGGAAAGAAAGGAGATAGGAAGTGAACTGGCAGCTGACAGGGGAGTTCCCACAGGCTGTTTGAAGGAGCAATGTCTCGTTTTCACTATTGCAAATTCCTTTTTTTTTTTTTTAACCTCATGGCTGAAATCCACTGCTACCTGGATTAGTCCAATCCCATTACAGTGAATAGTTGCTTTAATTATATGGATTCTTTGTGGCATTTAAACATTCCTGGAGATGAGTGAACCGACCAGAACTTTGAAAAATCAGTGTTTGTTAAAATGACTTTTGTTTTTCCACTTCTGCTGTGTGGCTCAGAAGCAGATGTGGTAGTTATTTGAGACTTTGGGGATGAGAAAATGCCTATTTTCTGAATCTAATCTCAGTTATAATATATAAAAAACTGGTACGGTGCTTTAACATCTATCAGTCCCTGCAGGAAGGAGCTCATATAAAGTTGTAACCCATAACAGAAGCTGTCGGCTTCCTTGCTTAACTTCCTGAGCAGTCCCTCCTGTGTTTGTTTTCAGGGCTACGAGATACACATGTTTGATAGTGTCATGAATATCTCAGCTTACCTTGGGAATACTACGGACAATTTCTTTAAAATTTCCAACCTGAAACTGGGTCATAATTATACTTTCACTGTCCAAGCACGATGTCTTTTCGGCAGCCAGATCTGTGGGGAGCCTGCAGTCCTGCTTTATGATGAGTTGGGGTCTGGTAAGTCACTGTTGCTGCCATTTTCCGGGAAATATATCAAGGATGTAGCGTGGTTTGATGAACATGTGCATGCGTGCTCAGTCGCTTCAGTCATATCAGACTCTTTGCAAGCCTGTGGACTATAGCCTTCCAGGCTCCTCAGTCCATGGCATTCTCCAGGCAAAAATACTGGAGTGGGTTTCCATGTCCTCCTCCAGGGGATCTTCCTGACCCGGGGATTGAACCCGCATCTCATGTCTCCTGCATTGGCAGGTGGGTTCTTTACTCCTAGAGCCACCTGGGAAACCCTTGATGAACATGTGTCTTTCTAAAAATGCATTTGAAATATTCTTGCAGTGCTAAAGAAAATCGTTTATGCATCAGCTTAATCAGGCATTGATTTATTTAACAAATCTTTCCTTAGTCAGGCATGGTGTGAGGTGCTAGGGTTACAAGGTGACCATATTCTGAATGTAAGTCAGAAGAAAGGAAATGTTTTGTTTAAAAAGGAGATTCTGTTTGAGAAGCCGTAGCCTAATGAGTTTTGTTTTTATTTTCTGGAGGACCTTTCAGAGCCTCTAGTATGCTAATATTCCCCATGATTTTGCAAGTCAATAGATTATCTCATCACAGCCTCACTGACTTCCCAGCCTTCCCTCCATCTTTGCCGTCACCCTCAGATCACATCTTGAGGTCAGTCTGGGATCTCTGTCTTCTGGACCCTGACAGACAGCAGTGTGGGGCCATGCTTATGACGAGGAGGAGGAACCTCCCATTTACACAGAAATTCTGCTCAGGTCGTAATAGCTTACCCAGGATTTCAACAAATGTTTTGCCACTGGTCTGTTTAGTTACATTTACTCCCAGTCAACAACCAACCAGTGCTTAAGCTCAGAATCTTATGTTAGACCTCTTGTCTGTTCCATCACCCTTCCCGGGGTGGCTTCTAGTGGAATAACCTATCCTTGGCATCTCTCTAAAAGAGGGAGAGCTTGGGACTTTCCTAGTGACGCAGTGGAGGGGAGCCGCCTGACTGTGCAGGGGACGCAGGTTCCATCCCTGGGCCAGGAAGATTCCACATGCTGAGAAACAGCTAAGTCCATGTACCACACACAGCTGCTGAGCCCGCCCTCTAGAGCCCGAGCGATGCAACTGCTAAAGCCTGTGTGCCTAGAGCCCATGCACCGCGACACGAGAAGCCACTGCAGTAAGAAACCCACCTACTGCAACTGGAAAATAGCCCCTGCTCTCCACAGCTAGAGGAAGCCCATGCACAGCAATAGAGGCCCAGCGGGGCCAAAAATAAAAAATAAATAAAAATTTAAAAAGGAAACCTGGTACATCGCATCCCTTTGGAGAATTGTAGCCCGTTCGCAGTTCTGTAAAGTTCCTACACAAAACAACCAACCAAACTCCTGTCTTAGTGTGTCTTAAGCAGAGCCTCCTTTTTAAGTAAAACCAAGTAGCCACCTGTGAAATAGACTTTGGGGAAAACTGCCGTGAGGACATGTGCCAGCAGGATTGTCAGGTAGGAGAGTTGCTCGGGTAGACATTTCCTTGGACCACATCCTGCCCTGTGATGTTCACATCCCCTTGAAGGTGGGTGGGGGTGGGAACGTGCTCCATTTCTGTCACCTCCGCCATGCTGGCTTCCTCTTGACTGCTCCAGCCCAGAGCTTTCCCCCTGGTTACCACTTCACAGTTGAGATTAGGTTGGGACACGTGACTGAGATTGGGGAGAGTTTTGTCTAGTAAAGTCAATAGTGAAGGAAATGAAAGACGGATATTGAATTGTTATATCAGGCTTGCAGGAAATGGCTATTCTCTGACTCATCTTTATGGGGACCTGTTGTGATGAATCCCTGTGTAACTACTGAACTTTCCCCATGAGGAGGAGGCCTAGCCCCATCTCCTCACCCTGCACCAGGGAACAGCGTCAAGGCTAATGAGGCTTCTCATGGAGACCAAGGATGTCCACTTTGCTTCCTTAGCTAAAACTGACTTATATGACTGTGTTCCTGCTGCAGGCTCAGACTTTCCCCAGGATTTCTGCCGTGCAAAGTCCGCCCTTTCCAGAAAAACTGGCACAAACCCTACAGAGTCCTGTTGCTACAACCGTATCAGTACATCATGATAAAGCTAGTATTTGTTGAAGACAATGGGAAGGGAATATCACTGATAGGTTATAGACACCCAAAAGGCTTTGCAGAGAGCTTTTA
This sequence comes from Bison bison bison, assembly GCF_000754665.1. Lineage (NCBI taxonomy): Eukaryota > Metazoa > Chordata > Mammalia > Artiodactyla > Bovidae > Bison > Bison bison. Next base: position 11,013,087 of record NW_011495071.1, read on the forward strand.
AAAAATGTTAAACGTATATGGAAAGATTCCCTCTTTCTCTTTTAAGTAAAAAATAAACCTCATAAAACTTCACGAGCTGTTAAGTCAGTATTGCAGTAAAGGAATCTCGTTTGTATCACTTAATGGAGCTTCAGGTAATTGCAGTTCAGAGTGACTTTGGTGCCAAGTAGGGGGAAATAATTGCAATCTCGTTAATTAGTGGTCTGATATCACATCCTCTTATGTAAGGCAAGCAAGTGGTCTTAAGTAATAATGCTAATGAAATCAGTGTTGATACCCCAACAAAGGTCTCCCTTCCAAGAGATTATCTAAATAACCAACGAGGCAGTGATTAGGAGCCTGATGTAATTACCGTATTTGCACGCATGAGGCCTGTCCTCCATCAGCTCGTGGTGAGGAGTTGGGAAACATTCGGGTGTCACATGCAGGAACGTGCCACATGGGACAGGCGAGTCGGGGAGCTGCTGCAGACTCTTCAGCATCATTTGGGTGGCTAGGGTGGCGAGGGGTTACCTGGTCCTTTCTCCTGCCCTCCCATGGGAGCCCTATGGGTTGGTGTCTTGCTTTGGCAGGTGGCGATGCATCAACGATCCAGGCTGCCAGATCCACTGACGTAGCTGCCGTGGTAGTCCCCATCTTGTTCCTGATCCTGCTGAGCCTGGGTGTCGGATTCGCCATCCTATACACAAAGCATCGGAGGCTGCAGAACAGCTTCACGGCTTTCGCCAACAGCCACTACAGTTCCAGGCTGGGCTCGGCCATCTTCTCCTCGGGGGATGACCTGGGTGAGTGGGGCAGGGTGCAAGGTTCTCCCTCCTGGGGCGGACCCCACAAGGCCAGGGGCTTGCTGAGGAATTGCCTACCTTGAGCTCATCTTTTGATGCTAGCAGAGTTCTTCATTAACCGATAATCCCACTGCTTTGGGGTGAATCAGTTGGAGCCCTTTACTTTGTAGTTGCTTCTAAATTAAAATACCAGTCCCCTGTTCAGTGGGGTGGCTGAACGCAGTGGCTCAGTGGTAAAGAATGCATCTGCCAATGCAGGAGATGTGGGTTTGATCCCTGGTCTGGGACGATCCCCTGGAGAAGGAAATGGCAACCCACTCCAGTATTCTTGCCTGGGAAAGCCCATGGACAGAGGAGACTGGTGGGCTTACAGCCCATGGGGTCACAAAAGAGTTGGACACAATTGAGCAACTGAACAAAACTGTTTGATAGCATGCCCAGGGAGTTCTGTCAAAGAACAGGTGGGAGCTTGCCTTGTACACAAAGGGTGGGTGGACCCTGCCTGGGCTTTGGGTGTTTCCAAAGTGGCAGCAGATTCTCAAGAATTTCCGACCCCTCTCATCCCTCACAGTTGGAGGTCTGACATCTTTGGAGATGTTTGTCTTGACTGACAAAAAGCAATGCTTTCTTCATTGGTCTCTGTCTAAATGACCCTTCCCATCATGCTGTTTCTCTCTCCTGTGGCTAGCACAACCTCGCTGGCCGTTCTTCTTTTATGTATTGGTGGTATATGACCTGGGGAAGAGAAGGAAATGTCCCCATTCTTATATAAATGTATGCGTGCTCAAATTCCAAAACGCTCATGGAGGGAGTAAACTACTTGATAAATACAATTAACTCATTACTGACAGGGGGATTTTTGCAAAACGAATGCCTGTGACCGGCAGTTTTTATTTTGGCCAGCCAAAGATTAATTCTGGTTATTTCTTTGTGAGTTACTACAATTAACAGGTATACCTGACACACCTGTAAAGCCCAAAGGAGCTTTTCGGCCAACCCGCCGTGTATGATACACACGGTGATTTTCACCATGCTAGCATAGGGTGCGGATAACTCAAACTGGGCACCTAAGCCACCCATTGGAATTTGGGATGGATAATAAGATCCCTCCTCTTTAAACTTATTTTCCTTTTTTGGTTAAGTTCAAGCTACCATGAAAAGAAGGTTGGCCACCTGTTGATGGGGGGCAGGTGACCCAAGAATGTCAGAAGCTGGGCTGGTTTCAGCACTGATTCTTGTGCCTGGCTGGTTCTGCTGCTGCCGTTTCTAGCTGGGCCTTGTGATGTAGGGATGGGGGTCAGTAGTGGGAGGTGGGGGTCACGCAGAAGTGCCCCAGAACTCACCAAAGACTGACTGTCTTGCCTTTAGGGGAGGACGACGAAGATGCTCCGATGATAACTGGATTTTCTGACGACGTCCCCATGGTGATAGCCTGAAAGAGCTTTCCTCACTAGAAACCAAATGTTGTAAATATTTTATTTGATAAAGATAGTTGATGGTTTATTTTAAAAGATGCACTTTGAGTTGCAATATGTTATTTTTATATGGGCCAAAAACAAAACAAAAAAACAAAAAAAAAAGGAAAGAAAGGAATGAATAAACTTTGTTGTAATCAACTGTGAACTTCAAACCAGGTTGATTTTAGTAACGAAATTGCTTTGATTTGATATTAATATAGTCTTACAGGGCTGTGCTTACTGGGCATGCTTTTAAGTCTATGAGATAATTTTGGTTCAATAAATTGGCCATTCTTTTTATTTTTCTAAGATGCAGAAATGTATTTAATAAAGATTTCAAGAGAGAGTGATGGGTAGAACCCCTCCTCCTCGAAAGTAAGCTCAAATTTAAATTTTTGTTTGCAGGTGGTTTATACGAAAGTGTTTGAGTGTACGAAGGGGGGACATTTCTTTTATTTTGTTAATTTATTGGGACTCTGTGTAGGGCCAGGCTTCAGTGGTCATCTGACACCACAAAATTTATGAGCAGCCCCGCCTGCAGGGTTGGACGATGAGGAACAGAAGCAGTCTTTTTGCCATTCCGGAAACAATCCATTTTTATTCGCTCGTGTGTCACACGACGGTGTTTGGCAGAAGAGCCTGTTGAGTCATTGCTCCATTTCCGCTAAACAGAGCTGTAGCTTGGGAAGCCCTGCAAGCCGCGCTTCTTTGCTTATGCTAATGGATGGACTCTCGCTGCACACACCTCTGTGCAAGACACAGCTTTCACAGCTACAAAATGATAACACTGCTGTATTCTACACTGGTATCATTGTCATTGCAAAAAATTACTCTGGCTGTGGGAGAGAATTCTAGATCTGTGCCATGATAGCTACACTGGCAGATATAGTACCTAATTTTTCCTTTTGGGGGGGTTTTATTTTATTTTATTTTGGTTTGCTTTTATTTACCAAATCTCAAATGGAAAGTTTTATGTTTGTGTTGAGGTGGCCACTTACTGCCCTTAAAAATCCACACTGATATATGCAGTCACTTTGAATTGGGTCAGTGCCTTCTCGCTCTTTTTTTTTTTTTTTTAATTCTCTTCTTCCACCTCCCTCGCCTGTACCCCTGCCCAATTTTAAGAGAAAATGCTATGCACTGTTACAGGAGATGTGTAAATTCGAGACCATTCAATCTAGCTCACAGTAGCAGCAGTGCTAGAATTGATGTTCTTTGTAAGATAAGCTGTGCTGTATCCTTCTGTCTTTCAATGCCTCCCCTGTATTCAAACCATGGCCTCTTGGTAGGTATGTGAGATTCAGTGGGGACTGATGCCCACTCTTGAGACCTACTGTTGTCAGCCCCAGTGTGTGGCATTGTTGTGATGCCTACTGTATGCACCTCACTGCAGAAGTTCTTCCCAGCTGAGAAGCAGTGAGCTCTGGGGCTATCTATTCCAAAGTCATGCTTTGGCATAGTGTCCCTCACCTGCAGACTTGTCAAAACCCTGTCTCCTCTTTGATGCAACACATCATCCTCTCGCAAGTCTTTGCTTTCTTTTAACCAAGAGTATCATTCTTGGCTGATAACATAGTTTTATTCTACCTGGGGAGTGTTTGGGAAACAAAGAGCCAATTAAAGTGTTTTTAGTTAAAAAATTTTTTATTTGTGTATATATATGTTTTGCTTGAGGAGTATTTTCAACTGTAGATATTAGGATGTTGCGAATGGTGGTAAATGACTAGCCTTCTTCCAGCATGATTTCCTTCTCTTTCCTGTGTTATGTTTTGAAAGACTGGAATTTCTTTGGCTTTATCTTGTGTCTTGCCTTGGAGTTTCGTTCAAAACTCTGAGCCCTACCACCTTCCCTTTTAAATAAGCACTTTAAGTAACTGAAAGATGAATGATCTCGTGGGAGGCAAGTCATTTAATCGAACCAGTAGAAAGTCTATTTTCTTGTTTTTCTTTCCCTGCCAAATTTGGGGGGCATTTGTGAAAGCTGATATCAAAGGCGCTGAGATTTTATATTTAGTTCTTCCATAGGCAAGCCTTTCTACTGAGCACATGTCTCCAGTTGGCAGCTTGAGATATTTCTGAGCGTCCGCGTCTTGTTCCCAGTGCCTGCCAATGCTTAGTGCACCGTACTGTATAGACTGGCCATCACCCCTCTCCTTGGAAAACGCCACTGGGCTGTTTGAGAACAAGCAGCCTTTTAGGGCTAGAGTATTTTCTATAAACAGAAGAGCTAAGTTCCCGAAGACTAAGCTAGACAGATGCAGCTATGTGTAAATTGTATATTTTTATGAACTACTGAAGCACGCACCGTCACCTCGCTCTGCGTAGCTTTGTGAGGTTTTGATGTATATAAGCCGCCTGTGAGAGTCCCGAGGTGGGAGGGACAAGAGGACATGAGAGCAGAGACTCCGTGGAGCCTTTGAAGGTGACCGGATAACTGTCTTCACTGTGACCAATTGGAGCCCCTGAAGAAGGGGCTTTCATACCTCGTTGGAGACGCCACCTCCAGAGTTCACACTGCACAGGATAAAAGGCTTTATTTTCTCCCAGGATGCAGTAGAATGTCAGAAGCCCACGTCCACATGGACGACAGTGGACCGCCAGTGCACCGCTGTAGTATGGCGGGCAGGGTGACTGTATACAGATTTTCTCTGGAAGCCAGTTTTGCCCCTGGATGGATTGACTGCCCCTCGAGCCTTAGGAGATGTGGGTCTGTGTGGATGAAATAACAGAGAGGAGAGTCCTGCAGAGGAGTCCAGGGAGAAGCCACGCCTATGCAGAACCTTTTCCAGACAGGTGAGATGCTCCCATGACTGCTGGCTGCCCTGGCCAGCTGGGTGTATAGTTAAGAAGCTGGGTAACTGGTTGAAACTTCTGGTTTGGGGAAGAGGGTACATGTGTGTTAGTAATGTGGGATATTTTAGGGGGACACATGGGGGACACAGCTGCATGTTCACGTGTGACCCACTAGATGAAGCTCTGCTTCAACCATGTAAGGACATTTGGGGAGGAAGACTAGAGAACCCTTCCTCTGAGTATTCACCCAGCGGTCACTCTCCATCTAGTGAGATCATGTTCTCAGCACTTCCCTAAGGGCAGAAACCCCATCCTGTCAGGATAGGTTGGTCACTTTCCCACTAAGAATGTCATGGTGAATCCCTGAGATGTTTCTCTTCTTTGCAGAGTTGGGGGGGGGTCCCTCCGAGAAGAGACCCAGGCAAGTCAGCAAACTGGATGCCACCTCCATATTGATTTTAGGAATTGACTCTGAATAAAACTCTGTGCAGAATCTCCACTCATGTGGGGATAGTATCATGACATTGCTATTGCATTATTTTTCTTGAAGTGTGTGCTGTCTTTCAGGTACAATTTTTGTGTAATTAAAGCCAGTGCATTAAGTTTATATAGACTACTTTCTATGCAAGTCTGCGGTAGGAGCAGATAGCAAGAGATTGTGTGTGCTGTTGGGTACACAGATGATAAGCGTGTTTTCAGAAGGGGTACCCCCAATGAACACGGTTTGAGAGAGGATGGGTTGTGTGTATGTTTCTGCCCACTAACTTTGAGCAGCCATATTTTGAATTAAATCATCAGAGCCAAGTAACCCGAGAATGGTATTAGTTTCCTATGTAATAGCTCAAATGGAACAAATATGAATGCTGAAATGTAACATTGTTCTCCAACATTCCATGTCATTTCTCACTTAAAACCTCGTTATGAATTATTAGAACCTTTAGGCAAAAATCAAAAGTATTTGCAGCAAAATAAAGGCCTACTCTGCTCTTCAAGTGAAGCACTGTATACTTGTTTCTCTCCAAAGTGAAATTAGATATTTATGATTTCAGTTGCCTTGATAAGTTTCCGAATCACTGGTTTATGCTGAAGATTTTACTCTCTTGTCACACAGTCTTAAGATCATTTTTGTCTCAATGTCAACTTTTTTCACTGAATAAAAATTTAACTGGGTCAAGAAAACACTTCTTTGAAAATCCGCTCTCTTCGCGTCTCGAGTTGTTCTTTGGAGTGCAGTGAAGATGGTTAATATGGTCTCCAAACACCATTTGATTTGTCATGTTTTAAAAGCATGTTTATTTTATAGATGAGAGAACACTAAGACCTGGAATAATTTTGTTATTAACAAGCTGGTTCTCAGACGGTGGATCCTTGAAGAACATGATGTCTTTGCGGTGGCTGAGGTAGGGGGAGACATGATGGCTGTTTTGAAGTAAATAAAATTGTTCCACAGGGATAAAGACTAATGTGGCTCCCTTAAAGCCATAACTACGTTTCCTAGAGATGATTTGCTAAGAGGGCAATTTTCAAATCAGAGAAGAGATGAGAAGCGGTACAATGAGCTGTGTGTAGAGAACAGTTTTGGAAGGCTTCTGGAGGCAACGTAGTCTGAGAAGGATGCTGCATTTGCCTCTGATTGGTGATGAAAAGCGGGTGGACCTGCAGAGTCAGGGGAGGTAGTGTGGAACAGGTGGGACAGGGCAGGTAATCTGGTGTAACATCTTCTGGGATGTTGCTCTTTGTTTAAATATTGAGCCAAAAATCAATCTCTGAAGTTTTATCATCCTGTTTGGTAGATGAGGAAAAAGAGGCTCAGAGAAGTTAGGGAATTTGCCTAACCAGAAAGTAAAATGCCAAAACCATCCTTCAATAGAATAATAGTCCTGTTCTGTATCACTGTGCCGTCTGCCTCCTGACACCATTCAGTGTCAGGATAAACACCCTCAATCCAGTGTCTTATGCCCTGGAAAATCCCAAGGGGATATCTACCCCCTGGTCATAGTGTAGTTCTTAGGTTTCCAGGCTTAGATAGTGGGCATATGATAGTCAATCTCTTGAGGACAAATGCACCTTCAACAAGCTCATGAGACTGATTCACGACAAAATAATCCATGAACTCACCTCAGGAAATCGCCCTGTCTCTTAGCAGGTTAGTGTGCCCCGTGCATTCTCCCCACAATGGGAGCTCTACTGGGAGGAGCCAGTTGCAACAAGAAGGTTGTTTGGTGAGCTGGGGCTCAGAGAAAAAGTGGGAAGGGGCTGGGCATAAATAGCAGTTATCCAGTGAATACTGAATGGACAGCAATGAGTGATTGACAGTCCACTAGAGGAATAATGTACTCCATATGAACTTAATATTTGAAACCTTGATACAGGTCTGTGTCCACTTCTATTTAAAAAGGTCGTGCCAATTGGGTCCTTTTTTTTTTTTTTTAAGATTTTTTTCTTTCATGTGGACAGTTATTTTAAGTCTTCATTGAATGTGTTACAGCATTACTTGTTTCATGTTTTGGTTTTTTGACTACATCGTAGGTGGGATCTTAGTTCCCCTGACTGGAAGGCAAAATTTCTTAACCACTGCACTGCCAGGGACGTCCTGCCAGTGCGGTCTTTTTTTTTTTTTTGATTGGAGGATGATTGCTTTATTGCTTTACAATGTTGTGTTGGTTTCTGCCATACATCAACATGAATCAGCCATAAATATACATATATCTCCCCTCTCTTGACAGAGAAGGCACTGGCACCCCACTCCAGTACTCTTGCCTGGAAAATCCCAGGGACAGAGGAGCCTGGTAGGCTGCAGTCCATGGGGTCGCTAAGAGTCGGGCACGACTGAGCGACTTCCCTTTCACTTTTCACTTTCATGCATTGGAGCAGGAAATGGCAGCCCATTCCAGTGTTCTTGCCTGGGGAATCCCAGGGATGGGGGAGCCTGGTGGGCTGCCGTCTATGGGGTCGCACAGTCGGACACGATTGAAGCGACGTAGGGGCAGCAGCAGCAGCCCCTCTCTTGAACCTCCCTCCCACTTTGCTGAAGTTTCCCCTGGACTGGGCTTGGGCATCACCTGTGTCTGCCACCCTGACTTATCTTTTGGTTATGCAGTTGAGTTCACGCCTCTCTGCCCTAAAACATTCTATAGTGATGTTAACTGTGCTTTCAGACTGGGCTATGATACCTTCTTGGCTTGAGAGCTGTTATTTCTCTAAGGTGATTCTATTATGTGTTGGTTTGAAAGTAACTCTGAAAGGACGCTGGTTTTGAGTCCTTGGGCACACAGGGTAGCTCCCAAACTCTGCCTACGTGTGTCGCCTGTGAATCTCCAGTTCCAGTTAAAGACAGAAGACTACCAAGGCTGAAGCCCTAACAGCAAAGTTGAAAAGCTATCAGAAAATGTAGACTATCAGAAAACCTCTATTAGAGATACAGGAATTCAACGGAAGATTTTGGGGCTATTTAGTAGAACCCTTATTGGCCCCAAGGGATGGAGTCCTACCTGTCCCATAGCCCATTTGATTAAAATGGTTTTTAATGGTTTTAATGGTTTCCTGCTGTTTGGCACCTGTTCTTTGCCAGTTGCTGTGCTAAACTCTAATTTTTTGTTTTAATTCTAAAGTTGATCCTGTGATTTAGATAATTTTTAAAAATTAATTTTTATTGGAGTGTAGTTGCTTTATAATTCTTCCCAGGTGGCTCGGTGGTAAAAGAATCCACCTGCCAGTGGAGGATGGAGAAGGCGATGGCAGCCCCACTCCAGTACTCTTGCCTGGAGAATCCCATGGACAGAGGAGCCTGGTAGGCTGCAGTCCATGGGATCGCAGAGTTGGACACGACTAAGTGACTTCCCTTTCACTTTTCACTTTCATGCATTGGAGAAGGAAATGGCAACCCACTCGAGTGTTCTTGCCTGGAGAATCCCAGGGATGGAGGAGCCTGGTGGGCTGCCATCTATGGGGTTGCACAGAGTTGGACATGACTGAAGCGACTTAGCAGCAGCAGCCAGTGCAGGAGATGCCAGAGACATGGGTTTGATCCCTGGGTCAGGAAGATCCCCTGGAGGAGGAAATGGCAACTCATTCCAGTATTCTTGCCAGGAGAATCCTGTGGACAGAGGAGCCTGGTCAGCTACAGTCCATGGGTCGCAAAGAGTAGGACACAACTAAGCATGAGCGTGAGTTGTGTTAGTTTCCACTGTAACAGCAAAGTGAATCAGCCACATGTGTGCCTGTACCCCCTCCCTTTGGGCCTTTCTTACCTCTCAGGTCAGCACAGTGTGTTAAGAGATGAGGACAGTTGGTCATAGAGAGGAGGAGCAACTCATCCAAGGTCTCACGTGTAGTAAGTGGCAGAATCAAGTCTCAAATCTAGATTTAGTCCATTCTTGTTTGTTTTCTTACTTACCATGCTACTTTGCCGTTTGGTACCATGTTAGAGGTCTGTAATAGTAATACCGTTCAAGGAATTCAAGGGTAGAGGTAATACCTTTTTAAACGCTTTCCACCGGCAAGATTGAAAATGACATTTGGAGACAGAGGTACATTTAAAGTTCTTTGCAAAATCATTTATGTGGAACACAATATTCCCTACTGATGCTAGATCAATGAAGCCTTTTTAATAAAATTGGGGAAAAAAAATTTTTTTTAAGAATTCAGTAATCAGAAACACAAAGGATTCTTTTGCTTTGTAACAACCCAGTTAGATTTTCTATCAAAATCCTTTGCGTCTTGGGAGAGGATGTTCAGTGCGCGTTTTTTTTCCCCCTCTTTTTTGGGCCATTTTGTGTGGCTTGTGGCATCTTAGTTCCCCAGCCAGAGGTGGAGCCCGGGCTCACGGCGGTGAACGCCAAGTCCTAGCCACTGGGCCGCCAGAGGGAGCCCGTGTTCAGTGCACATTCTACTCACCTCTATTTCTGTACATGGGGGGGCGGGGGCACACAATTGCACCATGTTCCGTTAGGGTGCTGGTTAGACTCGCACAGAACCCTTCGTGTTAGCCTCTCGGTCGTGTCCGACTCTTTGCAACCCCATGGACTGTAGCCCACCAGGCTTCTCCATTCGTGGGTTTCGGGTCCCAGCAAAAGGAGGTAGCTGTCATTCTTTTCATACAACCCTAACTGGCTTGGATGCCAGTGCACCATTACTTTTTTAAAAAAAGATTATGTGTAGGATAATTTGAACCTGCAACAATTTACAGAAGAACAATGAAGTTATCATCATCATGTCGCAACTCTATTTAATGACAAATGACAACTGGTAATGTTTGGGAATATTTGTGTGAAAACAATGACATATCATACTTAAAACTCAGCATCCACAAACTCTGAGGAAGAAAAAAAGGCTTGAATTTAAATGTAAATCAGCCTTTTAGGAAATGTGCCCTTTGGTTGTATGCTCTAACATAAAGCCTTCAAGATAATTGAAGGTCTCATATTTAAACTTTATGTTTTAGTCTCTGTAGCAGAAACAGAATCTATTAGTTACCCAGGAATTGGTCACACCCTAGGTGGTACTGAATTATCTAGGGATATGTGTGCACGTATATTTTATGGAATTCTTCATAGGCAGTGGATGAGCAGTGCAAGAACATCAAGCTCTCGACTTCGTAAACACACCTTACTTAGAACACCAAACGACGACTTCCAAGAATCGGCTCATCTTCAAGGGAGGAAATTTTATTCGCATTGAAATGATTTAAGGGATTGCGGTTAAGACCCTGAACACAGAATTCCCAAAAGATAGTCCAAAAGTATTTTGAGTAATGGTAGTCCTGTGGGAATAAGTCACAATAGCAAATAAGTAATTGTTTTATGCCGGGCATTGTTCTGGGGGTTTCTTGTATATAAACCCATTAAATCCTCACAATAATTCTATAACGAGGATACTATTATTATAATAGATAAGGAAGGACTTCCTTGGTGGCTCAGTGGTAAAGAATCTGCCTGCCAGTGCAGGAGATGCAGGAAATATTGGTTTGATCCCTGGCTCAGGAAGATCTCTTGGAGAAGGAAATGGCAACCCACTCCAGTAGTCTTGCCTGGGGAATCCCATGGACAGAGGAGCCCGGCAAGAGAGTCTTGGGGTCCGCAAAAGAGTCGTACACAACTTCAAGATTAAAGCAACAACAACAATAGACAAGGAAACTGAAGCACAGAAGGATTAAGAAATTTGCCCAAGTGCACAACAGTAAGAGGCAGGGCTGATTTCTGAATCTGTGCTTTTAAGTCTTTCAAACACTCCAAGTGACCCTTGGAGAGCCCGATTTGGGTGTAGACATTTAGAATGTACTTTAATCAATTTACCGTTGTTTTTTGGATTATAAAAGGCCTTCATATCCACTACAGAAATTTGGGAAAAATGAAAGAAGCACCAAGAAGGAAATGAGGTTTCCTGTTAATCACAGAGATACCTTTATCACTTTATTTTATATGAGCAGTTGTATCTGGCTACAGTTCTGTTGTGAATATGACCAAGTTCCTGTGGGAGAGTTCCCAAGGCTCTGCTACTCCTGTTCAGTCTTGATTCCAACCACAAAGGTGACTTTGCAGATCTCAAAACCAGAGTGATACCCTCTTCCTCTTTGTCCCTGTAAGCGGTTTTGGCACAGACATACTCAGGACCAGCAGCATCAGAGGACCACCGCGCTCTCAACGGCATTTTTACATTTCCTCACAGTCAAGTGCTCTGACTCATCTTCCACACTAATGAAACTCATAGGAGGGTTTGTTTGAGTCACTTCGTCATCTCTGGCTCACTAAGTTTTCCCTGTTGAGTTTTTGGTTGCTTGAAATATGGGATGAATAGCTACAGTGTTTCTCATCAAAGAAAATGGGCAGCTTAAGTAGACGTAAGTGAGCACGAGTCAGACACATAAGCCGACGATGCTTTGCAAACGTGGTTGTCAAATTGAGTGTGTTTGGTCCCTGAGTAACCAAGAGGGCTGTGTCTAAGCTTTAAAGAGGAGAAGTGGATGGTCTAAAGCAAGGTGGTGGGATCACTTTGTGAGTTTCTGGGGGATGGCGTAGGAAGAAAAGAAGGACTTGGAGGGAGATTTGGAGGTATTTAGTGTTGGATGGTGAACACATTCTCCATTTCAACTGGGATGTGTTCCGTGGCAAAATAGTTTTCCTAAATATTAAACTGCATTGCCCAGATATACAGGAAATGGAGGGTAGAACGTGGATTTTATGTGAATAGATTCCCCCTATTGGAATCTCTTGTTAATATCTGCAGGTCTGTAAGATACAGAGAGATCAGGTAGGAAGAAGAGAGAATTCTGAGGTTTGGGGCAGTTCCTGAAGGAATCAAAGATTAATGTTAGGTCTCAAGTTCAAGGCTGGCAAGACTCTGTGATGACCTAGAGGAGTGGGCTGGTGGGAGTGGGAGGGAGGCTCAAGAGGGAAGAAATATGTGTATATATGTAGCCGATTTCACATTATTGAATTATCGATTATATATTATTGATTCACATTATTATACAGCAGAAACTAACACAACATTGTAAAGCAAGTATACTCCAATTTGAAAAATGTTACAGAACCACACAGTGGTGTAAGGTTGCACAAAATTGTGAGTGTATTAAGTGCTACACTTCAATTATACCCTTAAAAAGTTAATAGAATGACAAAAAAATAAGTACTCAGACCACAAAGGTAAGATAACTTTTCCATTGTTCTTAAACTAGCAAGTTGCAGACCCATGATTTAAACCTAAACAGCCTATTCCCAGAATTTATAGTTTCATTAAAATATTAATAGCAGATTCCTGGTGATAAATTAGGGACATTTTAAATTTTCTTCTTTGTGTTTTTCTAAGTTTCCTAAAACGTCTGCAATAAACATGTATCACATTTTATAACTAGGAGAAAAAAGCCTCCCTGGCCAGTCAAGCACCTGATTGCCAGACCCGAGTAACACTCATTCAAAGTACTATTGTGGCTTCCCTGGTGGCTCAGTGGTAAAGAATCCACCTGCCAATTCAGGAGACAGGTTCGATCCCAGGTCTGGTAATATCCCACATGCCATGGAGCAACTAAGCCCATGCTCTGCAACTACTGAGCCTGTGCTCGAGAGCCCAGGAGCCGCAACTGCTGAAGCCTGTGCACCCTAGAGCCCACACTCCACAAGAGAAGCACAGCAACGATGAGACGCTGGCGCACTGCAACAGAGAGCAGCCCCCACTCACCACAACTAGAAAAAGCCCACTCAGCAGCAAAGAACGAGCACAGCCGAAACTAAAGAGATAAATTATATATAAAACAGAATACACCGTTCACATAAAAAAAACCAAATACTATTGGAGCACTTCCTCTGCCCTCTGGAGCAGTTCTGGAGCAACAGAGAATAAAACCTCAAGGTTGGGAGGTCGCTCATGAGTCTTGTGCAGGTGGTATATATGGTTTCATAAAAGTGAAAACTGAGGCCAGCTAATTGGGAAGCTGCTGCTGCTGCTAAGTCACTTCAGCCGTGTCCAACTCTGTGCAACCCTATAGATGGCAGCCCACCAGGCTCCCCTGTCCCTGGGATTCTCCAGGCAAGAACACTGGAGTGGGTTGCCATTTCCTTCTCCAATGCGTGAAAGTGAAAAGTGAAAGTGAAGTCGCTCAGTCGTGTCTGACTCTTAGCAACCCCATGGACTGCAGCCTACCAGGCTCCTCCGTCTGTGGGATTTTCCAGGCAAGAGTACTGGAGTGGGGTGCCATTGCCTTCTCTGTGAATTGGGAAGCTAATCCATCTTAATTCTAAAAGCCTGAGGTCATGCCTATGCTAGGGGAATCCCATGATTACACTGTGGGAGGAAGGAAGCTGCAGTTCAGCTTCTAAGAGAAACCATACTTGAGGTAGGAGAGTGTATCATTGGTTGTGTTGTGGTTCAGTTCGTGTCCGACTGTTTGTGACTCCTTGGACTGCAGCAGGCCAGGCCTCCCTGTCCCTCACTGTCTCCAGGAGTTTGCCCAAGTGCATATCCATTGAATCAGTGATGCCATCCAGTTATCTCATTGGTTGTGTATCCACATTTTACGAACAATGTGATACCTTATTTCCTTTGAGCTACTGCTGGATCTTAGTTCCCTGACCAGGGATCGAACCCGTGCCCCCTGCAGCAGAATCAAGAAGTCTCAACCACTGGACTGCCAGGAAAGTCTGTAGACTTCCTCAGTGTAAGAAAGGATGAGTGGACGAATCCTAGCCCAGTGAGATAGGTGTAACTGCAGAAAGAGCAGGGCAAGGGCGTGGCGGCCTGGTGCTGCAGCTCTGGCCACGTGACCACAGTGACAGTTTGTCCAGTCTCCTCAGTGCTGTAGTTTCCTCATCCATGAAGTGCAGTGGTACCAAAGCTAATGCCACAGGGTGCTGGGAGGTTTAAAGAAACAAATACACCAGAGCTTTAGCTTCGACAGGTGATCAGAGGAAGGAGGCTATGTTCAGAAGATGGTAATATTAGTCCAGGCTAATTTCTCTTGGGACTGGTTTCTGACCACCATTTGTACCATACACTTCAGTCTTACACTGATCCTCAATTGTTCCATCCAGGAAAACTTTTTCCCCTCTATGAGGCTGAGGAGAGAATTCACAGGGGATGCATGCAGCTCCTGTAAGAGATGGGGTCAGGAAGGGAGAGTAATGTTCAGGGTGATTTTGCATGTCAGATCCTGTGGCTGCCTGATGCTTTTCACCAGGACCGGAAAGGCAGGGAGAAAACAGGGGTTGGGAAGGTTCTTGAATTCTTGTTGGGACATTAAAAAAAATATTTTTGTTTATTTGACTGCACTGGGACTTGGTTGTTGCACATGGGATCTTTAGTCATGGCATGCAAACTCTTAATTGTGGCATGTGAGATCTGGTTCCCTGACCAAGGATCGAACCCAGGGCCCCTGCATTGGGAGCATGGAGTCTTAGCCACTGAACCACCAGGGAAGTCCCTGGACATGTTAAGTTTGAAGGGCTAATGGCACATCCAAGCAGAGGCAACTAGTTGATAGCTGGCTTCTTTGATTGACATTTATTGAGCGACTGCTATGTACTAGGTGCCTTCCAGTGCTGGAGATACTGCAGTGAACAGAACAAGCAAAACCCCTGTGTCTGGGTGCAGCTTGGCTTCCTGGATGGCACTAGTGGTAAAGAACCGGCCTGCTCACGCAGGGAACATAAGAGACTTGGGTTCAATCCCTAGATCGGGAAGATATCCCTGAAGGAGCGCATGGCAACCCACTCCAGCATTCTTGTCTGGAGAATCCGAGGGACAGAGGAGCCCAGCAGGCTACGGTCCATGGGGTCACAGAGTCAGACACACTGAAATGACTTAGCACACATGCACACTGGGTGCAGCTTAGATTCAAGCAGAGGGAGATGCAAAAGGTTATTAAATGATGCAGTACTTGGAAGGTGTTAAGTGCTGTGGGGGAAACAGTAGAACTCAGAAGGGAGCACTGGGCATGTAGGAGTGAGGTTTAGGCAGTTTTTCGAGCTCAGAGACCAAGCTGGGCTGGAGATGTTGGCTGGAGAAGTACATCTAGGATGATCAGAGTGAAAGGGGTTGATGGATATATAAGTGTGGGAGAGAAAGAGATGTCAGAAGTGAGATCTCAAAGTAACACCTGAAGATGATGAGTGTGGGACAAGTGCGAGGGGCAGGTTGGAACCCTCAGGTGCCCTCCCAGGAAGAAGCAAATGCTGCAAGGGAGGCACCATGACCCACATTTGGGGGCTCTTGCTCTGTGCTTGGCAGCCCTCCATGCAGAGTTGCATGTGGTCAAGGATCTGAGCTCAGTGGTCCTGAGCTGGAACCTTCCCTGTGGAGCTGGTGACTCTGAGTGTAATGTCCCCTGTTGTGCTGCTGTTCCCTCACCTGTAAATAAGGATTCTTTAGCATCTACCTCGTAGGATTGCTGCAAGGATGAAATTAGATAATTAGATACATTAGGTAATGCCTATGCAATGTCATGACCATGAACGCTGTCTAGGAGAATGACTCTTGTCCTCCCCGCAGCCCTGTGAGGCAAACCCTGATTTTAGATGAGACCAGTGCCTGGAGAATCCCAGGGTTGGGGGCGCCTGGTGGGCTGCCGTCTATGGGGTCGCGCAGAGTCAGACACGCCTGAAGCGACTTAGCAGCAGCAGCAGCGGTGGTGGGTTAGTGCAGGATGAGCAGGGCGTTAGGCTGTGGAGGAGCCATCTTTAGGCTCCTCTGTCTATAGCATCTAGAGACCTAGCACGAGCTGGGCCCAACCTTGCACAGCATCCAGATGGATACTCGTAAAACAGAGTCTCCTTCAAACCCAGTCCCCCTCACATCATCTCCCCCTGCCCAGTTGATGATTAATGTCTCTACGCAAAACTCGGTTACTCTTCTTGTCCCATCCCTGTTCCCCTTGAGACTGAGGGCTATCAAAAAAGGGCAGGAACCTATGGGGCCCTCCATGTCCGTGACTCTTGCTTGTAGAAAAAGGCTTTAGTTTCCTAGGCCTTTCCTGAGTTCCCAAGAGCAGATTTAAGCACTTACTAATTAGGGAGGTGAGGTCAAGCAGAAACGAAGGAAAATCAGTTATGCAAGAAAAGTCATGGTAATTGTTCAGCAGGGTCCTAACTCCTCGTGGAGGAATATACACAAAACCTGATGTGTATCTTTGAGTTGATTAGCAGGGACTAAGACCCCTATCCCGGAGAAGGCAACGGCACCCTACTCCAGTACTCTTGCCTGGAAAATCCCATGGACGGAGGAGCCTGGAAGGCTGCAGTCCATGGGGTCGCTGAGGGTCGGACACGACTGAGCGGCTTCACTTTCACTTTTCACTTTCACGCATTGGAGAAGGAAATGGCAGCCCACTCCTGTGTTCTTGCCTGGAAAATCCCAGGGACGGGGGAGCCTGGTAGGTTGCCGTCTATGGGGTCGCACAGAGTCGGACACGACTGAAGCAACTTAGCAGCAGCAGCAAGACTCCTACCTAGGTGGAAGAGAGTGATAAGCTGCTGGTCACAAGCAGAAGACTGAAACCAGGAGGTTAACGATTAAAATCCCCCGAATAACACACTGTTACCTGCACCATCAACCAATCAGAAGAAAGCCACGCCCCCTACAGCCCCCGCCCCCAAACGTTACCTTAAAAAAAACCCCTTCCTTGAACGCCACTGGGGATCTCGAGTTTTTCCGCCTGAGTTTTGGGGCTTAACTTCCCCACAACCAGGCGTCAGTGGATGGGCGTCACTGCATGGAAGGTGAGTGGACACAAATTTGATTTGGTTACACTTGCTGCTCCGTAATGTTTGCTGCTGCGGCTGAAAGTGCAAAGAGATAACCCAAGCCACTAGATGGGATGCAGACAGGGAACTGGCGGATGGTGGGTGCCTGACCTGGAGGGAGAGGCTGGGGAGGGGAGGATGTCCCCCATCACCAGCACACTCCACTGGGAGGGAGGGACTCCCACTCTGCCTCTCTCAGCACCTGGCAGTGACACGCAGTGGCCCTGGGGAGGGGACTCTGGCATTAACATCAGCCCCTCCATGTCTACTCTGCAGCACCCATTGCTAAGCACTGGGGATGTCAAGACAAAGGAGGTGCTAGGCCCTCTGCCATCCACAAGGTGAAGGGCTCAGCACTGCCTGGTGCGGTGAGAGAGGCAGGGGCGTGATGCTATGGCAACTGAAGGGGATGGAACAGCTATAGGGTTGGGGAAGTTGGGGAAGGTGCCCGAGTGGAGTTGGCACGTGACCGAGGCCTTGTGAAGGAGTAGGAGTTTGCCCAGCTGGTGTGGGGAGACCAAGTGTGTGAAGATTGTGGTCTGTGGCAGGAGGAGGTAAGTTGGGTGCGGCGGCTGCTGCGGGGGTGGAGGAGAGTTCCGGGTGAGGGGTATATGGTTGAACCCACGTCTGTGTGCTCAAAGCAGAGCGAGGCCTGACAATGGATAGGTTGGCACTTGGAGCAGAGAATGGTTTACGGTGGGACGCCAAGCAAGGAGAACGGGCAACCCATGCTCAAAAGACCCAAATTCCCTGGTGGTTTTCAGGGAAGAGTTTTAAAGCCAACATCTGGGGTGAGAGCTGCAGGGGGCATGACTTTCTTCTGACTGGTTGGTGGTGAGGAAGAGGCTGTGTTTCAGAAATCTCCATCATCACCCCTCTGGTTCCAGCCAGTCTGGGGTCTGAGTGCTTGTGGTCAGCAAGCAGTCACCAACCTCCACCTGGGTTCCCGCAGAACAACTCAGACACTTGCATTCGATGTCGGGCATATCCCTTGAGGAGGAACTAAGGACTCTGTTTTATCGCTGAATTATTGTCTCCTGGCTGCTTTTCCTTCCTTTCTGCATTCCCTCACTTTCCTAATTCGTAATTGCTTGAATCTGCTCTTTGGAACACAACAAAGGCTTAGGAGATGAAAGGTTTTTATTTTTATTACTGCAAATAATAAACAGGTGTGTGTGTGTGTCTGTCTACGTACATGTGTGGTGTAGAGGGGCTTTTGTACCCAAGAGGTGCTCGGTTTCAGTGACATTCTATTATGTGGTAGAGCTGCTTCTAGAAAAGCAGCTTCTGGACTCTTCTGGAACACCAGCAGTACCTTCCAAGTCGAGAGGGAAGCCAACTGGAACAACTTCTTGTTTTTCTCATAGTGCTCCAGAAAGGCAGCTCTGCACTCAGAGAGGAACTTGAACTTGCACAGAGTGTTCAGGTCTTACCAGGTGATCTGACCCCCACTTTCTCCCATGTCTCATGGTCAGGGTGTTTATGAGGTTTTCAGACACGGAAATGGGGGTGAGGTGGGTTGAGTAGTGCAGATGGAGTTCACATAGACCGTGTGTTTCATGCCCCAGATGCATTCTGGAAATTCGTGTCAATCTGTTTTCTGCAAATTCAATAGAATCTTAAAGAAATTAGAGGGAGCTGTCATTTCATGGAGTTCAAACCTGCCTCTTTTTTTTTTTTTTTACCGACTGAAGGATCCTTTTGTCATGCAAATATCTTCTATTCGTGAGCTGGTATCCTGTTTTGACTTTCTTTAAATGAGACACACCTCTATGGGGCAAATGTGGGGCTTACAGGCAGCCTTTTCAATGGTAGGCAAATGTCCATCCCCCGCCTTTGTTGTAACCAGTCGCTTTGGTGGTCTTTGTTTAGATCAGGTATATTTTTGGCCACTGGAGGGCTCTCCAGATAGAGAATGACTGGAGAATCCCAAATGTGTTCCCGAGCTCAGACTCCAGCTCACACCCAGATTTTTGAGCAGAGCAGCACATCTTGCAAATCGGATTTAACTGGGGAGAGTAACAGTAGCATGGATGTTTCTTTTATTTAGGAATTTAAGCATAAAAGAAGCCTCTATTTAAAAGAGCAGCTTTTGGATGATACTCTTATTTGGAGCTGGCAAGGAGGTGCTAATCTTGTGTGTGGAGAGTGATCTTGCAGAATTCAGCACAGCTTAGAAAATCGGAGCTCTGAACAAAGGTTATTTCTCTTGTGCAAACAGAATCACACCGAGATGTATGGAGCGAAGTGGGGCCGTAGAGTTTATTTTTATAACGATAAAAAGGGAGGACTGAAAGAATAGTTGGGAAGACTGGCATCTTATACCTGGTAAAGCAGAGAATGACTACTGTTTATTTTCGTGCCATGTCTTTTCACCTGCAGCTTTTCTACTTTATTTTTTGAGTTTAGTTCAGAGATTTTATTTGGCTGAATGTTACCAAAACACCCAAACTTCTGAGCTCAAAGATGTCCCTGTGGCATAACAAATTCTAGATCCAGCTCCACTGCACCCCTCCCCCCCACCGCCCCACCATGGATCAAACACAGACTTGTTGCAAAACCAGGTAGAAATGAGAAGAAGTCAAGGGAAATGTACAGAAAGGAATTATGGGCCAGTGACCAAATTGCCTGTTTATTTAAAAAAAAAAATTCATCAGAACTGTGCAAAGCAGATAAGTATCAAACTAGACTAAAATAAAGTCTCAAGTTCTAATCTCTGAAGGCCTGCAACAAAAAGTAAAGTTGATTGTAAAAATTTGCATGCTTCTTCCATCTCCAGAGCAAGGTGGCGTTGTCTTGCAGGTAGTTTTGAGGATGAATTTGGGCCCTAAGCACTGAAGAACTTCGGTTCCGTGGAAACAGATATGGGCACTGGAGATGCAGCTACTGTAAGGCAAGATCTCTGAGGACTGAGGAGGTTCTCATATTATTTGTCCATCTGTGAAATGGAAATGAACCTTTTTCTGACTTACCTCTTAGATGGTAGTGTTACTGAACCAAACTGGGGTCCACTTACCTGCTGTACAACAAAGCCAATTTACTGACACCAGATTGTGGTGAAGGAAAGTCCTGTGTTTATTTGCAAGACGCCAAGCAAGGAGATTGGTTCATGCTCAAATGAACTTTGCAAAAGGCAGTTCTTTTTTATATTTATTTGGAAGTGAAATAAAAGAAGAGGAAAGAATGAGCCCTAATAGAGAACCTCAGTTTCCCTTTGAACTGGGAGTTTCGGAAAAGATAAGCAGACAATTTATTCCAGTCTGTATTAGCCGATTTTCCTCTTCTGCAAACCTCAGAAGTAGGCAGTAGAGAGCTGAGGGTGTTTTCAGCAGATGCATGTTGAGAGGGGTAGAGGGACTTGATGAGAGCTGCCAACCTGGACCTTTCTATTTGATCAAAGTTCCTTCTCCTGTAGACTATCCCCTTGCAGCCTGTGTCTTGTCGGGAAGCTCTGTTCACCTAGTTGTATTTTGGAATTTTGCTTCTCCCAAGGATGGCCTGGGAGTCAAGTCTAGGATCCACTTGATTCTGATTTCGGGTGATAGGATGCAGCTTGGATGGTCCCCTAGGAGGGCTGTCCTCTGGCAAAGAGCTCCCCAGGAACTAGAGAGAAGGATTTACGGCTGGATGAATGGAGGTCAAGGCCAGGTCATGTCAACTGAAATCAGTTATTTAGGGGATTAGACTACACGAGGAATGACTGGGAGAATGGGACTTCTCAGAATTGCCCCCAAACACTGAGAAAAAGTTAACTGAGGGTCTGGAATCCCCTCCCCTCTCTGAACTCACAGCTGTCATTGTCCTGGACGCTCACTCGACATTAAACACACATCTTCCTCTGACATATTTGTATTGTTTTAAAAACTGTATGACAGATAGTTGTGCTGAGTGAGTGAGTGCCGGGCACCTAGCAGGCAGGCAGTAAATATTTGCTGAACAGTGAAAAAATGCAGTGGCTTGGCTGTCAGTATGGCTTCTATTCAGAGCCCATCCCCAGTGCTCCATTCATACTGGGCTGGGTGAATTTCTCGTTTAAGGGTTGATCGTGCCGGGCCTGACCAGGACGGTCTCTGTGAGCATGCAGAGTACAAGCCACCATGGCAGCGAAGAGGGACGGCTGGGGGGGAAGTACATTTGGGAGTTTTCCTAGAGACGAGGTGCAATTCCTTTGTTCTGGTAGGTTTCAGCCAGAAGGAACAGCAAATTTTACTGTCTGCAAACCACCAAAGAGCTTATTCCCTTCCCCCTTCACCTCCATCCTTCCCAACCTGGGAATTCATTTGCTGCTTCTCTTTCCTCTTCTTCTGCCCCAGAGCAGTCCCCAGGGACAAAGCTCTTTGTTGTGAACACTCCAGGGCAATATGGAATTGCAAAGTCTCTAGGGCAAAATCAAGGCTGTCCGCCGAGGAGAGTGATCGCTGAGCCCGAGACCCCCGCCTCCCCCCTCCACCTGTTGATCTCCCCCTTCCGGGGGTGAGCAACAACCCGCATTGTGCTTGGCATGCATGCGCTTCGACACCAGGCTCAGCAGATGGCGCTGGTGAGCAAAGCCCTTCCCTTCTCTCCCCCGCCCCTCCCCACCACTAGAGCCTCCCTGGTCTAAAGCGAAAACAGATGTTTTCATCATTTCTGGATCTGGCATGTGACTTGCAGTTCAGCAGTGTGCCGACATAACCCAGAGTTGTGCGTTCCCTTCATCCCCTGCAAAATAAAAATTCTGACTTGAACGAGCCTTCCTCCTAAGTGAGCCACTGACATAAGGTCTGTTGAATCCAAGGGCGCATGGCTCCAACTGCAACTGCCTTTGTAGCCAGTCCTGGCTCTATAATTGAGACTGCCCCCCCGCCCCCGACCGCCCCCAGCACAAAGCCAGGGCGGCAAGTCTAGCTATCTTTACACCAAGGGCTGGGGAGAGGCGCTAGTTTTTTAAAATAGCCTTGGTCTGGCTGGCTGGGGACCGTGTGCGTGGGAGCCAGTGCGTCCAGAACAAAACAGGAAGGCCGGGGCGGCGCGCCCTGTTCCCCGAACCTCCAGCAGGTGGCAGCATCGGCCCGGCCTGGTCTCTGCCGCTGGCCAGCCCCAAAGCCGGGCCCTGTTACTTTCGGTGGCCTCAAAATTATTAGTTCCAGATGAGTTCTTGCAATTGTAATATTTGGTTTAACCCAATCTGCCCGATTGCGTCAGCACACGTTCAAATACAGCCGTCTGAAGTCTAACCAGACATCAGAGGCATGTTTCAGGGGGTGTCAACATTCCTTACCCTTTGAAAGAATTAAAAAAAAAAAAAAAAACCCACGCACACAAAAACCCAGAGGTTGATTTATCCCCCAAATGAAAGAAGGGTGAGCCGCCTGGGGCTGAGGTGGCCGAGAGGGACAGAACAGGGGAAATTCAGGGAAGGCGTAACAATAGAACTTTGTGGGTCGAAGTCTGCTAGAATGGAACTGGATTTATTTGTTGAACTAGGAAGGGACCTCTGGGCTCTTTGAAGGTTAGAGCAAATAAGCAGAACTGGTGGGCATTTGGTTTTCTAAGAGAAGAGCCCTTCGAATCACGTAGCCGCTATTGTGAGACACAAAACACAAGCTATCGGCCTGTGGATGGGCCTCTGCGTACTCTTGGCCTGGCCGCTCAGGAAGGGGGCCGGGGCGGGGGGCTGTATTTTAACACACAGCTGTGAGGGGCACCCCAGTCACCAACTCAGGACACAGACTGGGTTGCCTGAGGACACCAGCCAAAGGGCCTGGAGGACCCAGTTGGAAAACGCAGCACGGCCTGAAGGCGTCTGGCCAGGGGACCTG
This sequence comes from Bison bison bison, assembly GCF_000754665.1. Lineage (NCBI taxonomy): Eukaryota > Metazoa > Chordata > Mammalia > Artiodactyla > Bovidae > Bison > Bison bison. The sequence goes on from NW_011495071.1 coordinate 11,036,153, forward strand.
CCAGAGGCCTCAAGTGTCTTGTAAACAGCCCTGCTGCACTCGGTCACTGCCATACCCTGGAGACATTGTCAAGCACCCCGGATGCCGGGCACCTGCTCTGGGGGTCTCGGGTTTTATAGACAGGTCAGTTGAGGCTAAGACTCACTGTGCCTGGGGGCAGAGTAGCACATGTGACAAGGCAGCTCAGGAATCCTGCTCCGATGACCAGACACGAAAGAGTGTCTTGCTTCCCTTAGTGGAGATGGAATAGCCTGGTCTTGGGAGGCAACCTCTGTCGGGCAGTCCTCCTCCTCCCGCCTGTACCCTGCTTTTCAATCCGTGCTCAGATTCTTCAAGTACCTCTTTCAAGGTTGCAGAGAGCTTCCTGCTAGCCGACTATGGGGAGCCTGGCCATTCCCTGCAGGCCTCAGGCTCGACACGCTCCTGATCAAAAGCCAGCAAGCGTCTGGCAGATGCTGCGTGTCCTGCGTGTCGGAAGCTGGTGGCTGGTGCTGGCGGCAGGCAGGCAGGCTGATCAGCCATCTTGTTAGATGTGGCTGGGACCTGGGTTCCTCCCTCCCCACTCCAGCGGCCACCCCACTGCCTGGATTAGACAGAGGAAGGATGATGATGTTCTTGCTGTTGTTTAGTCTCCAAGTCGTGTCTGACTCTTTGAGACCCCATGGGCAATACAGCCCGCCAGGCTCCTCTGTCCGTGAGATTTCCCAGGCAAGAATACTGGAGTGGGTTGCCATTTCCTTTTCCAGGGGATCTTCCTGATCCAGGGATGGAACCCATGTCTCCTGCATTGGCAGGCAGATTCTTTTACTGCTGAGCCACCAGTGGGACCTCCACAGTGCTGGCAAACACCAGCAGAATGTTTAGAGGTCCAAGCTGCCACCTCTTTTCCTCTCAGTTTGGAAAATGCATGTGTCCCTACAGGTTGCTGGGGAGATGCTAATTGTCAGTAGTAAGAGCCACACTCGGTCCTAGCAGATGCTCGGCTTGGGGAAATAATCCAGCCAGGCAGCCATGTGAGCACAATACTTACCATGGTCTTTGTACACCAATAATAGTTGAGAAATTCCAGTATTTCTCTCCACTGCCACTCTAACTTTATTCTCTTCTGAGAATCAGCTTTTGGAGGTTCTATAATCCAGACTACTCAGATCTGGCTGCTTAAGAATCACCTAGATGCTGCCCCAGAGATGTTGAAATCAGAATGGAAAAGAGGTGGGAGACAGGAATCATAATTTAATTTTTTTTAGGCATCATAATTTTAAATCTCCTCCCCCAGATGATTGTAATTGTAATATACACTACCTGGAAGTAAAAAAAAAAAAAAAAATCACTGATTCTATCCCAACTTCCTTTGTTTACAGATAAGGTTCCTAAAAGGAAAGTTTAAGGGGTTCAGAAAAGATCACACAAGTTCAAGTCTGGAATCCCTGGATAATGCCTCTGGCTTCTCAGGGATGGTGGAAGTTCTTCCTCCAGTTACTGAGACAATCACCTCCCTACTCTTGCCACCTTGCTCTGTTCAGTGAAACTCTCCAGTGACCACCGCAAACCTGTGCCACTCTTGCCTCTAAGAAACTGGGAAAGAGCAAATACTTCTGAGAAATTTTCAGTTTTTCTGGCTTGAATAAAAAGATTAGAAATGAGAATCACCTGCACCCTGATTTCTCTCTTTTATCACTTATGTTTCCAAATGGGATTTACACTTGCAAATGGCCGTCATGTGATAACTGCTCTGCGGAGATCTGTTTTTTGGGTGAGGCAAGAGGGCTCTCGGAAAGTTCAGTTTCATGTTTAGGGTTAAATAGATGGCAGAGATGAAGCCAATGCAGAGCCGTCCCACCTCTCACCCTGCTGAGACCCAGGGCTTGTCTCTTGCCAGCCTCCTCTGTGACTGTTTATGATGTTGTTTGCTTCTCAGTCTTTCCCCACTGGGGGCAACAAGCACCCTCTGAAATAACTCCATCTTGCATGGGAAGGAATAATCACTAACTCATCCCTTGAGGTAAGGTTTCAGGGAATAGGTGTGCCTTGAATACTCTGAGATCTATGATGCTTGTAGGGTGAGTGAATGACCACAAGTCACTGAAAACAAGACAGGCAAAGATCCAGGATATCACAGTGGTAACCAGGTCAAGTAGAAAGGAAGCTGCAGGTTCCCTGTGTGACCTTGAAGGAGCCCTTGCCCTTTCTGGGCCTGAGTTCTCTCTCCTGGACATCACCTCTGAGACCTCTTCTCACTCTGACATTCCATGAGAGGCAGGGAATCCCTGCTCCCATCTTTAATCAGATGTGAGGGACCAGAGTCTCTTCTCTCCATAAGTCAATTACTCTAGAGCCATTTCTTCAGTGGCCTAAGAACTAGTTCATGATGATTAAAATGGAAATCTGAGGATAAGCAGCCACAGGCACACAGTGAGTTGGTCCCCTACCTGGTGATTTCACAAAGGACACTTGTAAGTCGCTTCAGTAGAATTCTGTCCCTTCTTGGAGGAACTACCCAGAGATCTTGCATCACTGGGGTTCATTTGTCCACCTGGTATCATTAAACATTTATGAAGTACTTAGTATGTTAAAAAAAAAATAGAGTAAGAAAAGCTTATACCCAAGAGCAACTCTTCCAGATTAAAAGAGACCAAGGAAGCATTATAATGAAATGTAATGTGTATAATGAAGCATTATAATGAAATGTAATGTAACGTGATCTTGGATGCTAGATCCAAGAGGGAAAACTTATAAAAAACATTTTCAAGACAATTAGGGAAATCTGAATGTAGACTGCATAATGGGATTATTGGTAATTTTTTAGATGTGATCATAGTATTGTGGTTTTATAGGAGAAAGTCCTCATCCTTAGAGGCATGCTGACTTAGGGATGAGTGTTGTTGTGTTTGCAATTTGTCTTCCGATGATTCAAGGGGAAAAAATAGGCAAATGTGCAATAATGTTAGCAGTTGGTAAATCAAGGATAGAGTATATTGAATGTTCATTGATGAGTTCTTCAATTTTTCTATAGATGAAAAATTTTCAAAAGTAAAAAGACCAAAAAGAAATGTCTGTGTCTGTAAGGATTTTATCATTTACTTACCATTTATTCTTTACCAAGGGCAAAAATGACAACCCACACCAGTATTCTTGCCTGGAAAATTCCATGGACAGAGGAACCTGGTGGGCTACAGTCCATGGGGTCACAAAGAATCAAATGCGACTGAGTGACTGAGCACACAAGAGCTAAAAGACATGTGAATCACTGTGTTTAATCCCAGGCAGAGTAGAATGGATGGCCAGTGGAGGTATAAGGAGTGAGTCTTGGAAGCCCAGAATGAAGAATCACTCATTTTCCCTAGGGTGTTGGTGGTGGTGAGGGGGGGTCTTCTTTCTGTGGTAGAATTTGAGTTGGGTATAGAAAGGTGTGTACAGTTTCAATAGGAAAGAGGCAAGGGAGGGGATTTTAGGCTGAGAGGACAATAGAAGCAAAATTACAAAGCTGAACTTCATCCAGTATAATTGGAAGATAATAAATGTGTGAGGGATGCCCTGGAATTTAAATAGTAATTGATATCAGAAGATAGGTGGCCTTGAATGCCATAAGACAAAATTCCAAATCTGACCTTCTCAAGAAAAGATAAATGAAATATATTCATCTTACATCCACAGCTGTTTGCCATATAGGCATCAGCATGGTGGTAAGTTGATTCAGTCATGTCCAACCCTTTGTGATCCTATGTACCATAGCCTGTCAGACTCCTCTGTCCATGGAATTCTCGAGGCAAGAATACTGGATTGGGTTTTCATGCTCTTCTCCAGGGGTGGAGATCCCAACCCAGGGATTGAACCTGTGTCTCTTATGTCTCCTGCATTGGCAGGTGGGTTCTTTCCCATTAGTGCCACCTCTCAGGCATCGGCATGGTTATCTAATTAATGAATTTTCTGTGGCAAAACTTGTAGTGATTCTTCACAACAAGCATATATGACTCAACTCTAAAATTTTCTCCACCCTCTGTAGATAGAAACTCTTTCCTATTCCTGGCAATCACTCATGCTCATTGATCATGAAGTGAGGTGCATGGAAGGCCATTCTTGACAATAGCCAGTTGCAACTACTTTCTCTAGAATTAATCCGCTTGCTCCTTATCTGTTTCCTTTTTGGATTTTCAGTCCAGAGATAGCGCAATTCAGCTCCCAATCCTTGCCTCAAACTGCTTGCTACCATAGCCAGTCATCATTCTCAGGGTTCATTGGTTTCTTCAGATTAGCTAGGTTTGCTGGCTCCATGGATCATGGCTGCAGGAAAGTGGACTGGCTACTGCCCAGCTCATGCCAGGGACCCACCTCAGATGGATTAAACTCAGTGGGGCATCACCAGGGCAGAAGAGAAGAGTATTCCTCTTACATTCTCAGCAAATCTATGTACCTGTTTTTTATATGGTATCTATCTTATTGCGCTGAGATTGTTTTCTTTGTCCCTACTAGATCAGGAATTCTTTAAGGGCAAGTACCATGTCTTAGTTTGAATCTCTAGGACTTAGCGTACTGCCTGGCACTTAGTAGGTCCTCAGTAAATGCTTAATGAAGAAATCAGTAGATGAAGCAGTGGGCAAAGAGGACTGTCTTTGAATTGGCATCCCTTTAGATTTTTGCACTATCAGTCCCTTATTTGAGTGTCTAATTGAGAATTGAGGATTTCTGTAGGAATGACCAGCCATAAATAGGTCACAGAGAGTATGCCTTATTGAAGTTCTATCTCTGGGCTTATTTGTATTAGTATGAGTTTTAAGTATGGCTCCTTAGACAGTGACAATCTCCAGTTGTGTTCCTCTGGGGAGCTGCTTTTCCAATGCATGTAAAAGAGATCAACTCTCCCTTTGAAACTGCAGTGGGATTTTAAGTTGTATCAACACAGAGCTTGGGAAAACAGTTGAGTCATAAACCATAGTAATCAGACTTTGCTCTTACATGCAGCCCTTTTCACTAGCAGATCCACCACATAGACAACAAACACTAATTGAAATCAGAGGATTACTAGAGTTGTATTCCTATTCTGTCTGTATGGGAAATGCATTGTCATCACATCTACGGAGGCATGGCCATTTCGCCTCTCTGTTACACACCACAGAGTCAAAAGAACCAACTTCTGGACCTCCCTAGTGGTCCAGAGGCTGAGACTCCACACTCCCAAGGCAGGCGGCCCTGGTTCAATCCCTGGTCAGGGAACTAGATCTCATATACTGCAACTAAAGATTCTCATGTGTTGCAACTAAGCCCTGGCACAGTCAAATAAATATTAAAAACAACAACAACAAAAAACACTTTCAGAACACAGAGCAGTTTCCACGAAGAGCCCAGGCCAGGAACCATGGGGTCTGTTCTGATCACTAAATAACCATCCTTAGTCCCTATAACAGATGGCGGGTAATTGTGTTGGCATGTATGTTTTGTCCTGGCAATGGTTCCTTGATTACTGTTTTCAAAATATTCTCTCTATCCCTGATACCCACCCCCCACCCCCTAGCCCCAGGCTCTATCTCTGTAAGGTAGGCAATGAGTCTCCAGTGCTTTCTAAATTCAGGACTGAGCTGACCATGCCTGTGGGATTCTTGTAGAAAATAAAGGTTTCATGCTGGATCCAATAGCAGCTTAAATCTCATGAAGAACAACATGAAGTAGCTTTGGTGACTGAGTCCATTAACTACCTGATTTGGCTTAGGGTTTTCCACCCTGAGACAGAGAAGACCTCTTAGCTTTTTATCCATCTTCCTAAACTAGAAGCACAAGAGTCTTCCCCCTACAGATGACTAAGTCTGTGGCCAAAGAATCACATACCATACCCTCTTCTGAGTACTGCCCATAGAGCCATTCTCGGTCACTTCAATTCAGTGGAATTCAGTTTATTAACTGAGCGATTCTTATGAATGAGACACTGTGCCAGCTGCTATGAGAGTGTGAAATTAAATGTTAGACACTGACCCTTCTCCTCAAGGCTCTCTAGATCTGTAACCCATCTCTGCCCCCACTTTCTGTAGGACTGGAGAACTGATTTCACCCTAAGATTCTATCAGATAAATTAGTAGAGAGAGGGAGATCCCAGGAAGGAGGAGTATGGGTGGAATAAGAAATTATATTCAGTTGGGTACCTTAAATGAAAGGTGCTACGTAAAAGAAGAGTCTGTAAATTCAACTTTGCAAGATGCCTTTTCCCTTAGAAATATTCTGTCTAAATTCTCTGGCTTCAGAAACAGCCATTCTTCTGTCTGCCATTCAGAGGTCTGGTGGTAAGAAGGCTATAAATGGTCTACTTTCATTATTTGGGGATATTTCTCTTCCCTTGGCTTAGATGCCAAGGGTCCACAGTTCATCAGAACAGAAAGTTGAAACAGTGGGCACTTGGTAAAGACCCATTCAAAGACAGACAATCAGGATTCTCTAAGTGGCCAGAGGAAAATGGTAGGTAAGATTTTGTATGGGAACTCCAGTGCCTCTAGGTGAAAGGGAGTGACAAGTTTGAAGTTAATTTTGCTCAAATATCCCGAATTATTTTCCTATGGGGGGCTTTTCTTGAGTTACTGTGACTCTAGAAGGTTCTGTGTTTTGTGTAATAAAGAAGGGGCTCCCCACAAGCCATATCAACCCTGTCATCCTTAAATCCACCAATTCAGGTATTTATTCAGGTATTTATTTATTCTGCTAGATGTCTGGCCTGCACTCCTTGCCAGTGGTAAGCAGGCCAGCCCCATCCTCGTAGACCGGTTGTATTACCTTGTGTATCAGCAAGTTCTTCAACTTTTCTGCACCTCGGTTTCTATACCTGTCAGTCAGGAATGTTCACACTATTTTGTGGCATTTCAAGGAAGAGTAAGTGAAAGGTGTGACAAACCCTGGTACTTGGTAGATACTCAATAACTTGAGTTCCTTCTCCCTTTCTTTCTTTCAATTTGAATTTCTTCCTTGCAAAGTGTGGATAGAATAACCGCTCTCTCAAGTTTAAAGATTAAGAAAAAGCATGCAGGCCTCCCTGGTGGTCTAGTGGTTAAGAATCTGCCTGCCAGTGCAGGGGACGTGTATTTGACCCCTGATCTGGGACGATCCCATGTGGCTTGGAGCAACTAAGATCATGAGCCGCAGCTACTGAGCACATGTGCCACAACCACGGAAGCCGGAGTCCCCTAGAGCCCAAGCTCTGCAACAAGAGAACCACCACAACGGAGAGCAGACCCCCTGCCCCAACTGCGAACAGGGAAAGCCTGTGCACAGCAGCAAAGGCCCAGTGCACCCAAATATAAATGCTTGTCAGACTGTTTTGTAAGCGCTCAAGACTGCAGTAATGATAATTTATTATTCTCACCCTCAAAGAGCTTGCAGTCGTGCTAGAAGGCCGTGACGCACACTTGTGACACGTATACGGCGAAGCGCCTCAATGCTCCAGTGCTCTCCGTGAGGATGCCAATGCCCCACTACCCTCCACGTGGTTTGGCCTAAACTATATTCCCTCTTGCAACATGGGAATGGGGCAATAAAGGAGGCTCCATGGAACCTTTCAATGATTTGATATTTTTTTGAGATACTGACATAGAAAACGGATTTGTGGACACAGTGGGGGAGGAGAGGGTGGGGTGAACTGAGAGAGTGGTATTGACACATGTACACTGCCGTGTGTAAAACAGACAGCTAGTGGCATAAGTTGCTGTAGCACAGGGGGCTCAGCTTGGTGCTCTGTGACAACCTAGAGGGGTGGGATGGGAGGTAAGGTGGAGAGAGGCTGAAGAGGGAGGGGATATATGTATACTTATAGCTGATTCATGCTGTTGTATGGCAGAAACTAACACAACATTGCAAAGCAGTTATATTCCAACTTAAAAAAATAGTGCCAAATTATCCTTCCTGCCAACTCAGTCATAAGAACGTGCTGCTTGATAGTTCTTTCCACTGCTCTTCACCTCCCAGCTTCGGCCCCACTGAGCCCCTGTAAAATCCCCTTTGTTCCAGCCACATTGGACAGCCTTGAAAGTGAAAGTGTTAGTCTCTCAGTCGTGTCTGACTCTTTGCAACCCTACAGACTGTAGCCCCACAAGGCTCCTCTGTCCAAGGGATTTCCCAGGCAAGAATAGTGGAGTGTGTTGCCATTTCCTTCTCCAGGAGATCTCCCCAACCCAGGGATCAAACCCAGATCTCTTGCATTGCAGGTGAATTTTTTACCCTCTGAGCCATCAAGGAAGCCCTGGACTGCCTTAATTTTCAACAAACCCATCTTGTCCTATTCACCTCTACATCTTGCTAATGCTGGTCCTTGCCATTATTATGTTGTCTCATCTTGTTTTGCCTGAATCTTTGTAAACCTCACGACAACCAGCACAGGTCCTGCACATGGTATATGTTCAATAAATATTTATTGGATGGATGCTTAATTTCCTTCTCCATGTTATATCTGAAAAGACTTCATTAAGGGATTAGCCGTATGAGGCACTGTGCCAAGTGGCCTGAGATAATTACATGAAGGATTCCTGTCCTTAAGTAGCTTAACATCTAAAACTGTTAAACAGATAGAAACAATCTTTTGTAGCAGCCAATAACCTGGGTTCTTAACCTGGAATCGATTGATAAACCCCTTCCCCATGAAACCTCTGAAATTATATGGAAAAAGTTGCATACATGCATAATCTGGGAATAGTGTCCACAGCCACGATGAGAATAAGGAGCAGCAGATTGTGGATTTTATTCTAGATTTATTGTTGGACTGGGGAAGAAGGAAGGATAACTTTGGGGTTTTCTATTTGAGCAATTGAATTTTTTCATCTATTAAGGGAGGGTTTGGTGCTGGAGGTGGGAGCAGATTTGGGGGAGGGGAATCAATAGGTAAATAATAAGAAAGTTTGGGATGTTTATTAGGCAGCCAAGCACACACGCCAGGGAGCAGCTGCAAGTACAAAATAGAGCTCAGGGGAAAAGTCTAGGCTGGATGTGGACGGACATTCAGGAATTGTCAGTGTGTACATGGTACTTAAAGTGACCAGGTCAGACAGCACCCACGGGAGGAGAAGGCTAGGGAAAGCACGCTGAGACTTTCTGAGATGTAGAGATATGGAGGAATAGGATCTAGTAAAGGAAACTGAGATGGAGGAGCCATGGTTTGAGGAGGAAAAGCAGGTGAGTGTGGCATTCTTAGAGCCAGAGAAGACAGTGTTCAGAGGAAATCAGGGGTCAGCCATGCCAAGTTTCTCTCCTGGAAACCATATCATCTGAATGATACAGTTTCCTTGTCTGTCTGTCTGAGTAGACTGAACTTCCTGAGTGCAGGAATCATGTCTTATTTATTTTAGAGTCACTAGGGTAGAGCACAAAGCCAGACGCATGGTTGGTACTTGCTCATCATCTAATGAATGGGGGAAAGAAATGTCAAAGATCAAGCAGCAGAATAAGAGGCCCTCTAAGCAGAGACCTCTATGGCTGAGATAGGCACTGCTTCTGACCTGAGTTTGGGGAGATGAAGGAGGGGGTATGACCTGTCTCCATACAGCAGGAGGCAAGACATTTTCAATGCTGTGTCAGAGAGCCGGAGCCTTGGTGGGACACTGAACCAGCGATGTCATTTGTGCACAGGGGCACTTGGCTGCCGAGCAGCTGCTCTCCCACCTCCACCATCTGCTTGGTTAGTTCCCAGCCCACTGGCTCCAGTGTCACTTACCTCTTAATTACCAGCCTTGGCTCCCACCTGGCTCACGAGACCAGCTTTGCTTCCCTGTTACACTTTAAGCAGTGACCTGATGAGCCCATCTCTGCTGGCTGATAGGGCTCGCCTTAAGCCAGTCCTTCCCCTCTGAGATGTCCTGATTGCCCATGTAGGGCTTTAGAGCAGTCAGACATCCTGGTGGCCCTGGCAGCTCTAAGCTGGTTCTGTCCACTCAGGGGCAATGCCCCATAGGACAAACTGGCATTTAGAAGCTCCGAGAGCAGCTGGCTCAGGAGAAAAACCAATTAAATGGAGAGTTGAGAGATGCCTGGGACCCATGGCCTAATCTACCATGGGTGGATTTTCCAAGTCAGGATGATGGTAATTACCCGAATCCTGGATGCTCTGTATACACTTCTGACATTCTAGAAAGGAACCTGGCTTAGTTGGTTTATCTCACCCCAGATGATGTCTGTCCTTGAATGATTCTCCCACTAAAGAAGTTCAGCCTTTTTTCCTATTTCAAGTGGAAGAGGTGACTTTGGGTTTATGGCATCTTGGTTTTGTGGCATGACCCTAGAGTGCAAAGCTTGCCCCAGCTGAGCTGAATAAATATGCCTCCTTGTAACTAATGCCTTTTCTTTAACTCCCAAAGAGAAACCCCAGAGTTTACCCTTCTGGATTGAGTTGCTTTTATTGTATCTTAGTCTTTGCTTATGTGGGAAAAATTTCCATGTCTCTGATGATGAAGAGGACCGTGATGCCTAGATTTTTGAGTGTCAAATGCTCATTGGGAGATAAAACATACAATCCAGAGACATGTTGTTGCTATGTCGTATCAGACTCTTTGCAGTCTCATGGACTGCAGCATGCCAGGCTTCTCTATCCCTCACCATCTCCTGGAACTTGCTCAAACTCATGTCTATTGTGTCAATGATGCCATCCAACCATCTCATCCTCTGTCAGCCCCTTCTCCTCCTGCCCTCAATCTTTCCTAGCATCAGGGTCTGTTCCAGTGAATCAGCTTTTCACATCAGGTGGCCAGTGTATTTGAGCTTCAGCTTCATCATCAGTCCTTCCAGTGAATATTCAGGGTTGATTTCCTTTAGGATTGACTAGTTTGATCTCCTTGTTGTCCAAGGGACTCTCAAGAGTCTTATCCAACACCACAATTCAGAAGCATCAATTCTGTAGTGCTCAGCCTTTTTTTAGGGTCTCACATCTGTACGTGACTACTAGAAAAACCATAGCTTTGACTATATGGACCTTTGTCAGCAAAGTGATGCCTCTGCTTTTTAATATGCTGTCTAGGATATATGGACAGCCCTAAAAGGTAGATTTTGACCAGTATATTTATAATGAATGTTCTAGGGAATGGGGGCTTTTGTTAAGAAACCAAAAAGAAAACCCATTTTCCCATTGCATCCCTTGTTATCCTAGTGGAAAGGGCTAGAAGAGAACCCCTTTTACCCTTCCTTTTTACAGCTGGTAACTGAGGCATAAAGTGATAAGTTACCCTCTGGGTGGATCTGGGACTTGAACCTGGCTCTTTGTTTCACTAAAGGGCAGAGGTTCTTCGAGGGTGGAGCAATCACATGTGATTCCTGATCCATCCTTCTGGGAGGGACATGGCAGAATACTGCACTGTTAAAGGTGCTCAGCAACATCTCTATCAATCCAATGTGCATCAGAATCCTTAGAGCACACAAAGGGGGAACAAAAGGGGCAATCTTCAGAAATATTCATTAGACTTTCATGTTTAGAAAGTGCATGTTTGTACGATAAACTGCTTAGCAAAAGTCCTAATAAAATCTTGACTAATGAATTGTGGGTTAAAATGTGTTGAAAAGCAGTGATCTCTTTTCATCTTGACTGAAGAACTGTGGTCTCTGGAGCTGAGATGGTCACTGCATGGCTCAGCCATCCTCTCACTAAACCCTGACAGGGCATAGAGTCAGAAGTAGTTCCGGAGAAATTGGTTCTTACTACTGAGCCCTGGTTTCAGATGGGGTGGATTCTCATGAGCTGGTGAACAGAAGCTGACCCTTCATTCATCACCAGGTCTTACTGAGCACTTGTTCAGTGCCATGCTAAGTTCTTTGGCCAACAGAGAAAACCCACAGAGGGTGTGCATTCTAAGAGTCAGTTGTCTGTTATTCATCTTGTACATTATTAATTCAGCATTTGAATGTTATATACCCACTATGTGCTAAATTTCCCATATCTAGTGTTGAAAAGTGGAGGTGGTACAATAGACTAAGTTAGGCTATGCTGAAGTGGCACAGTAGTAAAGAATCCGCTTGCAGCAGGAGATGTGGGTTTGATCCCTGGGTCAGGAAAATCCCTTGAAGAAGGGAAGGGCTACCCACTCCAGTATTCTTGCCTGGGAAATCCCATGGACCAAGGAGCCTGGTGGGCTGTGGTCCATGGGGTCGCAAAGAGTCGGACACTACTGAGTGACTAAACAACAAAGCCCATGTTTCAGAGCTTTAACGTGACAAAGGTTTATTTCCTGCCCAGGTAACACATCTGATAAGGCTCCATGCAATCTTTCAGGGACCTATATGAATGGAAGCTTGCCTTCTTGCAGCTGCACTTTGGGGAGGCATGTGACCTAAGGGTTTCCAAGGAAGGGAAGAGAAAAATGGATGAGGCATACTGGCTTTCAACCTGCAGCCCAGAAGTGACATCTGCCACTTTTGCTTATAGTTTGTTGACTTAACTAGTCATATGACCTCAGAATTATGCAAGAGAGGCTGGAAAACATAGAACACCTGGAATATTTGATGAGCGCTAACAGTTTCTGCTACAGGTAGGGAGTGGATATTAAGAGAGACACAACCTCTTCCCTCGATTACTGTGCAAAGCTGTGATACAAAGCGGGTGATGTGATGCTAAGCCTCATCAGAGAAACACAGACCATGTGCTGGAGGACATTCAGGCCTGATAGATTAGTGGGGCTGAATCCAGGACAGAACTGTGAAGAATATGGTATTAGAGTGGGGCCTGGGGATTAGTAGGTTTTGATAGACTTTAAACAATGGATGCTGGTGGGAAAGCCAAGTAGAACAGTGAAGAGTTTGCTGGAGGGCAGGATTTGTGAGGAGGAGAAATAATATTAATGATAATGGTAATAGGAAATACACAGGCAGTGCCAAGAATATGCCAGGTTCCATTCTAAGTGCTTCACATGTATTAAGTCTGTAATCATCTCAATAATCCTTTGTCAAAACTGAGGCTCAAGGATGTGAAGTAATCACCCAAGGTCACACCCGAGTATGGCAAAGTTGGGTCCTCACCCAGGAAGTCTGGCTCCAAAGTGGTAACCACCACTATCCACTGGTTGGGGGAATAGGCAAGAGCCAGATTTCAGAGGATCAAATTTGCCTGAGCATCTATTCTGAAGGCAGAGTGTTCCATGGACGGTTTTAAAGCAGGGGCAAGGCTTGATCAGATTTGCAATAAAGTCATGGACAAGTTGGGCTTCCCAGGTGCTCAGTGGTAAAGAATCCACCAAAAATGCAGAAGCCAAAGGAGACACAGTTTGATTCCTGGGTCAGGAAGATCCTCTGGAGAAGGAAATGGCAGCCCACTCCAGTATTCATGCCTGGGAAATCCCATGGACAGAGGAGCCCAGTGGGCTACAGTCCATGGGGTTGCAAAGAGTCAGACACCACTGAGCACGCACGCACACATAGACAGCTTAGGTCGTGTGTGTGAAGATCTAGGAGAAAAAAGCAGAAGGCCTTCTGGGTACCTGAAGCTAGGTTCTGAGAGGTGGGGTGACTAGGGTGGATCAGAGAGAAATTAAGGACATTGTAGGCAGAGGACAAGCTACCTGGGATATAGAAGGAGGAGTGAATTTGGTTTGGAAGAGGTAGTGGGATTTGCCTGGCTCACCTGGAACCGGTCTCCTAGGGTCAGGATGGATGGGGAAGAGCATCACTCGGTGAGGGATTTTAATGTCAAGCCAAGGAGTTTGATTTGATTTAGTAGGAAAGAGAGAGACATCAACTGCTTTGAAGACACAGCTGAGGAATGTGTCAGGAGGTGCCTTGCTGCCCTTCACTGTCCCCAGTCTGACTCTCGTCACAGGCCCCAACACACCTGGCATTTCAAAGCCTGGGGGCATTTTCAAAGTAAACCTGAGAGGCTGGTTGTCATTCTTTCATAAGATCTCCCCTGCCCTACAAGCCATCAAATAATTGCATTCAGGTTGTTGTTTTCTTTCTTTATTTTTACAAGAACCATTACAAAGGTGTGCAATATTAGACACTTACACATCTGTGAATGAGACTGTAGACTAAAACGTGTGAGTTCCCATCTCAGCTAATGAACCGGAATATGGTTTTAATTTTTGAACTGTAAAAATGTTCTGCCTTTTTTGGTCATCCCCACAGAAGATTTCATATTTTAATAATTCAATGCAGCCTAATTACTTTAATTAATCACCTTCTTTTCAGATGTGTCAGTGAGCTTTGTTATTTTCTTGTTACTGTAGGTACTGTTGGGAGTTTTCAGGAATTTTCTTTTTTTTTTTTTAAATATATGGAATAGTCCAGGTTAACTCTTTCGTAATGTCTGAGATGTGTGTTCTTCCCTGAGAGTGCTCTGTCATTCACAAATGGTGGCTTAGGTTATAGCCATAACTTGCATCTCTTCTGTCACATTTACTCCCTGTGACTGGTTAACTAAACTATCTCTGGTCATTCTGTGTCTTACAAACTGCTGTCTGGAGAGAAAAGTAAAATGCTATTTAAAAATAGCAAGTCAATATTTTTGCATCTTTCTGAGTCATGATGAATATACTGGGAATGACAATAGCTTTTATTGTACAATCAATATAATTTGCTTCCCTTGCAGGAAAGCATAATTAGCTTACAGTTCACACAGTGGCAATGAAAATGTTCTCCTTGCTGAAGTTTGTGGGTAAAGGGTCCTTTCCTGCTCAGAGTGGGCATGTCCCCTCAAGGCTCCAGATCCAGGCAGACTGGAGAGGGTGGTCACTAAGCAGATCTCTAAACTTTCAGGGGCCCTTGGTAGTTCTTTGCACCAAGGAATGACAATGCTTTTATTTTAGTTTTTATTGTTTATATTTTTTTATCTTTTGACCATACCTCACGGCATGTAAGATCTTAGTTCCCTGACCAGAGATTAAACTTGAATCCCCTACAATAATGGAAGTACAGGATCTGAACTGTTGGACTGCCAGGGAAGTCCCAACAGTGCTTTTATATAGAGTTGCTGTTTTAGTCACCAAGTCATGTTCAATTGTTTTGCAACCCCACGGGCTGTAGCGCACCAGGCTCCTCTGTCCATGGGATTTCCTAAGCAAGAATACTAGAATGGGTTGCCATTTCCTTCTCTAGGGGATCTTCTCGACCCAGGGATTGAAACCATGTCTCCTGCATTGGCATGCAGATTCTTTACCACTGAGCCCCTTGGGAAGCCCTTATGTTGTTGTTTAGTTGCTAAGTTGTGCCTGACTCTTTTGTGACCCCATGGACTGTAGCCTGCAAGGCTCCTCTGTCCATGGGATTTCTCAGGTAAGAATACTGGAGTGGGTTGCCATTTCCTTCTCCTAGGGTGCTTCCCGACCCAGGGATCAAAGCTGTGTCTCCTGCATTGGCAGGCAGATTCTTTATCAGTGAACTACCTGGGGAGCCCTTATATAGAGTTTCAGTTCAGTTCAGTCACTCAGTCATGTCCGACTCTTTGTGACCCTATGAACCGCAGCACACCAGGCCTCCCTGGCGTCTATCACCAACTCCTGGAGTCCACCCAAACCCATGTCCATTGAGTTGGTGATGCCATCCAACCATCTCATCCTCTGTCGTCCCCTTCTCCTCTGGCCCTCAATATTTCCCAGCATCAGGGTCTTTTCAAATGAGTCAGCTCTTCGCATCAGGTGGCCAAAGTATTGCAGTTTCAGCTTCAACATCAGTCCCTCCAACGAACACCCAGGACTGATCTCCTTTAGAATGGACTGGTTTAGGATGGAATGGATCTCCTTGCAGTCCAAGGGACTCTCAAGAGTCTTCTCCAACACCACAGTTCAAAAGCATCAATTCTTTGGTGCTCAGCCTTCTTCACAGTCCAACTCTCACATCCATACATGACCACAGGAAAAACCATAGCCTTGACTAGATGGACCTTTGTTGACAAAGTGATGTGTCTGCTTTTGAATATGCTATCTAGGTTGGTCATAACTTTCCTTCCAAGGAGCAAGCGTCTTTTAATTTCATGGCTGTGATCACCATCTGCAGTGATTTTAGGGCCCAGAAAAATGAAGTCAGCCACTGTTTCCCCTGTTTCCCCATCTATTTGCCATGAAGTGATGGGACCGGATGCCATGATCTTAGTTTTCTGAATGTTGAGCTTTAAGCCAACTTTTTCACCCTCCTCTTTCACTTTCATCAAGAGGTCTTTTAGTTACTCTTCACTTTCTGCCATTAGGGTGGTGTCATCTGCATATCTGAGGTTATTGATATTTCTCCCGGCAATCTTGATTCCAGCTTGTGCTTCTTCCAGCCAGTGTTTCTCATGATGTACTCTGCATATAAGTTAAATAAGCAGGGTGACAATATACAGCCTTGATGTACTCCTTTTCCTATTTGGAACCAGTCTGTTGTTCCATATCCAGTTCTAACTGTTGCTTCCTGACCTGCATACAAATTTCTCAAGAGGCAGGTCAGGTGGTCTGGTATGTCCATCTCTTTCAGAATTTTCCAAGTTTATTGTGATCCACACAGTCAAAGGCTTTGGCATAGTCAATAAAGCAGAAATAATACATAAATTGGATATGCAGAGGCTTGAAATTAGAGCCTGGCCTTGAATACAGTCTGTACTACTTAAATGACAGAGTTATAATATTGATTGCTTAACTGGCCCCATATTTCTCCCTCCGTCTCCCCTCTTCCCTCTCCCTCCCTTCTTTCTTCCCTCTCCCCTTCTCCCCACCCCTCTTTTTATTCCATGAAAGGGAGAGCTCAGATTTTATGATTTTTATCCATTTTCCTAATAAATATAAAAGGGCCCCCAATTAATTAGTGAACTGAGATATAAGGAAGGAGGACACCATGTAACCTTCCCTGTTCTTTTCTGGGACATTCTGTCCCCCCTTGGAGGCTGCCTGGCCCCCCACCCCTCAGTGAGGGCTGGCTGCCTGTGACTTCGTTCCCATGCATTTCACACTCCCTGGCACTAGTCTCTGGAGCCTCTGCTTGGTTCAGGCGGGGCAGCTTTGTAAGCAGTCTGAGGTTTTACGAGGACTGAGAACAAAGTGAGATTTGAGTGGAGACCTTGACTGAAGTACATCTCACAGGATTCCTGGTGAAAGGCTGCAAAGAGGCCTCCTGTTTGGGGCTTAAGTTTGAACGCTTTTATTTTGAAATGCTGACTGTTTGAAATCAGATTTATTCAGCCTCCACTTTGGCTTTGAACTGAAGCATATAAGCTACCTGTCACCTGAAGCATTGCAATTAGGGTCTGCACTTGGAGCTGTGTTCTCTATCAATGCTGAGGGGTGGATGGAGGCAGAGACTGGGATTTGTGTGGCTGAAAGAAAAAGACCTGTTTAAAAATCTTCCTTTTTGTTTTATCTCCTCCCATTTACTGCTCATGTCCCACCCTCTTTCCCCCCAAATCTTGGGAAGTCACAGAAATCCACAAGAAAGAAATCAATAATCAGATCAATTCCTGCCATGAATCCAATAAAGGCTTATGGTTGAAAACCCTCCTGGTCCTTCTGAGTCTCCTAAAATGTTCTCTGGCAATCAGAGATGTTAATTGGTTGAAACTGCCTGTGGTCTTAGGAAGTCCTCCGATTACAAGAAGAAATCCTTTTATGTTGCTGGATTCCAGCCACAAAATCTCTGAAGTTAGGAATCTGGCAAGATGTAGAGCCCCCTCCAGGGTGTAAATAAACTGGCTAGGTCTGTAACCCAATAAGAAGTGAGTTTATTGCATGCGTGTTTCAAGTCACCCAGCGCACACCCTGTACATTTACTAAAGAAAAGGTGTGGGTTACAGCCTGAGCCCAGACAATGGAATATGGCAAGGGAGGTGGATGCTTGTCAAGTCTGTGCCGTCAATGGAGGGAAAGAAGGGGCCCTGCGGGGATCAAAGCTTTTCTTCCTGCGTAGGTTTGCAAGGAACTGCCTAGAATCCAGCAGTTGAGAATGACTGGCACACAAAACTGCTTACTTTGCTAGCCGGCAGGCTGATACTCAAAGGGCTTAAGTGGGTGAATGTTTTATAGCCCGGGTCTGGATGCCCAGTGACATTCTGTGCCGAACTATGCCTACACGTGGTTGTTACCAGACCCGCGCTGATGCCTGGCAGCGACTTGGGAGGTTGGGAGGTCCGAAGCCTTGGGCGGAGAACGTGATGACTGTCCCCCCACCCCCTTTTACTTACACCAAACTGTTTCACTTACATTGCTAAAGGTTGTTTGGGGTTCACCTAACGGTGATTAAGACCAAAGAAAGCATGCAGCCCTGCTCCACCCACGCTCCCACCTCCCGACTCCAGCTCTCGCTTGCATACTGCTCCAGACTACTGGTGACTGTGAGCTATTAGTGAAACCCAGGACACTGTGAACAAAGCTGCCCCTTAATTGCTCATTCTGCAGCTTTAGTCCCTCAGACAACACTACCCACCTACACCTCTAAAACAGACGTAACCGCCTCCCCCCATAAATTTACAGTACCCCACTTTAACATCGCAAATAATAATAGTCCAGCCGGAGAGTCTTTTTGTGTGTGTGTGTGTGACTCCCCGCCCCCTCCACCTCCATCCCCTTCATTCCCATTGGTTCCTGTGAAGTCCCAGAGAACCAATGGGATTCCGCTCCTTCATTCATGTCCTAGCAACAAGCCCAGTTCCAATCTTTCTCTGCCAAACTAACACCTGAAAAATTACATCATGAATAATGGCAAAAGCAGCAAGGGCCAGAGAAGGGACTTATTTTTTTTTTTCATCTGTCTGCTGCAGAGTTCATTTAAGGTGTTTTAGTCTAGATTCTTAAAGCGACAACGTCCTAGAGTTTTGCGTCTTTTTTCAGCACTTGGGTTCACATTTATAAAATAGCTAATGAACAGTAACTGTA
>NW_011495071.1:11055022-11061896 GCF_000754665.1 Bison bison bison
TTAGGTGAAGTGAGGGAGAAACATTTTGTTAACTGTGTTCTCTGAACATTCCTTTTAACCCTCTTCTTTCAGGGAAGCCCCCAGAGTGGAGACATAGATTGTTCATGTACTATAGTTTGGGGGGGGGGGGGGCGATTAAAATATCCCAAACCACAGAAACTGCCCACCTACTCTCCCAGACACAAAGCCTTCGTGGTGGCTTCTCTTGCTCCTGTTAATTACACCCAAGGCCCTTTCTATTCCTACTTTGGAATAAAGGGCTCATTCTGTTACGGGGGTTGGAGCCAGGGAAGGAATTACCTTACGAATCTGTGAGCTGTGTGAGGTGGTCAGTAAGGGGGCCGCAGGGTGGGTGCGGTGAGCACTGGTGTGTCTGCGCACGTGCACGGTTGCAAATGCAGACAGGCAGCTGGGGAAATGTAAGAACAACGAGATCCAGATGACCGCCGAGGGGGAGGCTAGGCGATAGGGAGTGGGCTGGGGGAGGAAAGAGGGGGGCCCGGGAGGGGAAGGCCTCTGGGCAGGCAGACTTGTTCTCTCCAAATGTGCGAGGGTTTCTAATGAAAATGTCCACCCTTCGAGGCATTTTTCAAGACCCAGACGCTGATTTGCCGCTTCCGGTTTGCCCACCCCACCCAGTCTAGCGCAGAGCCGCAGACACAAAGAGCCGCAGCGGCGCTCGGCGGGGAGAGGGAGAAGGCGGAGGTTCTCACCTGCCGGTGTCCAAGTGCACCGCTTGCTCCGCGGCCCAAGGTCCTCCCCCCACCCTCCCATCCCAGTGTCCTGTAAGCATCTATGTGGTGCCTGTGGCATGAACTGGGAAGGGCCCCCGGGCCCCCAGGCCACCTCGGGCGCCTTGCTGGAGAAGCAGAAAACCGATACATTCGGTGCCTGGCTCCGATGCGGAGTTTGAAGCTCGCCTCTACCATTGCCTTGGCAGTGGAGTGGTTAGAGGGGTTGGCAGACTTTCTGCGTTGGGGCTTGTGAAACCGCATGACTATATAAGGCCGGGGAAGGAAAGAGAAGGATGCCAACCTGAGGGAGAGGATGGCGAGGGAGAGGAGGAAGTGCAGCGGGCTGAGCTAGAGCTGTCCCCTTCCCACCACCCTCCCCTCACCCCCTCCACCTTGTCCAACCCCATTCCCCTGCCCCCGACACGTTGCAGAGATAATAACTCCTCCAGCTAAAGTTCTGCTGCGAACTGTGGAATAATGACACGTCCTGGAGGGGCGGGGCTGGGCGGGGCGCTGCGCCGGTGTCTTCAGGAAAGATGTTCATTCCCTGGGAGCTACTGGACAGCTGCCTCTTGCTCTTCTGGCCTGAGCGTCACCTGGCTTCAGGGAGGGCCAGGACGGAGACCCAGAGGTCCAGAGCCTCAAATATCTTGGTCTGTGTCACACGTTCCGTGGTGCAGAGAATTGCAGGGGCGAGGAGGGGGCAGTTCGGAGAAAGCGATGGTTGGACTGGACTGGGTGGAGGAGAAGGCAGTAGAGGAAGCAGCACTGGAATGGGAGCCTGGGGTCCCTTGTTGGTTCCGGCTCCGGCAGGAGAGCTAGAGCAGTGCTGTTTCGGCTGCTACCCATTGTGGCTGTTGTGGAGATCAAATCAGATGGTTCTTGGAAGGTGCTTAGAACCCTAGTCAGTCAGGTGAGATGTCAGTACCTTCCCACTGGCCTCTTGGGTGAGTCTGGAACCTTGAGTTAAGGGAGCCGTCCCCAGTTGCATCCTCCTTGAAAAGCTCTTTTCCCACCCTTGGCTCCTGTGGTGTAAAGTTGGTCTGTTCTCCAACCTCTTGGGTGCTCCTTCAGTTGCTGTTCTTGGTGGAATCTGCTTCCTCTGGCTGAGTCTTACCTGCCGGTTGTCCTCTGGGCTCTATCCTGAGCCCTATTCTCTGCAACCTCTGCTTTGGTGATCTCATACTCTCAAAGGCTTTGGTAATTTATTCTATCCTGATAACCCAGTACAGTTAAGCCCAGCACTCCCACACTTCAGGGAGTTCCAGGAGTTGGGACTTCCCATATCAGGGTCCTCTAGGTACTTCAGATTTTAAAAAACTTAATTAGTTTATTTGATTTTGGCTGCACTGGGCCTTTGTTGCTGCATGTAGGTTTTCTTTCGTTGTGGTGAGCAGGGGCTGCTCTCTAGTTGTACATGAGCTTCTCTCGTTGTGGAGCACGGGCTTTAGAGCACGTGGGCTCAGTGGTTTCAGCTCCTGGGCTCTCCAGTATGGGCTCAGTAGTTGGGGTGCACGGGCTTAACTGCCCTTCGGCATGTGGGATCTTTCCGGACCAGGGATCAAACTCCTGTCTCCAGCATTGGCAGGAAGATTCCTAACTGCTGGATCACCAGGGAAGTCCTTGCATGTACTTTAGATTCTGCACTTCTCCCATCTTCTCCACCCTCCCCTCAATTTGCTTCTTCACCTTTGTGTAGTCATCTCAGTGAAGAATGCTCCCACCCCTAAAAATGTCCAAGGTGGAAACTTGGCTAGCATCCTGAGCAACTCTCCTTCTCCCTTATCTCCCAAGTTCAACTTGTACCAACTTGCACCTGGTGCCTCCTATTTAGCAAATACATTCACTCCTCTGCCTTTCTGTGGCCATTGACTGAGTATAAGCACTCAGTCGTCTCACCTGGATGCCTGTGTCAACACTGGACCACCGCTGTAGGGCCTGGCCTCATTGGTCCTGCCCAGGACCCCTCTGAGGCTTTCTTTGTTCTCAGGATGTCCTCTGACCTGGCTCCCTGTCTTTTGTGCTTCATCCTGTTCTACAGTTGCTCTTGTTCTTAGGGCTCTTCACAAGTAATTTCCTCTAGTCACTTGAATATGCTTCCTTCCCCCACTTAGGGACTTCCTAGTGCAAAATGCACCCTTCCATTAGATAGATTCTACCCATTCAGCCTCAGGCTCCCAACTGGATGGGAGCCTTGGGGAAGCCTCTTCTGCCCTCTTTAGTCTCAGCCAGGTTCCTTTCTGTGTGTTCTCCCAGAGCTGTTCAGCTTGTTTCAGCTTAAAATCGTGCATTCCACTTATTTAATTAATGTCTGCCTCGGACACGACTGAGCGACTTCACTTTCACTTTTCACTTTCATGCATTGGAGAAGGAAATGGCAATCCACTCCAGTGTTCTTGCCTGGAGAATCCCAGGGACAGGGGAGCCTGGTGGGCTGCCGCCTATGGGGTCACACAGAGCTGGACACGACTGAAGTGACTTAGCAGCAGCAGCAATATCCATAAGACTATGGTACCATGAGAACAGAAACCTTATTTTTTTTTCCTTCACCATTATAGCCTTAAATACTTAGCATACAGTAGGTGCTTAAAGAATATTGTTTGGACAGACAAGACACTCACCCAACTATGTGTCACCAATCCATATAATAAACATGATTTCTTGCTATATAGGACTGCATAAGCAGGCAAGTTTGAGGACAAAGTCCAAAACTTTTAATCCAATTTATATGATCTTTTTTGATTACTTAAAATCAACATTATTGAGGTATAACTTACATGTAAGTTACATGCATTAAAATGAACCCATTTGAAGTGGGCAGTTTTGAGTTTTGACAAATGTATGGACCCATGTCAGCACCACCACCATCAAGGTCTAGAACACTTTCATTACTTAACACGTCTCTTTGCAGTCAGTCTTCACCCGTCTTGGACCTAGGCAACCATAAGCCCGATTAGTACAGTGTTGCTTGTTCTAGAATTTCCTATAAGTAGAATCATCCAGTGTGTACTGTTTGTATCTGGCTATTATTACTCAGTGTTACATATTTGAGATTTGTTTGTGTGGCAGCATATATTAGTAGTTTAGTATTTTTTTTTTTTGATTACTGAAGAGTAGTCCCTTATATGAATCTATCACAATTTATTCATTCATCTGTTGATGGACATTTGAATTATCTCCAATTTTGGATATTGTGGTTAAATCAGTCTCAAACATTTCTGTACAAGTCTTCATATGAATATATCTTGCATTTCTCTTGGGTAAATGCCTATGAGTGGAATTGTTAGGGCTTAAGGTAAGTGTGTGTTTAACTTTATTTGAAACTGTCAAGCAGTTTTCCAAAGAGTTGTCCTGTTTTGTGCTTCCACCAGTGATGTATGAGCATTCCAGTTGTTCTACACACTTAGCAACATCTGTTATTGGGTGTAGTGGTATCTCATTGTACAGTGGATTTTTATTTTGGTGATGACTAATGATTTTGAGCTTCATAAGCTTACTGGCCATTCATATATCATCATTTGTGAATTGTCTGTTCAAATCTTTTGTGTCCATTTTTAAATTTTGTGTCCAACCTTTAAATTTTAAAGGTTGTTTGTATTCATCATATCAAACTGTAAAGAAAGAAAGAAAGAGAAATCTGTATCTACTGCTATCTCCTAGTCTGTGGCTTTTCTTTTTATTTTCTTAACAGTGTCTTTCAAATAACTGAGCAGAAATTTAAAATTTTGATGGATGTAATATATCATTTTTTATGGTGAATACATTATTTGCCCTGAGAAATTATTGCTACCCTAAGAGTGATAAGGGTTTTCTCTCATTTTTCCTTCTAAAAGTTTTGTGGTTGTAATATGTCTTTTTCTGAATGCTTTAGGTTCAGATTCATTTATTATTTTTAAACTTTTAATTTTATATTGGAGTGTAGCTGATGAATTGGAGAAGGAAATGGCAACCCACTCCAGTATTCTCCCATGGACAGAGGAGCCTGGGGGAGCTACAGTCCATGGGGTTGCAAAGAGTTGGACACGACTGAACACACATGCACGCACAGCACATCAACAATGCTGTAATATTTTCAGGTGCTCAGCAGAGCGACTCAGCTATACATATGCATGTATCCATTCTCCCCTGAACTCCCCTCCCATCTAGGCTGCCACAGAACATCAAGAAGAGTTCCCTGTCCAACAGTAGGTCTTTGCTAGTGATCCATTTTAAATATAGCAGTGTGTACATGTCTGTCCCAAACTTCCTAACTCTCCCTTCCTTCCATCCTTCCCCCTGGCTATCATAATTTCCTTCTCTGTGAGTCTGTTTCTGATTTGTAATTACATTTGTATCATTTCTCTGATTGATTCTGAGTTCCTTTTTGTGTGTGATGTTAAAGTCAAGATTTATGATTTTCTGCACAAATTCCTGTTATTCTAACACCAGTTTTTGAAAAGTCTGTTTCCTCCATTGAATTACCTTGGTAATTCAGTTGTTTGAATTAACTGCCCCAAATGTTGAAAAACCAACTGACCAAATAATGTGTGGGTCTATTTCCGGACCTTCTGTATTCTCCACTGATTTGTATGGTTATCCTTACACCAATCCTGTGTTGCATTGTTAGTGGGACTTTATAGTGAAACTGAAACCAATATAATCTTCCAACTTTGTTCTTTATCTAAAATTATACCATATATATCAAAGACTCTTGGCATTTCCATATACATTTTAGAATCTGCTTGTCAAATTCTATAAGAAATATAGACAATTATAAATTTTTTTCCTTTATTTTTTGTAGATATTAGTGGTTCAATTAAAAATGTTAACATTGCATTTTTTGATATACACCTCATTTAGTTATGACACACTTATTTTTATACATCACTGAATTCAATTTGCTAATATTTTGTCAAGTTTTTTGTCTATATTTTTCATGGATATTGGTTTGAAATTTTCCCCTGCAATTTCATTATCAATATTGCTGTCCTGTAAACTGAGTTGGTAAATGTTCCCTCTTTTTCTGTTTTCTGAAAAAGTTTTTGTGAGATGGTTATTTCTTACAGGTTTGTTAGAACTCACCAGTGAAATCATCTGAGGTTGGAGTTTATTTGCGGGAATGTTTTAATTTAAATTCAATCTATTTAACTATATTTTTGTGTTTACTTATACATTTACTAGTTCAGCATTCTTCATTTCTTTATGTTGATCTGAGTTCTCATCTGGTGTCATTTTTTTTTTTTCAGTCTGAATTTCATTAACATTTTTTTGGAATGCAGATATGCTGGTGACATTTTTTTTTTAGCTTTTTTAAAAAAGCCTTTATTTTGCTTCTATTTTTAAGGAATGGCAACCCTTAATGGCAAGAATTATTGATTGACTTTCTTTAAATGTGTCATTCAGTTGGCTTCTGGCTTACATTATTTCTGGGGAAAGTCTGCAGCCTTTGGATATATCTTTTTATTCTGGATGCTTTTGCAATTTTCTCATTACCTATGATTTACAGCAGTTTCAGTATGATATTTTTATTTATTTTTATTATTATTATTATTTTTTTAATTTTATTTTATTTTTAAACTTTACATAATTGTATTAGTTTTGCCAAATATCAAAATGAATCCATCACAGGTATACATGTGCTCCCTATCCTGAACCCTCCTCCCTCCTCCCTCCCCATACCATCCCTCTGGGTCGTCCCAGTGCACTAGCCCCAAGCATCCAGTATCGTGCATTGAACCTGGACTGCCATCTCGTTTCATACATGATATTTTACATGTTTCAATGCCATTCTCCCAAATCTTCCCACCCTCTCCCTCTCCCACAGAGTCCATAAGACTGTTCCATACATCAGTGTCTCTTTTGCTGTCTCGTACACAGGGTTATTGTTATCATCTTTCTAAATTCCATATATATGCATTAGTATACTGTATTGGTGCTTTTCCTTCTGGCTTACTTCACTCTGTATAATAGGCTCCAGTTTCATCCACCTCATTGGAACTGATTCAAATGAATTCTTTTTAATGGCTGAGTAATACTCCATTGTGTATATGTACCACAGCTTTCTTATCCATTCATCTGCTGATGGACATCTAGGTTGCTTCCATGTCCTGGCTATTATAAACAGTGCTGCGATGAACATTGGGGTACACGTGTCTCTCTCC
>NW_011495071.1:11061996-11085275 GCF_000754665.1 Bison bison bison
AGGTGCTGCGATGAACATTGGGGTACACGTGTCTCTCTCCCTTCTGGTTTCCTCAGTGTGTATGCCCAGCAGTGGGATTGCTGGATCATAAGGCAGTTCTATTTCCAGTTTTTTAAGGAATCTCCACACTGTTCTCCATAGTGGCTGTACTAGTTTGCATTCCCACCAGCAGTGTAAGAGGGTTCCCTTTTCTCCATACCCTCTCCAACATTTATTATTTGTAGACTTTTGGATCGCAGCCATTCTGACTGGTGTGAAATGGTACCTCATAGTGGTCTTGATTTGCATTTCTCTGATAATGAGTGATGTTGAGCATCTTTTCATGTGTTTGTTAGCCATCTGTATGTCTTCTTTGGAGAAATGTCTATTTAGTTCTTTGGCCCATTTTTTGATTGGGTCATTTATTTTTCTGGAGTTGAGCTGTAGGAGTTGCTTGTATATTTTTGAGATTAGTTGTTTGTCAGTTGATATGATATTTTTAATATTTTCCCTTTCTACTTGCTCTTTGTTGGATGTTTTGGATCCGTGGGTTTATAATTTTTACCAAGTTGGGTAAATTTTGGCTTATTTATTTAAATATTCTTTTATGCTTCCCTTTGTGGGACTTTCAATTATACATATGTTAGACTGATTTATATTGTCTTCAGAGTTGATATTGTAAGCAATTTTTTCAATCTTTTGTTCTCTTTCTGCTTCTTGTCTAAAAGCTCACTGGTCTTTTTTTCCCCTGCAGTATTTAATCTGCTATTAAGTAAGTACACTTAATGAATTTTTAATATCAGATATATTTTTCCACTCTGGAAGTTTCATTATGCTTCTTTTTTATATCTTTAATTTATCTCATTACTTTTATGTTTTCTTTAAATCTTCAAACATACACATATTAGCCATTTTAAAGTTTTCATCTGCTACCTGCATTGTTTAATGTCTATTCTGTCACCATTTTTATTGTTATTTTTCAAAATATTACTGATTATGGGTTTTTTATCTAGCAATTCTTGGTGTTGGGCAACTGGTATTGGAGATTGTGGTTGTAACATTGTTCAGTTATATATTGTTTTCTTTTAAGGAACGGTCAATCTTCTTTCGGCAGGCCATTAGGTTACTTGTGGAACAGTCTGATCCTTTTAAATAATTTTTAAAAGTGGGCTTATTTATTTTAAAATTTATCCATGGGATAATTTAACCATAGCTAAGTTATGACCATTCTCAGTATCTATTGAACGTCCCCAAGAATCAACACATTTTCTCCACGGGGGCTGGTTGGAACTTGACTATCTCCTAGCCTCATGTGAGCTCTAGAAAGTTTAGCTTTCATCTGATCAGTATTTGTTCTTTGCCTGACCTCATACCATTTCTTCTTGAGCATGTGAAGCTTAGTACTTAATGAAAGACTCAAGAGGATTGCTATGCAAATATCTGGATCTCCTTCCTTCTTAGATTCCTTTTCTACGGTATTCTATTCCACAAATTCTAGCTACCTCAATCTATTGAAACTCTGATCTCTATCTCCTCAGTTCAGCAAGACTACTGTGCTTTGCTTGGTCTGCTTCTCTCCATACCGCGACCTTGAAAATGATTTCAGACAGAATGCCTAGCTTACCACAGGACTCGTCTAGCTTGTATGTCTTTTCTTAGGGATCACAATCAAGCACTGCCTCTTTTCTAATGTCTGAAAAGGACAGTTTTCTTTGCTTTTGTCTAGTTTTCTAGTTATTTACCATAGGAGGGCAATTGATACATTTTTAACCAGGTTACATAACAGAATTCTCATTTTGTATGTATTCTTTTAAAGAAATGACCAAAAGTATAAAACATTACAAAAAATGAAGATACAGCACATTCATTAGTACACAATTGTTCTAATAATCCTTTTCAACTAGGAAACAAGATTAGTGGACTTAGTCATAATGAACACTAGCCTAACCTTTCTCTTTATTATTTAATAATATTTTTGAGGATTCTGCCTATATGATGTTTACTATTAAGCTGTTTCCAGAATTTTTCTTTTCAATTATGAAAATATTTGTCTATTTCTAGTCTTTTGATATAATAATATTTATAAATAGCATCAGTTTATTTATAGAATGCTTACTTTGTGCCAGGCAGCATGTTAAGTATTTTATGTACATTATCTTTTTTATTCATCACAATGCTATCAATTTCTTCTGTTATCTTTACTAGGTAGACACTAGACAAAGGAATTGAGAATAAGATATATAAGATAACACCCAAGGGACTCAAATAGAAAAAGGTGGAGCTGGAATTCAAATCAAGGTAGTTTGCTTAGAAAATGCCAGATTAGCCACTGTACGTTATCCTTAGCATCACCTTTCTCAATCTTCATGATTTCTCAGAATTTGTATTATAATCAAGCTTCTTAATTCTTCTTTACTTCTAAATATCATTTGTGATACCCAAGGAATGGCAAATATGAGCAGCAATATGGGGGATTTTAGTGTTTATGGAGTATGTTCTACTGATTAATTCACTCCATCTCTTTCTAGTCTTAAGGCATTGCAGGCAAGCGGAACAGTATGTAAGACAGCAACAGGGACACAAAACTGTGGAACTCATTAATTCAAATGCAACATGGGGATGTTTCATGGCAACTTCAGATGGATGTTGTGAGGGTAAAAAAAGAGGAAACATTTTGGATACATAAGGAACTAATTATGAGAATGTGCATTTAAAGTTCATGGATATATTTGGCAAAACAATGAGTACAACACCTGCATGGATTTAATTAGTGCTTTTCTTGTGAAGAATGGAAAGTACTTAAATATACCATAGAATATTATTGTTAGTGGTTTTAGGAGGGGAAGTCATTCACCAAACAAGACAGATAAGAAAATCGTGAGACCCAGACAAGAGCAATATGTTAGAGGCAGAGGAGACCCAGAGTAAGGACAGATCAGCCTAACTCCTCTATTTAAAGATGAAGAAGAATTTGCCTGACAGATGGGAATAATAAGAGCTGGAGCAAGGGCATTCCAGGCTAATGGAACAATATGTATAACCATACAGAGGCATGAAACAGGCCACATTCTTTTTGATTTATACATATATGTATATAGACATACATATATATTCACAGACCAGTCAAATAAGGTTAAAAATCTTAATTTTCTTCCCCAAAGGGTTTATAACATAGACACATAGATCAAATTGATCAACTGTAAGCATGGAAAGAGAGTATCACTAATATATGATAGAGATTTGATGAGATAACTATCAAATAATAATAAGTGAATATCAAGCTGTGTGTGTGTTCAGTCATGTCTGATTCTTTTGTGACCCCGTGGACTGTAGACTGTCAGGGTCCTCTGTCCATGGAATTTACCAGGCAAGAATACTGGAGTGAGTTGCCATTTCCTACTCCCAAGGTCCTTGGGATCTTCTCAACCCAAGGATCGAATCCACATCTCCTGCATTGGCAGGTGGACTCTTTACCACTGTATCACCTGGGAAACCCTACAAGTGAATGTCCCTTGTAGGAATGCAAGCACACAAGGGTGTGCTAAATGCCAAATGACTAATGCCAATGGGAAGACAGAGCAGAGGCTATTCATTTTGGGTAGCATGATTAGAAGAGTCCTTGAAAGAGAAGTGGGGTTGATCTAGACTTTGAAGGGTGGGTAGATTTTGGGAAGTGGATGAGAGAAGGTGTCCCAAGAGAGTGAAGAACAGTATAAGCAGAAGCAGGCAGGAGAAAGGCATATTCTGAGGCAGGGAGAGATGCATATAGAGAAGGGGAGACCATGAGGTAGGCATCACTAGATCATGGTGGGCCATAAAAGCTAAGTTAAGTTTCAAGTTTGTCCTGTAGTATGTGAAGGATCCTCAAAGTGTTACGGGCAACATTCATGGTCTTGTTGTTCAGTTGTTAAGTTGTGTCTGACCCTTTGTGACCCTGTGGACTGCAGCCTGCCAGGTTTCCCTGTCCTTCACTATTTGCTGGAGTTTGCTCAAACTCATGTCCATTGATTTGGTGATGTCATCCAACCATCTCCTCCTCTGTTGCCCCCTTCTCCTCCTGCTTTCAATCTTTCCCATCATCAGGGCCTTTTCCAGTGAGTCTTCACATCAGGTGGCCAAAGTATTGGAGCTTCAGCACCAGTCCTTCCAATGAATATTCAGGGTTGATTTCCCTTAGGATTGACTTGTTTGGTCTCCTTGCTCTCCAAGGGACTCTCAAGAGTCTTCTCCAGCACCACAATTTGAAAGAATCAATGTTTTGGTGCTCAATCTTCTTTGTGTCCAACTTTCACATCTGTGCATGACTACTGGAAAAAACCATAGATTTGACCATACGGACCTTTGTTGGCAAAGTGATGTCTCAGCTTTTTAATATGCTGTCTAGGTTTGTCATAACTTTCCTTCCAAGGAGGAAGTGTTTTTTAATTTTGTGGCTTCAGTCACCATCCACAGTGATTTTGGAGCCCAAGAAAATAGTCTGTCATTGTTTCCACATCTATTTGCCATGAAGTGATGGGACTGGATGCCATGATCTTAGTTTGTTGAATGCTGAATTTTAAGTTAGCTTTTCTACTGTTCTGTTTCACTTTCATCAAGAGGCTCTTTAGTTCCTCTTTGCTTTCTGCCATACAGGTGGTGTCATCTGCATATCTGAGGTTATTGATATTTCTCCGGGCAATCTTGATTCCAGATTGTGCTTCATCCAACCTGGCATTTTGCATGATGTAATCTGCATATAAGTTAAATAAGCAGGGTGACAGTATACAGCCTTGACATACTCCTTTCCCAATTTGGAACCAGTTCATTGTTCCATGTCTGGTTCTAACTGTTGCTTCCTGACCTGCATACAGGTTTCTCAGGAGGCAGGTCAGGTGGTCTGGTATTCCCATCTCTTGAAGAATTTTCTACAGTTTGTTGTAATCCACACAGTCAAAGGCTTTAGTGTAGTCAAAATCTCCTGGAGAAGGAAATGGCTACCCACTCCAGTATTCCTGCCTAGAGAATTCCATGGACAGAGGAGCCTGGTGGGCTATAGTCCATGGCATCACCCTCATTATTTATGGACTAGGATGAGTTATAAATAATGTGACACATTAAAACAATTCTTAAAATTCTTGGGACTTCTCTAGTGGCCCATTAGGTAGGAATCTGCCTTCCAATGCAGGGTGCATGGGTCCAATCCCTGGTTGGAGAACTAAGATCCCATATGCCAAGGGGCAGCTAAGCCTGCATGCCACATCTAGAGAAAAGCCCAAGCCCTGCAACGAAGAGCCCGAGTGCCACGACTAGGACCAAATAAATAAACATTTAAAAACACTTCTTAATCAGTTAATATGTGTGAAGATACAGCAGTGAGCAGAAGCAAAGCCTCTACTCTCACAGAGCTTAAATTCTAGTAGGAGAAGTGTGTGTGTGTGCTCAGTTGTGCCTGACTCTTTGCGACCCCATGGACTGTAGCCCACCTGGCTCCTCTGTCCATGGGATTTCCAGGCAAGAATAGTGAACTGGGTTGCCATTTCATCCTCCAGAGGATATTCCCGACCCAGGGATTGAACCTATGTCTCTTGCATCTCCTGCATCGGCAAGCAGATTCTTTCCCACTGGGCCAGCTGGGACACCCAACTGAAAGGAATCACGTGGGGAGAGAGAACAAGATGGCAGAGGAGTAGGTGGACCTGGAGTACATCTCTCTCCATGGATACATCAGGAATACACCTTCAGACACAGAAGCGCATGCAGAACACCAGCTGAGAGTGGACAGGAGTACCTGACCAGAGGAAAAGAATATATAGACCCACGCAAAACTCGGTAGGACAAAGGAGCTAGGGGGAAAAACAGGAGTGTTCATAGGACTGGACCTGCCCTCGGAAGGTGGGGGAACTGAAGTAGGGGTCCGATCCCCACACTAGGGCAGTTGTCTGAGTCAGAGGAGAGACATTTAAGGCTGAGAATGAAACAGCTGATCTGTGGCAGCCTAGATGGAGTGAGAATCATACAGTCCTTGGCACAGCCATATATACCCCAGACAGGGATGCAGATCCTCTGGAAAGCGCAGTAGCTGGGAGCTGGAATTTAGGGTTTGTGGAGCAATTCCTGGGCAAGGGCCGCTGTTGAGTGTGGAGAGATGTATGGAAGGGATGTGAGGGAGGAGATTGTGGTGGGAAATGCCTGTGGAGAAAAGCCAGGCAGTCATGGAAGCAAGGTGATACTGCTGAGTCACAATGGGTGGAGCCATCACCATAGCCTCTCTACCCTGACACGCCAGCCTTGGCAGCTAAACAATAGAGAGGCTGGCCTGAAAGTGAAGTGAAAGTCACTCAGTCGTGCCTGACTCTTTGTGACCCCATGGACTATACAGTCCATGGAATTCTCCAGGCCAGAATACTGGAGTGGGTAGCCTTTCCCTTCTCCAGGGGATCTTCCCAACCCAGGGATTGAACCCAGGTCTCCTGCATTGCAGGCAGATTCTTTACCAGCTGAGCCACCAGGGAAGCCCTATCAAAGGCCTGATGCACTGAACTATAGAGTAGGACCCCACCCAGGGTGCCTGTTTCAGTGCCTGACATGCCAAAATACAGAGTAGGACCCTAGCCAGGGGGGCCCCCTCTATGTGCCTGACGCCAAACAACAGAGAAGGACCTCAGGCAAGGAAGCCCTCTAAATGCCTGTATGGGTGGAACTATGGAGAAAGACTGGCCAAAGAGGCCTTCTGATCACCAGCTACAAGAGGCTGGAAAAAAGACTCTGATAGGGCCATAACTCCTGGGGCAGAGGCAGTCCGTGTCCGTGCACACTTGGTGCTGCCAGGGTCCCCACAAGCCAAGCAGCTGTGCCACCTTCATGGTCAACTCTCACTGGGGCAGTGCTGCCACAGGGAAAAAATCTTGTGTCTAGGTACACACGGTCACTTCGGTAGTGTCCAACTCTTTGTGACCCTGTAGACTGCGGCCTGCCAGGCTTCTCTGTCAGGGAGGGCTGTTCTCCAGGCAAGCATACTGGAGCGTATTGGCCAATACTGGTTGCCATACCCTTCTAGAGCACTATATTTCCTGCTACCCTAGCCACCAACTCCCCTGAGTATCTGGTGCTGCCAGAACCCCTGTGACCCAAGCAGCTGCACCACCTCTACACCTGGCCCACACAGGGGCAAACCCAAGTCCTCCAGGGCAGCCTCAGGAGCAAACCCCAGTGGATGACACATATGCAGAGGTGGAAATAAAACCACAGTTGAAACCCAGGGACAGTGTGGCTAAGGAAGAAGACCCAAAACCTTCCCACCAGCTGTGCAAGCTGCAGATTATATCCACATAGTCAACTAGGCAGACTCCGTGTCTATGGAATATTTAAAAGGTCATTGAGAGCTCCCACAAAAGAAAACACACTAGTTCTGATAGCTGTGGACAATGGAGGCAAGAACACAGAGGGGTAGGACTAGATTAGAATCTGAGTTGCCCCCATAGCAGGTCCAGAGATCAGCACAGCGTTAGAGGGCATTCTTGGGAGGTGAGGTGGACTGTGACTCCCAGTGAGGGAAAGGACTCTGACAGCAGTGACTCAAGAAAAACATTTATTATTCTTATGTTTTGACTTATTCTTATGTTTTGCTCTGTAGATTCTTTTGGATTTTTTTTTCCTTTTCTTTCCTCCCTACCCCCACCCAGTTGTATTTGTCAATTTTATTGGCACTATGAAATCTAATTAAGCTTTTGTTTTTTTTTTAATTTAATTTTTTTTCTCAGTCACATTTTTTATTGTTATAAACCTCTGCCTCTATATTGGGCTTTTATAGTTCTGGGGAGTTTTCCTTTTTTTGTTGTTGTTTCTCTTTTTTTAATTTTAATTTTTTAAACCTATTATTATTTTTCCTACATTTATCCCTTTGTTTGCTTTTCCTACTGTTCTTTTACCCTTGCAGTTAAATCTTTAATATATATAAATCTTCTTTATCTATCTCTGTTTAACTTTGCATATCTCTTCTTTCTTTCATTTTTCTTTCCTTTCCTCTCAACATATTTGTTAATTTTATTTTCATTGCTTTGTTCCCCACTCGACACCTTGCTTTAGTTTTGTTTTCCAGCTTGTGCTTTAGTTAGTTTTGTTCTGTAGACATAATTTTTGGTTCCCTTTGTTCACTGGGTCAGTCTATTGTATTTTATTTTTCTTGGGCTGTTTTGATTTTGCTTATGGGTATATATGTATATGTGTATATTCAGTCACACTTTTTATTGTTTTTGTAAACCTCTACCTCTACATTGGGCTTTTGCAGTTCTGTGGAGTTTTCCTTTTTTCTTTCTTCTTTCATGGTTTTTTTCCTTTTTTCTATAATTTTAAGTTTTAATTTTTAAAAACCTATTATATTTTTCTACATTTATTCCTTTGTTTGCCTTTGCTACGTTCTTTTCCTTGCAGTTAATCTTAAGTGTATATAAATCTTCTTCATCTACCTCTATTTAACTTTTCATATTTATTCTTCCTTTTCTTTCTTTACTTTCCTCTCAACATATTTGTTAATTTTATTTTCATTGCTTTATTCTCTACTTGGCACCTTGCTTTACTTTTGTTTTCCAGTTTGTGCTTTAGTTTTGTTCTTAACTGGTAAATATAATTTTTTATTTCCTTTGTTCCCAAGTCAATCTATTTTACTTTATATTTATTGGACTGGTTTGACTTTTGCTCGTTGGTATTTATGTATATGTGTATATTCCATTATTTTAATTATTATTTGCCTGATTTTGTA
The DNA here is from genome assembly GCF_000754665.1 of Bison bison bison. Taxonomy (NCBI): domain Eukaryota; kingdom Metazoa; phylum Chordata; class Mammalia; order Artiodactyla; family Bovidae; genus Bison; species Bison bison. Next base: position 11,070,713 of record NW_011495071.1, read on the forward strand.
ACTGCCATTTGGGGTTCATCTTTGGTTTCTTGTTTTTGGATATTTGTTTTAATTTCACTTAATGCCATAACAAACCACTTGTGGAATTTTCGTTCCTGACCAGAGATCAAGCCCTGAGCCTGTGGAGTGGAAGCACTGACTCCACAACCCTAGACTTCTAGAGAACTAACCCGAGGGGGTATCAAATGGTGAAAACTCACACAAAGGAAACCACTGGAATACAAGACTCGGCATCACCCAACCACCAGTAGCACCCTGTGCAGGATGCCTCATCTAAACAACAAACAAAACAAAAATACAAACCCAATCATCAGCAGACAGGATCACCACCTCACTCAGCCTTGGCCTTAGAGGAAAAACAAACAAACAAACAAAAACTCAGCACAAACTTACCCTATACGAAGCTTGCACAAACCACTGGACCAACCTTAGGAAGGCAGAAACCAAAGGGAAGAAAGAATTCAACCTTGAAGCCTGGGAAAAGGAGACCTCAAACACAATAAGTTAAAAAAAAAATAATGAAAAGGCAGAGAAATACTACACAAATGAAGGAGCTAACTAGAAACACAGAAGTTCAAATAAATGAAGAGAAAATAAGCCAACTACCTGAAAAAATTCAGAATAATGATAGTAAAGATGATCAAAAACCTTGGAAAGAAAATGGAGAAAATGCAAGAATCAGTTTAACAAAGACCTAGAAGAATTAAAGAATAAACATGCAGAGACAACACAACTACTGAAATTAAAAATACTCGAGAAGGAATCAATAGCAGAATATCTGAAACAGAAGAACGAATCAATGAGCTGGAAGATAAAATGGTGGAAATAACTTCTGAACAGCAAAATAAAGTAAAAAAAAGAATGAAAAGAACTGAGGATAGTCTCAGAGACCTCTGGGACAATATCAAATGCACCAACATTCGAATTATAGGGCTCCTAGAAGAAGAAGAGAAAAAGAAAGAGTATGAGAAAATTTTTGAAGAGATTATAGTTGAAAATTTCCCCAACATAGAAAAGGAAATAGTCAATCAAGTCCAAGAGGCAGAGTCCCATAAAGGATAAACCCAAGGAGAAACACGCCAAGACACATACCAATCAAACTAGCAAAGACTAAACACGAAGAAAGAATATTAAAAGCAGCCAGGGAGAAGCAACAAGTATCATTCAAGGGAAATCCCATACACTTAACAGCTGATCTTTCAGCAAAAACTCTGCAGGCCAGAAGGGAATGGCAGGATATATTTAAAGTACTGAAAAGGAAAAATCTACAACCAAGATTACTGTACTTGGCAAGGATCTCATTCAAAATTGATGGAGAAATAAAAAGCTTTTCAGACAAGCAAAAGTTAAGAGAATTCAGTACCACCAAACCAGCTTTACAACAAATGTTAAAGGGACTTATACAGTTAAGAAATACAAGAGAAGGAAAAAGATCTACAAAATCAACCCCAAACAATTAAGACAATGGCAACAGGAAGATACATATCAATAATTACTTTAAATGTAAATGGATTAAATGCTCCAACCAAAAGACACAGACTGGCTGAATGAATATAAATACAAGACCCATATTTAGCTGTCTGGAACAAACCCACTTCAGACCTAAAGACACATATAGACTGAAAGTGAGGGGATGGAAAAATATATTCCATGCAAATGGGAAGCAAAAGAAAGCTGGAGTAGCAATCCTCATATCAGACAAAATAGACCTTAAAATAAAGATTACAAGAGATAAGGAAAGACACTACATAATGATCAAGGGATCAATCCAAGAAGAAGACATAACAATTGTAAATATCTATGTACTCAACATAGGAGCACCTCAATACATACGACAAACACTAACAGACATAAAAGGAGAAATTGACAGTAACACAATAATAGTAGGAGACTAACACTCCACTCACACCAATAGACAGATCATCAAAACACAAAATTAATAAGGAAACACAGGTCTTAAATGATACATTACATGAGATGGATCTCATTGATATCTTCAGGACATTCTATCCAAATGCAGAAGAATACACCTTCTTCTCAAGTGCACATGGAAAATTCTCCAGGATAGACCACATCTTGGGTTACAAATCAAGCCTCAGTAAATTTAAGAAAATTGAAATCATATCAAGCATCTTCTCCGACCACAACGCTATGAGACTAGCTATCAATTATAAGAAAAAAAAATGTAAGAAACCCAAACACATGGAGATTAAACAACACATTTCTAAATAACCAACAGGTTAATGAAGAAATCAAAAGGGAAATTAAAAAATTTCTAGAATCAAATGACAATGAAAACAGGACAACTCAAAACCTATGGGATGCAGCAATAGCAGTTCTAAGAGGGAAGTTTATAGTGATACAATCCTACCTCATGAAACAAGAAGAATATTGAATAGACAACCTAACTTTACACCTAAAACAATTGGAAAAAGAAGAACAAAAAAAAACCCAAAATTAGTAGAAGGAAAGAAATCCTAAAGATCTGAGCAGAAATAAATGAAAAAGAAATGAAAGAAACAATAGTAAAGATTAATAAAACTAAAAGCTGGTTCTTTGAGAAGATAAATAAAATTGACAAACCTTTAGCGAGACTCATCAAGAAAAAAAGAAAATCAAATCAACAAAATTAGAAATGAAAAAGAAGAGGTTACAACAGACAACGCTGAAACAGAAGGGATTATAAGAGACTATTATGGACAACAATGTGGACATAAAATTGATCACCTGGAACAAATGGACAGATTCTTAGAAAAGTTCAATCTTCCAAGGCTGAACCAGGAAGAAGCATTAATTATGAACAACCCAATTATAAGCACTGAAATTGAAGCTGTGATCAAAAATCTCCCAAAAAAAACAAAAGCCCAGGACCAGACGGCTTCTCAGGAGAATTCTATCAAACATTTAGAGAAGAGCTAATGCCTATCCTTCTAAATTTTTTCAAAAATTGCAGAGGAAGGAACACTTCCAAACTCTTTCTATGAGGCCACCATCACCCTGATACCAAAATCAGACGAAGACAACACAAAAAAGAAAACTACAGGCCAATATCACTGATGAACATATATGCAAAAATCCTCAACAAAATTTTAGCAAACAATTCAGCAACACATCAAAAAGCTCATACACTGTGATCAAGTTGGGTTTATTCCAGGAATGCAAGGATTCTTCAATATATGCAAATTAATCAATGTGATACACCATATTAACAAATTGAAAGACAAAAACCATGATTATCTCAATAGATGCAGAAAAAAACCTTTCACAAAATTCAGCACCCATTTATTATTAAATCTCTTCCAAAAAATGGGCATATAAGGAACCCACCTCAACATAGTAAAGGCCATATATGATAAGCCTACAGCAAACATCATTGTCAATGGTGAAAAACTGAAAACATTCCCCCTAAGATCAGGAACAAGACAAGGGTGTCCACTTTCACCATTATTATTCAACATAGTTTTGAAAGTCCTAGCTACAGCCATCAGAGAAGAAAAAGAAATAAAAGGAATCCAGAACAGAAAAGAAGAAGTAAAGCTCTCATTGTTTGCAGATGACATGATCCTGTACATAGAAAACCCTAAAGATAGTATCAAAAATTGCTAGAGCTAATCAGTGAAGTTAGCAAAGTTGCAGGATACAAAATCAATATGCAGAAATCCCTTACATTTCTACATACTAACAATGAAAAATCAGAAAGAGAAATTAAGGAATCAATCCCATTCACCATTGCAACACAACGAATTAAACATCTAGGAATAAACTTACCTAAGAAGACAAGCTGTACACAGAAAATTTATAAGACACTAAAGTTTATAAAGAAATCAAAAACATAAGCAGATGGAGCAACATAAGCAGACAACATAACCCTTCCATGTTCCTGGGTAGGAAGAATCAATATTGTGAAAATGACTATATTACTAAATCCAGTCTACAGATTCAATGCAATCCCTATCAAATTACCAATGGCATTTTTCACAGAACTAGAACAAAAATTTTAACAATTCACATGGAAACACAAAAGATCCCAAATAGCCAAAGCAGTCTTCAGAAGAATGGAGCAGGAGGAATCAACTTTCCTGACTTCAGATTACACTACAAAGCTACAGTCATCAAGACAGTATGGTACTGGCACAAAAACAGAAATATAGACCAATGGAACAAGATAGGCAGCCCAGAAATAAACCCATGCGCCTATGGGAACCTTATTTTTGGCAAAGGAGGCAAGAATATACAATGGGGCAAAGACAGCCTCTTCAATAAATGGTGCTGGGAAGAGTTGACAGCTACATATAAAAGAATGAAATTAGCACACTTCTTAACACCATACCCAAAGATAAAGTCAAAATGGAAGAAAGACCTAAATGTAAGACCAGAAACTATAAAACTCTTAGAGGAAAACATAGAACAATTGATAAGATAAATCAAAGCAAGATCCTCTATGACTCACCTCCTAGAGTAACGGAAATAAAAACAAAAGTAAACAAGTGGCACCTGATTAAACTTATAAGCTTCTGCACAGCAAAGGAAACTATAAGCAAGGTGAAAAGACAACCCTCAGAATGGGAGAAAATAATAGCAAGGGGAACAACTGACAAAGGATTAATTTCCAAAATATACAAGCAGCTCTTACAACTCAATGCCAGAAAAACAAACAACCCAACCCAAAAGTGGGAAAAAGACCTAAACAGATATTTCTCCAAAGAAGGTATGCTGCTGCTGCTAAGTCACTTCAGTCATGTCCGACTGTGTGACCCCATAGATGGCAGCCCACCAGGCTCCCCCGTCCCTGGGATTCTCCAGGCAAGAACACTGGAGTGGGTTGCCATTTCCTTCTCCAATGCATGAAGGTGAAAAGTGAAAGTGAAGTCACTCAGTCGTGTCCAACTCTACAGGCTAACAAATACATGAAAATATGCTCAACATCGCTCATTATTAGAGAAATGCAAATCAAAACCACAATGAGATATCACCTCACACCAGTCAGAATGGCTATCATCAAAAAGTCCACAAACAATAAATGCTGGAGATGTTGTGGAGAAAAGAAAACACTCTTGCACTGTTGGTGGGAACATAAACTGATACAGTCACTATGGAAGACAGCATGGAGATTCCTTAAAATCTAGGAGTAAAACCACCATATGACCCAGCAATCCCACTCCTAGGCATATACCCTGAGCAAACCAAAATTGAAAAAGACACTTATATCCCATTGTTCATTGCAGCACTATCTGCAATAGCTAGAACATGGAAGCAACCTAGATCTCCATTGACAGATGAATGGATAAAGAAGTTGTGGTACATACACACAATGGAATATTACTCAAGCATAAAAGGAACACATTTGAGTCAGTTCTGATGAGGTGGATGAACCTAGAACCTGTTATACAGAGTGAAGGGAGTCAGAAAGAGAAAGCTAAATATCATATTCTAATGCACATATACAGAATCTAGAAAAATGGTACTGAAGAATTTATTCACAGGGCAGCAATGGAGAAATGGGATCTTTCCAACCCAGGGATTGAACCCAGGTCTTCCACAATGCAGGCAGATGTTTTAACCTCTGAGCCACCAGGGAAGCCCTAATGGAGAAACAGACATAGAGAATAGACTTATGGACATAGGGGGAGGGGAGGAGAGGGTGAGATGGATGGAAAGAGTAACATGGAAACTTACATCACCATATGTAAAATAGATAGCCAATGGGAATTTGCTGTATGGCTCAGGAAACTCAAACAGGGGCTCTGTATCAACCTAGAGGGGTGCGATGGGGCAGAAGATGGAAGGAAGATTCAAAAGGGAGGGGATATATGTATACCTATGGCTGATTCATGTTGACGTTTGACAGAAAACAACAAAATTCTGTAAAGCAATTATCCTTCAATAAAAAGATAAAAAGAAAAAAACAAACGTGCATATAACATGTCAAATGGTGGTGGGTGTATGTTGGAGAAAATAGTCCAGTAAGGAATAAAAGAATGATGGTCTGATGTGTATTATTTGTATAAAGCAATCAGGGGGAACCTCTTTGACAAGTTGGCCTCTGGGGAGAGAAACCAGGGAGGGGGCAGGCCATACAGCTCTCTATGACCCTGCAGGGAGTGAGAGCTGCAAATAGAATGGATTTGAGGTTGGCATCGGCATGGCATATTTGCAGAACAGCAAGGAGGTCATACATGTGGCCAGGAGATTGTAGTACAGGCAATGACCTTGAGATCAGAAACGTGTAGCAGGAACTTCTCTGGAGGTTATGTGGAAGCTAGTAGGTCATGGAAAGGACCTTGAATTTTGTGCTGAGGGGAAGCCATTGGAAGGTATGAACAGGAGAGTGTTATGATCTGACTTATATTGACGGCATCTTTCTGTCTGCTGTGGGGAAGATAAACTTTAGTGGGAGAAGCCGGGAATCTTGTTGGAAGTTATTACGCTAATGTGCAGATAGGAACACAGGATGGTGGCTTAGATTAGGGTGATAGTGACAGAACTGTTAAGAATTACCTTCTGAATAGTTTTTGAAAGTAGAATTGATGATTTGGATTTTAGGTATAAGAGATGGAGAGATGTCAAGGTTATCTGTAAGATTTCTGGCTTGACAAACTGAAATGGAGATATTTCGGGGAAAAGCAGGCATGTGTGTGTGTTGGAAGTTGTGTCTAAAGTGGATATATTAAATTTGAGACTAGTAATAAAAAATATCAAGTAGGCAGTTGTATGTGTGAATTTGTGCAGTTTTGAGATGCATTCTAACCTGCAAATGCAATTTTTGGAGTTTTTGGTATCTAGATAGCTTTTAAATCCACAAGGCTGGATGAGATTACCAGGAGAGTGAGAAGAGAAAAAGAACCATGTGTTCTAAGATTGGGAGGTCGAGAAGATGATGAAGAACCAGCAAAGAAACCTGAGCAAGAATAGACAACGAACTGGAGAGATTTGAGGGAGATCCATGGTAGAGGTCAGATGAAAAAAGCGTTTCAAGAAAGAGCAATTAATTATGTCAAATGCCAGTCTTAAGTAATGTGAGGACTAGAAGTTGCCACTAGATTTGACCATTTGGAGGTCCTTGGTGACAAGAACAATTCTCTTGGATGATGGTGACCAAAAAGCCTAGTAGAAGTTGATTCTAGAAAAAAAAAATGAGAGAAGAGTAGAGACAACACAGATGCCAATTATTTTGAGAATGTCTGTTAGGAAAGAGAGCAGAGGAATGGGCGTGATGTGGGGTCAAGGGAGTTTTTAATGGGAAGGGGATTTGCTGATAAGTTTATAGGTTAAGGGGATGATAACAGTCCATTTGAGAAGGAAATATTAAGGACAGAGGACAGGATTGATGAAGGATGGGAACTGAAAGGGCTGTCCCGGGAGACAGGAGCAGGGATAATTCACTATGGTAAGAAAGATACTGTAGTCCCCTCCACCCCACCACCATCTGAAGGTTTGCTTTTTGTGGTTTCAGTTATCCATGGTCAACTATGGTCTAGAAATCTCAAATAGAAAAATTCCAGACATAAACAGTTCAGAAGTTTTAAGTTGCACACCATTCTGAGTAGGATGATGACATCTTAGGCCATCCCACTCCATCCTACCTGGGATCCCTGACATTGACACAGTCTGTTCTTGACATCTGACCTCAATATTGTCATGACTGATGATCCAGGTTCACCTAGAGCAGATGGTCCTCCTCCTGATGTAGCCTCAGGTCAAGAGCAGCCTGATGCTGCTTCACAACACCTACCTCATTCGTCTCGCTTCATCTCATCATACAGATGTGTTTCTGTGTCATCACAGAAAAGGTGAAGACAGTCCAGGAAGATATTTTGAGACAGAGAGAGACCACATCCACGTAACTTTTATTATAGTCTGTTGTATATTTTCTGTATTATTGTTATTAATCTCTTACTGTACCTAACTTGTAAGTTACATTTTATCATAGGTATGTATGTATAGGAAAAACATAGTATGTACAGGGTTTGGTAGAATTCATGGTTTCAAGCATCCACTGTGGTCTTGGAATGTGTACCCCACAGATAATGGGGATGCTGCTGTTCCAGGCAATGATGTGATTGCGGGTACAACTGCTGCTGCTGCTGCTAAGTCGCTTCAGTCGTGTCCAACTCTGTGCAACCCCATGGACTGCAACCTACCAGGCTCCTCTGTCCATGGGATTTTCCAGGCAACAGTATTGGAGTGGGGTGCCATTGCCTTCTCCCGTGGGTACAACTAGGTTAGTAGATTTGGTGGTGGGACTTGTAGAAGTTCTGTTTTGATTGCTGCTTCCTCAGTGAAATAAGGAGCAAGGTCACCAGTGGATAGAGAATAGAGGAGGATATTTGGAGAGTTTGGAAGGAAGATGGTTAATATGTTTCTGCCCAAGTTGAATTTAATATGAGCTGATTGATCTCCCAGATGAAAACACCTAGCAGACAGTTCAAGAAATGTGGCTACGACTCGAGTGACTACAGTCAAGGAGACAGTTGGGCGCCATGTGCAAAGATGTAGAGATTGAAGCCCAGCTAGTAGATGACTTCTCTAATGGACAAACACAAGGTCGTAAGCCTCCACACTGTCCACAGATGGCTGGTAGCATAGGAATCAAGAATCAGTAAAGGAGACTAAGTCAGGGAGATCAGTGTGATGGTCCAGCTTCTCTCCCCTGAGCCTTCCCTCTCCCCCTCTCTCTCAGCAAGTGGGAAGGTCATTCAAAATGATCACAAGGCTGCCATATGCCCACCACTTTACCATTGACCCTTTGCTGGCATTCTCACAGTAGTCCTATTTTATTCTTGTCCCGGTTTTAAAAGTGAGAAACAGAAGCTCAGCAGACACAAATGAAATGGGTGAACCAGGCTGTGAGCCCCAGTCTGTCATCTCCTTTCCATGACATCAAATGTGGAAAATGTTTCATCAGACCCTGAATGATGGCATCCTGAGAGATGGCCATTTCTGACCAAGTACTCCCTGTATCATATAGGACAGTGAATTTTCACAACAGTAAAAAGACCTCCTGTCTGGGTAGACTTGCAGACTCAGGCTCAATGGACAGATAGCATCTCCACTATCAAGATGGAGTAGTTTGAAGAATGGTGACCCTCTTTTCTAGCCCACACTGCCTTAAACCATGGTACGTGGCCTGGTGATAAGAGTACCAGCTAGATTGGAGCCCTACCTTACCTCTGCAGCCATAGGTACCAACTCCAACAATTATTATCATCCCCATCTTAATAATAGGGAAATGAAGCTCAGAAAGGTTTGCCACCTGCCCAAAGTCACACAGGCACCAAGCAGCTGAATCAGAACCTTGGCTCAAGCTCCCATCTAGCTTCAAAACATATACTTTGGATCAGTAACCAACATGGCTACTCTTAACCTCCTTTGAACCACAGAGCCTCCCTGGATTTGCATTAGAAATAAGCTGCTGGACTTCCCTAATGGTACAGTGGATAAGAATCCTCCTGCCAATGCAGGGGACATGGGTTTGATCCCACATGCCATAGAGCAACTAAGCCCATGCACCACAACTACTGAGACTGCTCTCTAGAGCTGGCAAGCTGCAAGGCCACAAGCCCTAGAGCCTATGCTGTGTGATAAGAGAAGCCACCGCAATGAGAAGCCTGTGTACCACAACTGGAAAGTAGCCCTTGCTCTCTACACATAGAGAAAGCTCTCATGCAGCAACGAAGGCCCAGCACAGCCAAACATAACAAAATTAGTAAAAAAAATTTTTTGAAGCTGCTGACTTTACTCTGTCCACCACCTGTCAAAGTAGACCTTTGTTAAACCTGTCTGTTGTGCCAGGAATTATCAATAGGGTGCTGTGGGAGACAGAGAGCTGGGTAAGCAATCAGAGCTTCAGAAGTCAGGAGGCTGTTGTGCACATCAGAGCAGGTCTTGGGTAAGTTGCCAGTTTACTTAGCGTGAGAGAAGAGAGACACATGGTGCTGGTGGTTTCTCGCCGTCTGAGAGCACTTGTTTGAACAGCCTGTTGAAGCAGTACTGCCAGCTCCCAGATGCCTGCTGGAGTCACAGGGGATGGACATGCAGCTGGTTGTATATCCATATATGAGCATCCAGAAGGCTGGCACCTGAGGCGCAGAGACTGTAATAGTTCTTGCATACTGAGAGTTAATGCATCGCTACATTTTGTGTTGGTAGAAAATGTCCTTGGGCTTCCCTGGTAGTTCTGCTGGTAAAGAATCTGCCTGTAAAGCAGGAAACCCAGATTCGACTCCTGGGTTGGGCAGATTCCCTGGAGAAGGGATAGACCACCCACTCCAGTATTCTTGCCTGGAGAATCCCATGGACAGAGAAGCCTGGTGGGCTACAGTCCATGGGGTCATAAAGAGTCGGACATGACTGAGCGACTAAGCACAGCACAGAAAACGTCCTAGAAGTCCACCTGGGCTCCTTTGTTGAGCAATATTACTGCTTGGGGAGGCCTCCCAGGGATTTGCAAGTGAGAGTGATGGGGACAAGGAGGTATTAAGGTAGCCTCTGGCCAAGGAAAGATGAGAAATTGGTGCTGAAACTGCTGAAACCTTCTCTGCCCTTCACTAGCAAATGGATTAACTGGGCTTGGTGTCCTGCTCTGTAATAGGGACAATTTCACTTGCTCTATCTCATCACAGAGATGTAGGGCTTCACATAGTATGTGTGAAAATGCTTTCTTTGCAAAGTGTAATATATGAAAAAAATTACATGTGATCCTAAACATGAGGCAATTAAAATCACTGGGAGAATATTTTAATTTATAATCCAAGGGAATGTTAGCTCAGGCTAACACTAAAAGAAAAATGTGGCATCTAACATGTATTTTACTGATGCTCAGGGTTTCAAAGCTCTGTGTCAGTGCTACCACACTGTATGAAATGAGAGTCACATTTGTAACTTAAGATTTTCTAGCAGCCATATTAAAAGCATGAAAAGAAATAAATGAAATGTTTTTATTACCATATATTATTTTACCCTAGTGTATATAAAACATTCTTATTTTAACATTTAATCAATCTTAAAAATTATTCATGAATTATTTTACATTCCTTTCTCACATGCAGTGTTTCAAATTCAGCATGTGTTTCATACTTATAACACATCTCAATTTGGAAGCTGCATTTTCAAAGGTTAAAGTGAAATGTGGTCATACCAGAGAGTAAAGCAGAAAAATATTTCACCCTGTTTCAATTCCTTAGTCACACCAGCTGTCTCCAGTTATGAGTAGGCATGTTGGCTTGTGACTGCTATAATGAAAGCATAATTCTGTCATCTGGCCCCTCTTTCTTCTAGGGTATGCTCCATTATGTCACCAGGCACACCTGCCACCTATAATCAGGCAGGTTTCTGTATTATCCCATGAACAGAGCACAGTGATGGAGGCTCAGTTTGCTTGTCTGGCCAATGGGGTTACTGAGAGACTTCCTCCCATGCTGTCTGTATGGAATCCACCAGATTACTTAGTGAAGTACCTACAACAATGCCCTTTGGATTGTAGGTGTCAGCAAATACTAGTTTTCTTCCCTGTTTCATTGTTTTTTCTCCTAGGACTCTCCCCTCTCCTTTCTATCTCACAGATAGATATGATCTATTTTTCAAGGTTTCGCTTAGTCCCAATTTTCCATAACATTGGCATTGGTCACCTTGGGTATTCATTTATCTCTAGAGTTTGTTCCCTGCAGCCTGGCTCTTTAGTCATAGCCACAGTTTGGTCACTTGTACAATATTTTGTCACATATTAGTCTTATTTTCCTAACATCTTTGTGACAGGGCAAGACCAGAGCCCTTCATATTTCCCAAGTGTTTTCCACAATGCTGAGTTTACAGTTTCCAATATAAATATTACATACATCTACATTTTTTGATGAGTGCATTGATTAAGGCAACCACAGAGGGGTTCTTAGTGACCAGGGGGAGTCCCACTTGGATTTAAAAAATGGAGTATAGACAAAATACTCTGTGATTCAGTGACACAGGATAATTAAGAATTGACTGCAGTTTGCCCTCACGTGGAGTTCATCAATTTCAAGTTACTTTATGTTAAGTTTTACACTAAATTAAAAATTTTCTTTAGTATAATCAAATTTCAAAACTGTTGGAAAATAAAGGATAGAGAAAAAAAATCCATCTATAATCCTATCACAGCCCTTCTTATTTTTATATATGTATTTAAATTTTTGTTGAAGTATAGTTGATACACAGTGTTGTGTGTAATTTTCGCTGTACAGCAAAGATTGTGAGTTAGGATTAGTAGATGCAAATTATTCTCCATAGGATGGATAATCAAGATCCTGTTGTATAGAACAGGGAGTTATGTTCAATAACCTGTGATAAACCATAATGGAAAGAATATGAAAAAGAATATATATATGTCTAACGTAGTCCTTATTATTCTGCTGTTTTTCCCTCCCAATTCAAGGTTTTCCAGTATTGGATTATTAATACAGTTTGTTAGGCAGAAAATAAGCTGCTTTCTCCATTTTACAAATAGTGAAATGGAGGCTCAGAGATTCAAGAAAACCACTCAGTTTTATATCAGCAATCAGGGTGAAGATACAAGAGAAATGTGGGTGTCCTGACAGCCTCTCCCAGCCTGGTCTCGGCAGGTTACGTTAGCAGGTCCCTTCAGGAATCGCTGTTTTGACCTCCCCTGACTGAAGTGAACTAGAGCATGAGGTATTGCTAAGAAATTACGTTGACTTTATTTTCATTGCATGTGTAGTTGCCTTCTAGGATATTGTCAAGGTTTCTTAGCATCAACAGAAAAGGGGGAGTGTGCAAAAACCAAATGATGATGGTGTACAGTTGCATCTTTGAGAGGAACCTGGATTCAGTTAGATCATTGAGGCTTTGTTTGACCCTAAACAGCTTTGACAGTTTAAATTTGAGATTTTAACCCCTCCATAAGGCTGTTAAACCAGCCAGAAAATCTGGAGCGTTTGAGAAATTCCACAGATCGAGGGGACAGAAATGGACTGGAAGGAGCCCAGCACTGGCGCTCAAGACCCAGGTGCAAGTAGAAGCTGGGGGAGGGGGTGGGGGTGCAGCCGTACCTGAATCAGCGAAGGTCCAGAGCTGTCTAAATGACGTGAGTGTGTGTGTTAGTCACTCAGTTGCGTCTGACTCTTTGTGACCCATGGACTGTCGCCCTCCAGGCTCCTCTGTCCATGGAATTCTTCAGGCAAGAATACTGGAGTGGGCTGCCATGGCCTTCTCCAGGGGACCTTCCTGACCCAGGGATTGGACCCAGGTATCCTGATTGCAGGCAGATTCTTTACCATCGGAGCCACCAGGGAGGCTAAATGATGGGGCTCCTTCTTCTCCACTCTGTGCTGCTCCAGCATGCGCCTGCCTCCCTGGTCCTTCCCATAGGATGCATCTGAGCACCTTGGCATTTTGAGCAAGCATCAGGACAAAGTGATCACTGAGTCCCCTTGCTGTCCTGCATGGAATGTGCTGACTTGTCCCTTTAGTGTCTGTTTAAGAGCCTGTGGCACAGACAGAATATACAGAGGACTCAGATTCAGAGGACACTGGAGGCAGAGGGCATCTTAACTTGTGTTGTAGACACATACTGGGGTTCAGAGAGGTGCTGGGACTGCTCCAAACTGAGCAGGTTCATGCTATTTGAATAATCCCAAGTGCTCTGTTTTAAGACTGATGGGACTCCACTTTTGTCTGAGTTTGCAGTTTGTTGTTTGTAATCATCCAGCAGGTGCACAGGCTTCCTATCTACCCTGAAGACAGAGGTGGAGTAAACTGCAGCCCCAGAGACTATTTCTTATCCATTTGGCTTGCTGATGCCTCCCAAATCTATTTTCTCAGAAGATCCCAAGTTTTAGATTTTATATTAAAATTTTCATTTGCCAGTGGTTTCTCCCATGTCCCTCTGGTCTCCTTGCCAGGAATCAAGTCCCAAGAGTTCCAGTGTGACCACCACAGGCCTTTTTATCCAAAGGTAGCTCACATAGTATGGCAACAAATGATTTTTGCTACCAGAGAACTCACTGTCCTGAACAGATGTGGTCCCAGATGACCAGACATTATTTTATTTATCTTTTAAATCTTTATTTATTTGGCTGTGCTGGGTCTCTGTTGTGGCATGTGGGATCCAGTTCCCTGACCGAGGGCTGAACCTGTGCCTCCTGCATTGTGAGTGCGAATCTTAGCCACTGGACCACCAGGAAAGTCCCATGATCAGGCATTATGATGGGCACTTCCTAATAACTGAGAAGTCAGAGGGGGAACCAACCAGTTCAGGGACACCCAGCAAGTTGAGATCAAAAGCACACACCAGTACTTGCTCTCAGACAGATGACCTAGACCTCCAGGGCTTGTGGCTTGGGCTGTCTGAGCTCTCACAGACTCTCTGTGTGCCTTCCCTCTCTTACCCTCCAGAAAGCTAAGCAGAAGCATCCAAAAAGCTCGAATTTCACGGTGGGGTGGGGGGAGGATGGGGTGAGAGCAGGCAGGGCCGGCTGCAGTAGTAATTTGTCTGGTTTACTAGGTCAGTTTCCTGTCAGGGCTCACTGTGGTTTAAAATTATTGTGGAGCTGGTTTCTCATTGATGGGGGTTTAT
>NW_011495071.1:11085375-11101777 GCF_000754665.1 Bison bison bison
AGGGAGCACTTCTCCCTAACCTTTCCAGACCTTGCTTCTATTGTTGTTCAGTTGCTAAGTTGTTCCTGACTCTTTTGCGACCCTGCCAGGCTCCCCAGTCCATGGAATTTTCCAGGCAAAAATACTGGAGTGGGTTGCCATTTCCTCCTCGAGGAGATCTTCCTGAGCCAGGGATCAGGAAGTCACAAACCCACATCCTGTGTCTTCTGTGCTGGCAGGCAGGTTCTTTACAACTGAGCCACCAGGGAAGTCCTTGCTTCTATTACTTATGGCCAGACACTGTTTTTCTGGGTTTCCCGTGATGCTGGATTCCACATATTGGGCTGATGCTGGCTTTCCTCAGCACCTTTTCTGGTGAAACACTTCCACAACCCAGTTTCCCTTTTAAATGGATTCCACTGGATTTGCACTAGCACCTGCCATCTTAGCTTTCTCCCTTTGGCTACATCTGTGAGCTGTCCTATCTGGGAGTCATCAGCCACATGTGGTTATTACGTACTTGAAATGGGGCTAGTCCAAATTCAGCCGTCTTCTAGTGATAAAACACACAATAGATTTCCAAGACTTAGTACAAAAGAGGCCAAAGTAGCATGTTAAAATTTGTATATTGATTTCATGATGCAGTGATAATTTTAAAATGTTGGGTTACATCAAAAACATTAAAATTAATTTCACCTGTTTCTCTTTTTTATGTGGCTACTGGAAAATTTGTAACTTTTATGTGTGCCTCATGTTCTATGTCTGGGCAGGGCTGATATATACCAATTTATTTATTTATACTTACTTACCTATACCTAGATTCAGATTCTTTGCCTCCTGCCAATAATACTGCCTGTGTTTCCTGTCTCTTATGAGATTTTATTGTGCAGATGGAAACACTTTGAAATGTGTGGCACTGCCGTAAGGAATTGTAATGATTATTAGGTGGTAGTAGCTGCCACCTGTACTAGTGAATCTTGAGTTATTTCTCATCCTCCACTCCATGCAAGCAGAAAACGGTGAGAGCCTTTGTCTTCCTAAGGGTTAAGAAGAGGCAGTTTGAGAGAATCAGCTTCTTTTGGTTAAACAGTTCCCGAAATAGATCTGGGAGGTAAAAAAACAAGAAGGCCATCGAATCGAGTGAGGAGACTGAAAGCTGCTGGCATTTCACTTCTTTTGTTCTGGTTCTCGGCTGTCAGAACAGAAACTGATGGGCAGTTGGTGGCGTGGACAGCCTCTGCAAAGTGGCCTGATCAGATTCCTGAGCTTGTAGGTCACTGGGCAAGATGGCGACTGGCCAGAGCCAATGCCACGCCCTCCTGAACTTGAAAGGAGCCACAAGTGGACCTGAATTTGTTGCTCTGTGAGCCTCTGCTGTTATCTGTGATGTTCTGGGCATGGATCTTATCTTTATGAGAGTTTGGTGAGTTGGCAAAGGAGTAAGTAGAGGAAATAAGAAAAAATATACATTTGACTTTGGTGAACAACAACCACAAAGAAACTAGAAACAGTAAAGAATGTCAAATACTCCTCCTTTCCTGTCCTTTCCATCCCGTTTATCCTCAGATTGTAGCGTCATCCTTGGCCCTTATGATTCTCTCTGAATGAATGAATGAGTTGTTTATATCAAAATAGACATATTCATTTGTGAAATAGAACCATGCTGGGTATTGTGATTTATCATTTCAATCCCCAAATATGCTGCCAGAAGATGTCAGGCATTGTTGAGAACAAAGCAGGATTCTAAAGATACTCAATATATTGACAGTAAACCAGAAAAACTGAATTCAGCCTAATTTACCTGATATCACAGGGTTTTCTGAGGGGCAGAGGAAATTATTTCTCTTCTAACCCTACAAACATAGTTTTACATAAACACAAAATGAAATTATAATACACTTTGCTCTCTTGAGCATGTGTTTCTGTTTTTCTTGGCTCCTTCCTCCCCTTCACCAGTCCATTAACATCACCTTCTCCCATGTAACCCACAAGAATACCCTAATATCTTCCTTTCTTTGCTTTTCTCCATGCTCATGTATCACATACACATAATACACATACAACATTCCTTTGTCAAGGTGTATTTTAATTAAGTGAAATAAAATTGTATCACTTTCCTCATTCAGTGATTCTTCCAGGCAATCCCAGCAGAGCAGCTCTTAAAACTCTAAATCATCCTTTTTAATGACTATATAGTATTCCACATAGGTGTGGATAGATCGTCGCCTCCCAGCTTTCCTCTTGGCAATAGGTGTTCACTCTGTTTCTAGGTTTGTTTGTTCATTTTTGACCTTTTGAACAATACTTTCCAATCTTTCTTTTCTTTTGAGGGGTGTTTATATTAGTTAAGTTATTAGGAGTGACATTATAGCATGTATACGCATTTTGAAATTTTAAGAAATATTGGCACATTACTTTCTAAAAAGTCTGTTACAATTCTCAATTTTTTCCAACTGCATAAGAAAGCATCCCCCTGCCACATCTTCTCCTGAAAAGGATGTTTTTTGTTTTTTTTTTTAGAAAGAATATTTTGCCAGTAGGATAGATATAAATTGATAATTCATTAACTCTAGATTAGGAGTTGTTAACCATTTGGGGGCAGATAGACTCCTCAGAACACTGATTTTTGAAGGGCAAAATAAATTATATAGGATTACAGAGAAAACAAATTGTATTGAAATGTAGTTTTCAAATATAAAAAATATCCATAGATACTATATGTATCTCACATTTTAAATAACAAAGTTCAGTTGCAAATCCAAAAACTATCATAAATTCAAAGAAGTGAGGAATATAGCTGCTATCTCAACATTACTTGTTACAACTATAACATGCTAGGAAAATATCTGTGATTGTTCTTGGACACAAAATCATAGGTACCACTAATATGACTGTAGCTGGTTGACTACACTTATCATTGAAACAAACACCACACGTCAGTTGGAAATAAATAAAACTAAAAATTTTGTGCCTTTTCATCTATATTCTCTAATGGTTCAGCATCACCCATAGATTCCTTGGGGCTCCTGTACCTGGGTTAAGTAGCCTTGTTTTAGACTTTCCGAGAAGAAGCCCTAAAGACCATCTTATTCTACTCTTTCATCTTAAAGATGAGGAAGACATTATTCTAGAGTTTGTGCTCTGACCAAGACACAAGTTCCGATGTTTCAGCTCCATGCCTGGTACTCTTCCCACAAATTTTATCCTCTCCAGGGAGGCCCACCCCAGTTGCAGAAATTTCCTTAGTGGCCTCTGTTTGACTCCAAGTCTTGGTTAGACCAGGGGTTGAAAGACTATGGCTTGTGGGCCAAATCCAGCCTATTGCCTCTTCTTTTAATAGTGTTATTGAAACACAGTTGAAGAATCTGGAAAAATGGTACAGATGAACCTATTTCCAGGGCGTGAATAGAGACACAGATGCAGAGAACGGACAAGCGGACATCATGGGGACGGGGGCAGGGTGGGGATGGTGGGACAAATTGGGAAATTAGGAGTGACATAAATACACTAGCATGTGTAAAATAGATGGCTAGTGGGAAGCTCAGGGAGCACAGGGAGCTCAGTTCAGTGCTCTGTGATGACCTAGGTGAGTGGGACGGGGCAGAGAGGTGGGGACAACGGGAGAGAGGTCCAAGAGGGTGAGGACATCTGTATACTTACAGCTGATTTGGGCTTCCCTGGTGGCTCAGATGGTAAAGAATCTGCCTGCAGTGCAGGAGACCTGGGTTTGATCCCTGTCTCGGGAAGATCCTCTGGAGAAGGGAATGGCTATCCACTCCAGTATTCTTTTTTTTTTTTTTCACTCCAGTATTCTTGCCTGGATATTTCCATGGACATGGAGCCTGGTGGGCTACAGTCCACGGGATTGCAAAAGAGTCGGACATGACTGAGTGACTTTCGCTTTCACAAAGTTGATTCACTTCATCATGCATCAGAAACTCCCAATATTGTAAAGTAATTATATTCCAATAAAAAACATTTTTAAAGAAAGGAACCCAGTTGCATCCATTTGTTTCCATATTGCCTGTGGCAAGTTCCTGTTGCAGTGGCAGAGTTGAGTAGTTTTAATCGACCACGTGGGCCACAAGCCTACAATATTTACTATCTGGCCAACTTTAGCCAACTTCTGGCTTAGACCCACAGGGGAACCTGCAGTCTCATCTTACCTATACTTTGATGTTCTGCCTGGGAGCTGAGCGGTCCTCTGTAGGGACTTTGCATAAGCAATCCCTTTGTCAGGAATGCTGAAGCCCCACCCTCACTCCTGTGCTTTTACTCCCTGATTCAAGAACCTTCCGTTGCTCCATCCCTTTCTCCAAGTTTGGTGTTTTTTTTTTTTTTAAATATTTATTTATTTATTTGTCTTCACTGGGTCTTAGTTGCAGCACATGAGATCTTTAGTAGTGGCATGTGGGATCTGGTTCCTGGACCAAGAATTGCACCCAGGCCCCCTGCATTGGGAGTGTGGAGTCTTAGCCACTGGGCCACCAGGGAAGTCCCTCCAAGACTGCTTTGTGTGCCCTTTTAGTGCCCTGTGTCTACCCTGACTAGTACTAGTCAGATATTACTGTGATTGTCTCACCCGTTACCGACGTGTCTCCCAAACTAGATATAAGCTCCTTCAGGACAGGGGCCGTGTCTGTCTTATTTAATGATTGACCCTCAGTATCTGGCTCTGAAGTGCTTAAAATCTATTTGTGGAATGGATGGATGAATGAATGAAATTTATTCTCAGTGGCTCTTGTTCCACTGCATTTCATCCTTTGTGCCCTTACGTTCAGGGACAGCCCATCTCAATCCTGCCTCCCTTCAGGTGGTCTCACTTAGTTTCCTTCTATTGAAATGTGCTCTCAGGAAATGATTAAGATCATTCTTAAAGGACTGATAGAGATTAATTTAAGTGCCACGAGAGCAGAAAACTTGTCTATGTTATTTTCCCCATTTATCTAATGCCAGTAAAGGGCATGGCAACAAAGAAGGTATTCAGTAGATATTTGCTGAATAAATTAATGTTTATGGTAGCTTAATGTTGGGTTAAACCAAAGGAATACATTTCAGATTGTGGAATTTCTGGCGTCAGAAGAGCCAAGTTGGGAATATTTTTGGAAATGGAATGTCTTCATTTGTGCTTCTGAAATGTAACTAATTCAGACTTCCTCTTCCCCTTAACTATAACTAAGAGGTTAGTCCATGGGGACAGTTTTGGCATCTTGGGTGTCAGTGTAGGTGATAGGAAATGTTGGTATACCATGAATTAGCAGAGGTATGAAAAGCCAAGGCTTCCCTGGTAGCTCAGATGGTAAAGACTTACATACTTAAGAAAAGCCAGGGGAGGTGGGTTATTTTGTGAGTCTGCTATCTTTGTAGCTCCCATATCGCAAAGTTCTTTAACCCCTTAATGACAGGAATTGTTTGGTTTTTTTCCCCCAGGGTTTGAGTGGCCTTGACAGTCAAGCTTCTGAACTCCAGTTCTAGCTCTGCTCTTTCTGCCAGCTGTGGTTATGAGGCTACTCTCAGTTCCAGGTGCTGGAAGAATAGAAGCTTCCCTCTCCAGGCCAGCGCCCTGTATCCTGTCAGCTCTCACTTTCTTTCACCAGTGCCTCTCGAGACTCTCTGTGCCAGGGATTTGGGCTGCTCCTGGCCACGGACGCTCCTGGGAGGTACCACCTATTACCGGCTAGTATCTTATTTTTCCCAGGCTAGGCTCCTGTCTTTCTCTAGGGCCCTGAGTCTGACCTGGTTAAAAAAAAAAAAAAAAAGTTTGAAATCTCTCAGCAAATCCTCAACATCTTTTGCATCCATCTTTTGCTGGAGAGTTGATGAAGTTCCCCCTCGGAGACTTTTTCCCAGTTAGCAGCTTAGATAGGGCCCAGAGGAGAGGGGAGGGACAGGTAGGGAGAGTGAGAGAAAGGACAGAAATCTTCTTCTATATCTTTGCTGTTTCCCTGGGGCTGAGGCTGGCAAAGACGGGCTAGATTAGCTAATAGTGACCTTCTCCCCACTATCACTGATCCTCAGGTCTCTTTTCATGGGTGGAGGGGATACAAGAAATTCAATTTAGATCTAAAGCTTTGGGCTCCCCGGGTCCCTAGTCAGAGGACACCCCTTCCAGGTCCCCTCCTTCTCAGCCTGCTTGAGAAAATACTCTATTCTTTCTTTTTTAAGATTTTTTTTGATGCAGACCATTTTTTTTAAGTCTTTATTGAATTTGTTACAATACTGCAGACCATTTTTTTTAAAGTATTGAATTTGTTACAATATTGCTTCTGTTTTTTTTTTTTTTTTTTTTTTTTTAAATTATGGAAGTATGATGTACAGGAGACTTGGAAAATACAGAACAAAGTTACATATATAGTTCCACTTATAGTTCTCGGTTTTTTTTTTTTTTTTTTTTAATGTTTTGGTTTTTTGGCCACACGGCATGTGGGATCTTAGCCCCCGACCAGTGATGGAATCTACATCCCCTGCATTGGGAGGTAAAGTGTCGACCCCTGGACCACCAGGGAAGCCCCCTAGCTACTCTGTTCTTGACTCCCCACAGTTCTAGTCGTGCCCTTGCCTAAGGATATGCACAAATTCTCTGAGGGCATTTGGTCTTGATCTTCCGATGCCTTCTTCTTTGTCTGGGCGGCCGGCTCACCTGGGTGGGTGTCCATGAGGTCTTCCTAGAATCTCCAGGCTCTCTAGTCAGCTGGATAGCCCGTGTGCAGAAAGACAGTGCCTTGGTCCACGTGATGCCCGTAGCAAGTGAGAGCAGGAAAACCATGTGAGAGAGACCAACTTCTTGGTCCATCGGGCAGCTACAGATCCCTTCTTTTCTGGAATGTACCACCAGCCCAGGGATGAACTGTGACAAATATTTGGCCTCAGGCAACCCTGGCACCCAGGGAATTCTCTCGATGCATGTGTGTTTTCTCACAGAATCATAAAGCCCAGCGGCTCTCAGTGCCAGAGGCTGCGGAGACTTTCTGTGTTTTTCGACCATTCATTCGTGATTACATACCCCCCTGAACACCTGCAAGACCAATTCATAAAGCGAGCATTCATGGACTTTGGCAAGGCCTTCATGGGAACGGCAGAGCATGGGCCACGGTCATTGTATCTCCAGATAAAAACATTCTCTAACCAAGGAGGCCTCTGAAAATAGAAGCAGGCTGCAATTTCAGTTCCACACCGCGGGGTATTAAAAAGAAAAGTGTTACTTCACCTCGTCTCTTTATAAAGTCAGCAGGCTGTGGGGCTGTGGCGATCCTGGACAAATCCTCTTTCAGGACCCTTTGGGGAGCAAGAACAGGGGAGTGGTGGGCACAGCGTTGATTGTGACAGAGGACGGGCCGGCCATCGGTGTGGCGCGGCATGCTCCCTTGCAAGTTACACTGATTTACAGCCGGATAACAGGAAACACGGAGCTTGGGTGGCCTTCTGTGTAATTCTGGGTGACAGATTGCTCCTGCCACTTACAAAAGCGGTGCCATAATTAATCCAAAAAGGCCAATGATCATAAATAACCACTAAAAAAATAACATCTTTATATAAAATATGGAGTCGACTTTTAACGTGATTCTCTTTCACCTTGATTTTTTTTTTCTTTTAAATGCTTGCTATTAAATGACAAAGTGGCTGCGGCTGGTACAGGAAGGCTCTGAGGATCGGTGTGGGGTTGCGGTGGCCCAGCCCATCTGAGTTGAGGGACAGAGCCAGAGGTACGTTCAGAAGAACTGAGAGGGCCATTGCAACAGAATAAGCTGGGACTTACCTGGGTACCTGAAAGCCCAGGCACCTGAAAAATAGAAAAATACTTTGTCTGTAGAGGCAAAAGGAAGTTGATGTTGATGCATCATCAGATGAAATTGGCTTTCCTGGATGATTTAGCAGGGTTTTGCTTGTGTGTGTGTGTGTGAGGGGGGTGGCTGGGGGCTGGGGAGGGCCCCAGATCTCCACTCGGCTCTGCCTGTGTAGACAGCCTCCAGTGCTTAATTAGCCTCCTGAAGTGTCTCATTCTCAGATAACAGCTTATACGCTAGGAGAAGGGATGCTCACAGTATGTTTTATCCTCACACGTATAAACACACATCGTCACAAACTCATTTAGGTTCGAAAGGACTTTTAATGGGACATCTGGCTCTCTTCCACGCCTTCTTGTCAAGGCAAAGTAAGTTCCCTTGTGAATATCCCATTGCAACCCCACGGATGGCTAGAATCTATGGCTACATAGAAAATTTTTTTTTGTCTCTTGTTACTGATTCAGCTAGCACAAGGAAACAAACAGAAAACGGTTGAACCTAAGAAATTACAGTCAGGATTTCCATATATATCATTGCCCTCAAAGATGGGGGAAGCTTAAGAACTGAGCAAACAAGAGAAACAATGGCTAGGACTCTGAACTGAGAGAGGACAGTGGTCATGGTGATGAGATGACTTGGAACTGTAGTAAAAATCCTGCTCTTCTTCAGTTATGGGAAGAAATAGAATGTGCTGCTGCTGCTGCTAAGTCGCTTCGGTCATGTCCGACTCTGTGCGACCCCATAGACGGCAGCCCACCAGGCTCCCCCGTCCCTGGGATTCTCCAGGCAAGAACACTGGAGTGGGTTGCCATTTCCTTCTCCAATGCATGAAAGTGAAAATCGAAAGTGAAATCGCTCAGTCGTGCCCGACTTAGCGACCCCATGGACTGGAACCTACCAGGCTCCTCCATCCATGGGATTTTCCAGGCAAGAGTACTGGAGTAGGTTGCCATTGCCTTCTCCGAAATAGAATGTAGTAACCAGAATTATGGACTCTGGAATCTAGACTCCTTGGATTTGAATGCAGCTCTGTTATATATAGAGGGGAGGACATAGGTTTGATTTCCTGCCAGGGACCTAAGATCCTACATGCTGGGCAGCATGGCCAAAAATAAATAAATAAAAAGTCCAAGTTGTTAAAAACCCTGTAACTGTTGTTAACCTTGGAGGGTTATTGCAAGTATGAAACAAATTAACATATACAAAACACTTTAAACAGTGCCCAGTGACATCAATGTGAATTGTCACTAAGTTATGCAGATCATTGGTTATTGATAAATAATTGCATTTCTAGAATCATTCATTGCATTTCTAGAAATGATTGCTCGCCTCCATGTTTAACAATAACATTAAGTGCTTACTGTGTACCAGACAATGCCCATGGCTCAATCTTTTTAAATTTCATTATTATTAAAGTATAGTTGATATACAGTATTTTATTAGTTTCAGGTATACAACATATAATTCAATATTTTAGTTTTAATATTTTTATTGAAGTATTTACAATGTTGTGTTAACTTCTGCTGTATAGCAAAATGACTCAGTTATGCATATGTATACATTCTTTTTAAAATATTCTTTTCCATTATGGTTTATCATTGGATATTGAATATAGTTCTCTGTGCTATACAGTGGGACCTTGTTTATCCACTCTATGGAGAAGCTTGTATCTGCTAACCCCAACTTCCCACTCTATTCCTCCTGCAACTCCCTTCCTCTAGGCAACCACCAAATCTGTTCTCTATGTCCAAGACGCTGTTTCTGCTTCATAAGTAGGCTCATTTGTGTCATATTTTAAGTTCCACATGTAAGTGATACATATGATATTTGTCATTTTCTTCTGACTTGGTATGGTAATCTCTAGTTGCATCCATGTTACTATAACTGGCATTATTTTGCTCTTTTTATAAACCTCATCTCTTTAATACTTACAACAGCCTTCCATTTTATGAAACAGAGCACTTAAGATTAGAAAGAGTAGGGACTTCCCTGGTGGTCCCGGGGCTAAGACTCTGCACCGCCAAGGCAGGGGGTCCGGGTTCAATCCCTGGTCAGTGAGCTCAATTCCACATACCACAACTAAGACCTTGTGCAGCCAAATTAAAATAAATACATTATTTTTTTTAAAAGGTTAGAGTAATTTGTTGAAGATCACACGGCCAATAAGCCGTAGATCTAGAATTAAATCCACATTGATTCTAACAAGGGTGGTTTTAATTAACAAGCTTTCCCACCTATTATTTCCCTTGGAAAAGTTGAAAGCTGTGACAAATTTTGTTTTCCAACCTTTTCATAGTTGTTCTCACTGTCCTGGTGTCGATACTTTTGAAAGTGCGGCACAGCCAGCCTGAGAGTGGTAAAGATTCATGTTCCCATAGCAGTCCTCTTTCTGAGGAGACCCAGGACCAAGTACAGAGGGTATCCAGTCTGCAATTAATCCAGGCTGAGTACACTGCCTGCCACCACCCACGCCCCCCCCAAACCACAGTGTCCTCATTAGTAAAATGGGGATAATAAAAACCTACCTTGCTGCCAGGAGAAGATAAGTACATGGAATGATAAGGAATGATGAGGAGAACTGCTTGAAACAGAGAATATTTATGGGGTAGGAAGCTGATGTAGAAAAATGGAGAAAATGCTGAGCTAAGGAAAAAGCGACCTGGATTTCAAAGCACCATAACCTCAGTTTCCTCAATGAATCATTTATGATTGTGGTGATGGCTACATAAAATCTACACAGGTTATAGATATGTATACATCAATATTAAATACATATATGATATATATGATTCTTAATGAGATGGAAATAGCAGACCACCTTACCTGTCTCCTGAGAAACCTGTATTCAGATCAAGAAGCAACAGTTAGAACCATTCATGGAACAACAGACTGGTTCAAAATTGGGAAAGGAGTATGTCAGGGTTGTATATTGTCACCCTACTTACTTAACTTACATGCAGAGTACATGTAAATGCTGTGATGGATGAATCACAAGCTGGAATCAAGATTGCCAGGAGAAATATCAACAACCTCAGTTATGCAGATGATACCATGCTAATGGCAGACAGTAAAGAGGAACTAAAGAGCCTCTTGATGAGGGTGGAAGAGGAGACTGAAAAAGCTGGCTTGAACCTCAACATTCAAAAAACTAAGATCTGGCATCTGGTCCCATTACTTCATGGCAAATAGAAGAGGAAAAACTGGAACCAGTGACAGATTTTATTTTCTTGGGCTCCAAAATCACTGCAGATGGTGACTGCAGCCATGAAATTAAAAGACGCTTCCCCCTTAAAGGAAAGCTATGACAAACCTAGACAGTATATTAAAAATAAAGACATCACTTTGCCAATTGTATAGTCAAAGCTGTGGCTTTTCCAGTAGTCATGTATGGATGTGAGAGCTGGACCATAAAGAAGGTTGAGCGCCAAAGAACTGATGCTTTTGAACTGTGGTGGTAGAGAAAACTGTTGAGAGTCCCTTGGACAGCAAGGAGATCAAACCGGTCAATCCTAAAGGAAATCAATCCTTAATATTCATTGGAAGGACTGATGCTGAAGCTCTAATACTTTGGCCACCTGATTTGAAGACCCGACTCATTGGAAAAGACCCTGATGCTGGGAAAGATTGAAGGCAAAAGGAGAATGGGGTGGCAGAGGATGAGATGGTTAGATAGCATCACCAACTCAATGGACATGAACTTAAGCAAACTCCAGGAGATAGTGAAGGACAGGGAACCCTGGCATGCTGCAGTCCATGGGATGGAAAAGTTGGACACAATTGAGTGACTGAAAAACATTAGTGTATATACTTGTAAATGTATTTATGTGTGCATCTAAGTATGAGTAAATAAATATATACATATACACACTCCAAGACCATTTCACTTTATGTAAATAAGAAACTTTAATTTCAAAAACAAAACGAGCCTACCTTGAAGGGCCTTTTCTATGTTTAAATGAAATAATGAAGGCTGACAACCAGGCATGTGTTTGGTATTCAGTAAATATGTCATTAGTATCAGCAATGGCCACCTCAAAGATCTCAATGCATTGTTCTGGGGAAGAAAGGGTGATGAATAAATTTAGAAAATTCCATCAGTTGCATAACCAGAATGCTACATCGACTTCTATCTCCTAACATAAATACATAGCAAAGTAATATGAAGCAAGCCATTATTTAAGTAATCCGATCTGTGCAAAAAAGTCAATAAAACTAGGTCTCAACCATGTCTGGATTGTCCTCATGGTAGGACTTTTGTTTTGTTTTGTTACAGATACTTCCCTAAGCCTCATATTGTACTTTGTATGGAAGTAGGCAGGATCTATAACACTTCAAAAAGGCAACACGATTTTGTAAGAATGATTTCTTGTTATCCTGTTCTTGTCACCTCTTAACCTGACGCTTGATTTAGCTCCATCCACGGGTGTAGACTCAACATAGCA
Organism: Bison bison bison; assembly: GCF_000754665.1. Classification (NCBI taxonomy): domain Eukaryota; kingdom Metazoa; phylum Chordata; class Mammalia; order Artiodactyla; family Bovidae; genus Bison; species Bison bison. Next base: position 11,097,581 of record NW_011495071.1, read on the forward strand.
GGAAGTAGAGATTGTCAGTTACTTAATAATGATGAAACTCCGGATAATTTAGGCAGGATAAAAAACCTTGCTCTTTTCTGGATGGTCTGGTTAATTATCTGATTAAATTAGGTTAAAACCTTTTTGTCAGGGGTGGTCTCTAATTATCTGGAAAACCAGGTAACTGTGTCCTTTTAAGAGCCTGTAGGCTTGAATTATTCATCGACATAACCCAGAATCCCAGGAAGACACCCAATTCTTCATCTGCTTTTTTGTGCATGGTTTTGGATTGAGGCTCTTGAGCTGCTCTATTTGCAGCTTCTTATAGATGCAAAATCCTCAAACCATCTCCATTATTTTTTTTTCTTTTTCTTTTACAAACGAGAGCTCCACCTTTGAGCTGTGAGCACACTGGTGCTCAACTTGGAAGATCGGTAGCAAATTTTCCCAAGAGACACAAACAAACACATACATAACTGGAATATCAATGAGGTCTTTTTAGAAGTGACACATTAAAATTCAAGGCAGGAGATAATGAGATAAGCAGCAAGTTACAGGTTTCTTAATTCTAGCATGAAAGGAGAGGGGGGAAAAAGGGGAAGAACAGAAAACTCCTGTAAAATAGCTTAGCACAAGGATCTCCTGGGCTTGCTAGTAAGCTTGCTTGGGGAGGGAGTAAGGGGGTGTTTTCACCAGTTACCTCAGTGACATAAGTGAAAGGGGAAAAACCGTTTTCAAGGTGACAAGAGAGTATTAAAACCATGTGAAACCTTCTTTTTTTTTTTTCTGAACCTAGTTTATGTCTGTATCCTGCCCCATGACCACATTCCTGAGTCAAATATACACCGTCTCTTCTCGTGATGGCTTGACCCTTTCGTGACTATTCTGGGGAAAAATTGGTGCCATTTCTTGAGAACAGACTGTGTACCAGGCACAGTAGTGGGGACTCTGATCTCATTTACTGCAGGCAACTTGAGAGCAAGCCTGCACCGTGATGCTGTGACTGATGGGGACATTGAGGCTCCAGGGTTCTTGTCCAAGGCTAGGACTCAGACCCAGGTTGCTCGGACTTCAAAGCCAGGCTCCACCTCAGCTGCCTTGTGAGCCACTTAAGTGATGCCCAGGCAAATTGTCTGCCAGGCTGCAGTCTGCCATAGGAAAGAAGTAGAATGAGTCTACTTAGTGGAGTGCTGTTGGTAGAGCACTTGACTTGGAGCAAGAAAATCTGGGCACGAGGCCAGCCTTTAGCTGTGTGGCATTGGGAGAGTTACTTAACCTCTCTGAGTCAGTTTCCTCTTTGGTAAAAGTGAGATACTGATGCCTGTATTTCAGGGGCTGTGGTGAGGCTTGATATAAGTGAAAGCATGGGAGTACTCAATTCATGTTTAAGAAATACAATTCAAACTAACCAGCCAACCAACCAAACAAAAATCAAGATTCAAAGACCAGGAAGAAATCTGGATAAATAACCAAATAATTCAAAGTTTACTTCCTCTCTAGTCCCACTGTTCTCACCTGAAGTTAGGTCTCATCTTCTCACCCGGACTTTTGTACATTCTCTGTTAGCTTCACTTGTCTCCAAGGTGTGTCTCTTTCAAGGCATCCTCCAGCCTGCTATCAAAGGCAGCCTTCAAAGACTAAAGGATAGTCATGTGAGAGCCCTGCTTAATATCCTTCATCAACTATGAGATGAAATCCAAATTCCTCACTGCAATGTGGACCTGTAGTTTTTCTTGCTTTCATTTTTTAGGTAAACTTTTATGATAAAAATTTTCAAGCATTTCAAAAAATCGAAAGAATAGGGAATAATCTATATACCCACCACCCAGATTCAATAATTATTAACATTTAGCCCTATTGGTCTTCTCTGCCTTTTTCTATTGAATCGTATGAAGTTCATTTGCAGACATCGTGACACAACATGCCCTATATACATAAGGGGCTTCCCAGGTGGCGCTAGTGGTAAAGAACCCACCTGCCGATGCCGGAGATGTAAGAGATGTGGGTTCGATCCCTGGGTCAGAAAGATCTCCTGGAAGAGGGCACAGCAGTCCATGGGAACCCACTCCAGTATTCTTGCTGGGAAATCCCATGGACAGAGTTGCTACAGTCCATGAGGCTTCAGAAGAGTCACACATGACTTAGAGACTACACAACAACAACAAGCCCTTTACACATTTTGATCAATCTAATAGCACCAGGAGAATGGTGGAGGGAATCTACTTAAAGGCTATATTCCACCAACTTCCATATTCAGTTTGCAGATGAGCAAATGAAGCTCCAGCATTTAAACAGACTCTTTCCCAGTAGGAGTAGTGCTAGAAACACACGATCCTATTCCTAACTTTTCTGTTCTTGTTCATTTTTCATTGTTCTTTGTTAGGCTTGGAACTTTACGACCAAATGCTTCAAGGATAGAAAGCTGACACTCCAGAAGTTATGGTTATTATTGTTCAGTTGCTAAGTTGTGTCCAACTTTTTGTGACCCCATGGACTGCAGCACACCAGGCTTCCCTGTCCTTCACAAACTTCCAGGAGTTTACTTGAACTCATGTCAGTTGAGTCCAGGATGCCATCCAACCATCTCATCCTCTGTTTCCCCCTTCTCCTCTTGCTCTCAATCTTTCCCAGCATCAGGGCCTCTTCCAGTGAGTTGGCTTTTCACATCAGGTGGCCAAAAAATTGGAGCTTCAGCATCAGTCCTTCCAATGAATATTCAGGATTAATTTCCTTTAGGATTGACTGGTTTGATCTCCTTGCAGTCCAAGAGACTCTCAAGGGTCTTCTCCAGCACCATAGTTCAAAAGCATTAATTCTTTGGCACTCAGCCTTCTTTATAGTCCAGCTCTTACATCTTTAAAAGACTCCTGGAAAAACCATAGCTTGGACTATACAGACTTTGGTCGGCAAAGCGAAGTTATGGAAGTAGGGTAAATTTTTTGCAGTTTTAGCTATGCACCTTGGTTTAGAAGACGAGCCTTGGTCTTTGGACTTGAAGATTCCACACAAGTCAGCTTTATGAAAGAAGTCTTCTGTATCCATACTTACTACATATTGTTTGGGGATGGGGAGAAAAGCTCCTGTGGTTTGAGACAGAATTGATTTTTAAATAGTGGTTTCAATGTTGACTGTATACTGGAATCACTTCAGTGCTTAAAAAAATACCAATGCCTCAGTCCCATACCCTGTTTCCAATTTTTTGGTCTGAGGTGCAGTGTGGAGAGTGGGATTTTTGAAAGATCCTCATATGTTCCCGGTGTACAAACAAGTCTGAGAACAGCTCTTTTGGCTCCCTTAGGTCTAAAATATTCCCAAGAGCTCTTAGCATCACCTTGTATCCATGGCTGTTGGAGGCCTCGGAGGAAATTAGAATGAGAACAAAGAGAAAGGAAGTTAAGGCACAAGAAAGTATTCAGAATAAAGGTTCATTATTAACCAACCCAGTAATGGAGGGAAAAGATATTTTCATTTCTGCCAAAGGCCATATGTGAGTGCCTGTGGGGGAAAGCGTATCCATAGCTTTGTGACTGAACCAATAATTCATATCTGATTCAGAAGCTGACTTTGTTGGATTATAGCTCTACAGCTGTTCTCATTCTAAGGCCAGCCTCTCCCAATGGGACTTATTGTAGCAACACGTCTCATTTATAGAACTCATATGCAGGGGCCTGGAGACCCCAAACTGTAAATTAAAACCTTGTGTATATTACTTTGGTGAATTCAATTCAAAAGCATTTTGGCTTCTCCAAACAGGCCATTTTCACTACAGAGGGGAGGAGGAAACACAATGGAAAGGAAATAGGTCTTTCATATTCACCCTTCCTATTTCTGGTAGGAGGTCTTGACACAAAGGTAATCATGGAAATAAATTCTAGTAAAATGTTGAGGCTTTGGTCAGACCTTGTACTGGCATGTGTGGAAGGGGGAGGGGGGAGAAGCAAGCAAGCAGAAAAAGTGTTAGAGCTGGAAAATTCCTCAGCGAGCACCTTCTTGTAAGAGACCACTGCACAGGGTACTTGGTTTTGAGAACTTTTTTTTCCACGTTGACACTAGAGAAGGAAGCTGAGGACAAGAGAGGGAAAGTGTGTTGACTAAAGTCACACAGTGAATTAGCAGATGCTGCTACTGCTAAGTCACTTCAGTCGTGTCCGACTCTGTGCGACCCCATAGATGGCAGCCCACCAGGCTCCCCTGTCCCTGGGATTCACCAGGCAAGAA
>NW_011495071.1:11101877-11111591 GCF_000754665.1 Bison bison bison
TCCCCTGTCCCTGGGATTCTCCAGGCAAGAACACTGGAGTGGGTTGCCATTTCCTTCTCCAATGCATGAAAGTGAAAAGTGAAAGTGAAGTCGCTCAGTAGTGTCCGACTTCTAGTGACCCCATGGACTGCAGCCTACCAGGCTCCTCTGTCCATGGGATTTTCCAGGCAAGAGTACTGGAGTGGGGTGCCATTGCCTTCTCCCAATTTAGCAGATGAGGTGGAACCTAAAGCTGTTTGTCTGGTTGCATAATCAGTGTCCTCTCTCTTATCCTGATGGCTTTGAAGGTACCATGAAGCCGTTAAAGGAGAACTAAGAGTCAAGAAAGCATTCTAGGTGTTTGGTTAGCTGCTAAGTCATAGCCAACTCTTTGCGACCCCATGGACTGTAGCCCGCCAGGCTCCTCTATCCGTGGGATTTCCCAGGCAAGAATACTGGAGTGGGTTGCCATTGTCTTCTCAAGGGAAGAAAGTATTCTAGGTACTGTTTCTAAAGCAAAGGAAGACTATGAATCAGAAAACACTTCCAGGAGTTTCAGTTTACAAGAATTCTCCTGGTTTGTCCCAGGTAAGATATGGCTAGGGCTTGAGAATAATCTAAGATGTGGGAGACATTTTAGAGGGAGAACCAATGAGATCTGGGTCTTACTGGACACTGGAGAAGAGAAAAAAGGACGGTGAATGAGGACCCACAGAATGTGATCTAGAAACGCTTCGTTCGATTGCAAAAAAAAAAGATTGCTAGTGACCTGGTACTCTCTGTTCATCCCTACTGTTTCACTTTCCTTCATCTTTTGTTCCTTGTTAGTACATCACAGTGAAATATGGGGAAGGTAAAGATTACAATTGTTGGGACAAGGCAGAACAGAATGTGGATTTGATGGGGGTGGACAGCCCACCTGGGTTAATCTATTCCACACACAACAGACAGTTTTATGACTACCCTCTGTGTACTGGGTACTCAGGATGTAGAGAAAAATAAAACCCAGCCCCATCCCAGCAAGAACTCAGTTTGATGGGATTGTCTAGTGAGCAGACAATGGTGATAGTCTTCTCTGCGGAAGCTGAGGGAACAGTTGGGGGCAGGATGGAGCCATGGTCAGAGAAGTATCCAGGAAGAAGTAACACACTCACACATGCATATGTATATTTCACTGCCCCGGGTCTTAGTTGCAGCATGTGGGATTTAGTCCCCTGACCAGGGATTGAACCCAGACCCCCTGCACTGGGAGCACTTGAGTCTTAGCCAGTGGACCACCAGGCAAATCCCAAGAAGTAACTTTTAAGCTGGTCTTTATGGGATGTGTGGGAGTTTGTTGGGGGAAGTGGCAAGGCAGAGAAAGCACCATGTACAAAGTCATGGGGATGTAAAAAAAAAGAAAAAAATACCCTATGGTTGAGGCTTAATAACCAGTTGGGTAGGTCTAGAGAATAGGATGTGAGGGACCATTGGGAGAAATAAAACTGGAAGGGTGGTTTGGGGCCAAATTAGGAAGCTGTGCTAAGGCATAAAGCCTGTACCCTTAAGGGATTGGGGTGGGCAGGCATTCATGGCTTAGCAGCACAGGAGTGATGTGTTCAGACAGGAGAGTTATAAAGTCATTGTCAGCCTTGAAATGATGTATTAATCAAAGGGGAACAGATAGTTGGATAGAGCCCAGGCAAGAGTGTCTGGAACAGTCCAGAGAAGGTAGAATAAGGGCTTGAGGATGATTTAAAGTGGGGATAGGTGTGGGGGACATTTTAGAGGGAGAATCAACAAAATCTGTGACTAACTGGATTTTGGAGAAGAGGAAAAGAAGTGAGAAGAAATGATGATTCTCTCATTTTTATGCCTCAAAGATCTGTATTTCCTTGTCCAGTTTGTTTATTCAGATGTCTTAGGCAAGGGCTTCAGCTGCTTAGCTGGTTTTCCTTCTCTCTGCTGATAGAGCCGGGTGTTTTTCACCTGCCTAAAATTATTAAGACACCAAGGGCCCAGGTGGCACTAGTAGTAAAGAACCCACTTGTCTTTTTTAAAAAGTTAATTAATTAATTTTAATTGAAGGATAATTACTTTACAATATTGTGATAGTTTTTGCCATACATTGACATGAATCAGCTATGGGTGCACACGTCATCCCCCATCCTGAACCTCCTCCCACCTTCCTCCCTACCCCAATCCCTCTGGGTCTTCCCAGAGCATCTGCTTTGAGTGCCCTGCTTTATGCATCAAATTTGCACCGGTCATCTCTTTTACATATGGCAATATACATGTTTCAGCGCTGTTCTCTCAAATCATCCCACCCTCGCCTTCTCCCACAGAGTCCGTAAGTCTGTTATTTACATGTGTCTCTCTTCTGCCTTGCATATAGAATCATTGTTACCATCTTTCTAAATTCCATATGTATGCGTTAACGTACAGAATTAGTGTTTCTCTTTCTGACTTACTTCACTCCGCAAAGTAATAATAGCTCCAGTTTCATCCACCTTATTAGAATTGACTCAAATGCATTCTTTTTTAATAGCTGAGTAATATTCCATTGTGTATATGTACCACAACTTCCTTATACCTTTGTCTGCTGATGGACACTTCCATGTCCTAGCTGTTGTAAACAGTGCTGCAGTGAACACTGGGGTATGTGTCTCTTTCAATTGTGGTTTCCTCGGTGTGTATGCCTAGTACTGAGATTGCTGGGTCATATGGCAGTTCTATTCCCAGTCTTTGGAGAAGGCAATGGCACCCCACTCCAGTACTCTTGCCTGGAAAATCCCATGGACAGAGGAGCCTGGTAGGCTGCAGTCTATGGGGTCGCTAAGAGTCGGACATGACTGAGCGACTTCACTTTCACTTTTCACTTTCGTGCATTGGAGAAGGAAATGGCAACCCACTCCAGTATTCTTGCCTGGAGAATCCCAGGGACGGGGGAGCCTGGTGGGCTGCCGTCTATGGGGTTGCACAGAGTTGGACATGGCTGAAGTGACGCAGCAGCAGCAGCAGCAGCATTCCCAGTCTTATAAGGAATCTCCAAACTGTTCTCCATGGTGGCTTTACCAGTTTGTATTCCCACCAACACTGTAAGAGGATTCCCTTTTCTCCACACCGTCTCCAGCATTCATTGTTTGTAGACTTTTTGATGATGGCAATTCTGACCGGCATGAGATGATACCTCATTGTGGTTTTGATTTGCATTTCTCTAATATTGAGCAATGTTGAGCATCTTTTCATGTGTTTATTAGCCATCTATATGTCTTCTTTGGAGAAACGTCTGTTTAGTTCTTTTGCCCTCTTTTTGACTGGGTTGTTCGTGTTTCTGGTATTGAGTTTCTTGAGCTGCTTGTATATTTTGCAGATTAATTCTTTGTCAGTTGTTTCATCTGCTACTATTTTCTCCCATTCTGAAGGCTGCCTTTTCACCTTGCTTATAGTTTCCTTCATTGTGCAAAAGCTTTTAAGTTTAATAAGGTCCCATTTGTTTATTTTTGTTTTTATTTCCATTACTCTGGGAGGTGTGTCATAGACGATCTTGCTGTGATTTATGTCAGAAGAACCTGCTTGTCAATGCAAGAGACATAAGAGATGCAGGTTTGATCCCTGGGTTGGGAAGATCCCCTGGAGGAGAGTATGGCAACCCACTCCAGTATTCTTTCCTGGAGGATCCCATTGACAGAGGAGCCTGGGAGGCTATGGTCCATGGGGTCACAAAGAGTCGGACACAACTGAAACATCTTAGCATGCATGCAAGGGCTAATATGCTGTTACTCTGCCACCTCCTATTGTTACCACTATCATTACTGATGCTGCTATTGATGTACTATTTGGGGAGATAAGGCATTTATACCCCAAACAGATAAGCCCAAAACAAAGTTTCCTTCTGCTCTCTCTAGCCACCCCCTACTCCTACCATTTGTAATCAGAATTTATTTCTTAAACATTTGAAAAGAGCTTACTCTGTACAAAGCACTGTGCAAACTCAAGGGAGTAATCCCAGGGCCCAAATGAAAGGCAGCATGAGTATGTCGGGAGTTCAGACAGTGGGACAGCATGAGCCCTGGAACATCAGGACAGCCCTGCGGAGGAGGCAGGCATTAAAATTTAAGTACTGAAGAAAGGAGCAGGTTTGGATCAATGCTGTGCATCAGAGAGATGGAGGGGCAGCAGAGAAGGAGGCAGAGCTCAAGGGAAGACGTGGATTGGACATGTCTTTGACATATCAAGTGACAGTGACTGGACCAGTGGGGAAAAGCAACCAGGAGGGAGGAGGAAGGGATTGACTTGCGCTCTGGTCTCTGACTTGCTTTCCAGGCCTCTAGGCATAGCCATGTGCTGGATGAAGCCATTTGCACCTTGTTCTGAACTATGTCATGACCCACACTTTGCACCAGTGGGATGATCGGATGGGCTTCTACTGACGATGTCCAGCAAACGGTGACATTTAACTGCTTTTTGGTTTGTGAAATGAATGGGCAAGAGACTGAGCCTCTGAACTTGGCCGCATTAGCACCTTGCTCTGAGCAACTCACAGACACACTTCCCAGCCTCCTGACTTGCCTCACAAGTAAGCTGACTTCTCTGCCACAGCCGTCGCTAAGTGAACGGTTTTGAACGGAGACATAGCTTTTGTTTCCTCATCTTTGCTTCTGCATTTCTTGGAATTGAGTTTGCTAACCACGGTAGAACATGCTGCGATTGTCTCATATAGGGAATGCAATGCTGTGCTGTGCTGTGCTCAGTTGCTCAGTTGTGTCTGACTCTTTGTGACCCCATGGACTGAAGTCTGCCAAGCTCCTCTAAGGGGATTCTCCAGGCAAGAATGCAATGCTAGGTGACTACATTCACTTCCAGGAAGACACCCTGCAGTTTAATAGGGTGATGTGAATGTGCATAAGGGTGCGTGCAGTGAAGAGGAGCTGGTGGGTGGTTTTTGGTCATAGGGCAGCCAAATAATTCCAAGCTGAACCACAATGGCAATGCCCAGGGGCTTCTTTTAAAGCCCACCCTGGATCTTGATGATGGTGGAGCCTCACTGGGTTGACCTCAGAGAGTTACAGACCACCTGCTGGAGTGGTTTGTGAATTCCATCCCAGTGTGTCTTTACCTGGATCTGGGGACGGAGCTCAGGTTCACTGTAGGTCTGTTATCCTATGCTTCTTGCTCAACCTCGCCACCCTCCAAGGCCAGAGTTGCTTCTCCCAAAAAGCCTGTCCACATCACTACTTCTTGCTGTGATTGTTACCTGCTTTACATTTATAAATCTCGTCTGTATCTTTCCCTCACAAATAATTACATATTATATTGCCAAACCACTTGTCATCTTGTCTTTTCTATTGTTTAATCCATATGCTGTTACTTGCATATGTTATGTTTATGCATTGTTCCTCTAAATTAATTGTGAGCTTCTTGTGAGCGAGGGTCAGACCCCACGCTTCATTGTATAATCACGTGACTTTGCATCTCCCTGGCACTTTAGAGTGTATAAATCCCTTCCACATCTATTACCTTATTTGAGCTTCACAGTAATGCTGTCTATTTGGAAGGGCTCGTATTATGAGCATCCTAATTTCTCAGACGAGGAAGCTTGATACAGGAAATACTAAATAGCTTTCCCAAAGTTACATGGAACCATGATTTTCACAGAGCAGGGACACTGGAGATGTGTAGTAGGTATCATTGATTTGTCTGTTCATTAAATCCTAGCTCAATGCCACAGTCAGCCTGATGCTTTGAGCAATAGGATTTGTATTGAGGGGAGACGTTTGGTTGTAAACACATCCTGAACTCACTGGCTTAATAATACAACCTTCTGCTTCTCTCTCCCTGGTGGAAATGCATTTGGTAAATCAGGATAACACAGAGGATACATCTGATTTTTAACATGTACTCTTCCCCGATATTTTCCTCCAAAGTTTCAGAGAATCCCTTTGCTACCTCACCTCTCATTTTCACGCTGCCTGTAAAGGCACAGGTGGGGGTAATGAACAGTGGGTTTGAAAATCCTCCTTTCCAGATGTCATCTATTTAGTTCTTGCGATATTAGTTGGCAGCCATATTCGATTTTAGAAGTGTGAGGATTACTTGAAACCATATGACAGAACTGTTTTTCTTATGGAGCCAAATGTTGAAAAAGGCTTCAGTAATAAAAGTGGTGCAACAGAAATGGAATTCATAAAAAGGGATTTTATACCTCTTATATTTCCAGGAGTCTGTCAACTTGGGAAGGACAGAAGTACAAGTGCGTTTTAACATCCTCAGTGGCGGTAAGACCTTTTTCTTCCCAAGTCTGTGTAGCACAGAGCAAACCAAAAGTTGAGTAGAAGTTGCTCCCTCCTGCTGCCTCTTCTCCCTCCCCATTCCTCCCCTCTCTGCGTCCCATTCTGTCGTTAGTGTATTTAGACTAAAGTTTTCAATTTGTCTGAATTACCTGAAAAGTTGTAAGGATAAATGAGGTGTGAAAGCACTTTGAAAGTAGAGAATTGCTTTGAAGAATCCAAACCCAGTCTAAACAGAACCCTCTGTACTCTATAATCCAAGAAGAAAGAAGACGATGACAATGATTAACATGAAATTCCGATACGAGGTAAAAGAGAACTGGTCTTCTAGGGTGTGTCTCTGGTTCAAAGGCGGCTGCACTACAGAAAGCAGTGCAGTGGGGTTGGAAGGTCTGAAACCACCCCGTCGCTTAGTCTTGGTGTCACGAGGGATGACCCATCAGATCTCTTTGAGTGTTTCCTTATCGGTAAAGTGGTCTTAGTAATGCTTGTCTCATTGGGTGGCTGTGAAGAGCAAAGGAGATAAACCATAGGGAAAAGCTTTGTCAACGGAAAGGTGCTCCGCAAAGGGAAGGGGTTACAGTTATTATTTGGAACAGTATCTTATGCCTCTGACTATGTGTGCATTTATGGAAGCGTATTGTGGTTTTTAAATCTTCCCATGGATGGTTGAGGCACCAAAATACCTACAACAGTTGAGCAAGGGCTCAGTTGTGTCCATTAGTTACTGATTTAGAAGATGAATCAGATGCCCCTGAGAAACCATGCCCCACCATTCCCCAGGACACCCCTGGCTCTTCCCGCAAAGCCCTCTCCTTGAGCCCAGACCTGCCCCCTCATTCCCTTCAGCCTCTGTGCTTTTGTCCATCTTGGTTCTCCAGCCTTGGGAGGGTTGGAGATGGTTCTTTAATTTCCTGTTGGAATCCTGCCCATCCTGCAGGGCTCCCTTTTGTCCTGTGAAGTCATTTCTTGAACTCTCAGGGAAAAGTTACTTCTACAATTATTCTTCAGAAACTCATTCCCCCTTTTTAAACATTTGTACCTCTATTTCAGAGTGAATTTTCATAGACTCCTTCTAGAATTGTAGCCCTGCCAGGCAAGGTATCTAGTGTATTTCACCAGGTTTCCCCATTGGCCAGCAGAGAGGCTGCCTGATACATTTGTACTCACTCATGGACTATGAGTGGTTTGGAATCTCTGCAAGGTGCCGGGCTGAAGTGGGCAAGTACAGCCTGCAGAGCCCTGAAGGAAGTGTGTAATAGGTATTTGGAAAATAATTGTTGGCTGAGTACTTGGTTTTCAGCGGAAATATTCAAAAAGGGTTCCTAATTAATCTCTAGTCTGTCACAACATTAAATCCACTGAAACATTTCATCCCTCTGAGCATTTTGGCTCCTCAAGGTCTCACCATACAAGCTGTTTTTAATTTTAGTTTTTTATTTCTATGGGTATATGTTTTTCTTATTTGAAAAACAGCAAGAACCCAATGTGTAAAATTTGGAAACTGCAAAAAAAACTCAAAGGAGAAAATATTAATAATAATAATACAATATTGAGACACTTTGTCCTATTTTTATTGGGCATGCAATTTTGAGATTAAGGTTTAACATATAGTTTTATGACATTTTTCACTTAATGGAGCGTCAGAGGTGCTTTTCCATGTCATCAGAAATTCTGACAAAATATATTTTTCATGACTACAAAATATTCCATCATATGGATACATCCTAATTTACTACATCATTACCTTGTACCTGTCACTTAGATTGGATCCAATTTTCCCTCATTATAAAAGATTCACATAAGAAGTTCTTTAAAAAATATTTGTGTTTCAGATTTTTCCTTAGAATATATTAATAAAAGAGGAATCACGGTACAAATATTTTTAAGGGTCTGGGGGCATTTTCCTAAATTTATTTGTGGAATACCAATTATATGTACATTTATTAATGAGTATTGTGAGTATTAATGAGTATTGTGAGTATTAATGAGTATTGTGAGTATTAATGAGTATTGTGTGCCCATTTCATTGTATTAACCCTATATTTTAGAACTTAAATTGTTTGGCCAATTGTGCTCTTTTTCCAAATGAGGCATTTTTAGATCAACTAGATTTTAACACATGATACTTATTTAATCTTTGTCACTTATTTCTAGAGGTTTTGGAGTGGTGAAATTATAGATGCTATATTCTGAAAGGATGACCTAGTGCCACTATTATAATCCTGATGTGAATGACATTAACTTTAAATGATACAAAGTGGTATACAAGTGTGAGCTGTTGTTGTTACTACTTCCCAAGGAACAATGGAATTTAGGCATCTGATATATCTAAGGTGTCTACTATAGGAATTTAAGAAGGAAAGAGTCTTCTATAGACCACAGGAATGTGAGGAAGCATATTAAAATTGAATAATAAGCATATGTTAAAAATGGAAAAATAAAGGTACGTCCATTGTGTTACTATATTACCAATCCCCCCTGCTCCCCGCCCCCAAGTTGAATTAGAAACTTAAAACTAAGTTAAAGGTGTGTGTGTGTGTGTGTGTGTGTATTATTATCTGACTTTCTTCTAAAGCTTTTAAATCATTCTTTTCTTTTTTAAGGTAGTGAGAGGACAAATACTTTCAGAATGAGTATTTTCTTGGAAGAATATCTTGAAAAGTTACTAAATCACAGAACTCATCAAAAGTGATCAGACCAGCAAAGTGGAATCAGTCATTAAGAGTTCAAAGGGACTGGAGTTGTTACAGTTGAATCTTTCTTGGTACAGATGAGGAAACTGAGGTCCCTTGAAATTAAAATAATTCTAAGGAGAAAGAGCAGGGTAGAGCCAGACATTGGTCTCCAATTCAGCTCTTGTTTCTGGTGTAGTGCATTTTCTAATAAACCACTCTGTGTCTCAAAAAGTAATTTTGATAGCATGGTATTGCACAGAGATTTGTGAACTCTTTATATCTGTTGGCTCAAGATTTTGTGCTGGGTGTGTGAATTGGATCACCCTTTATTCTGTTACTTACGGAGATATCACAGAGGAGCCAGTTGCAGTTGACAAACAATATCCAGGGGGGAATACTCCACTGGTCCCCAAGAACTTGACAGTGTACCCCAAGACATTTTTCTACCTATGTGTTTTCATTTGAGACTAATCAGAGTGAAATCATGGTGAATCACTGAGCTTTGTTATATCTACTACAACCAATATCTTTCCAACTCCAAATACATTCTTTTTGAATGTTATAAGTAAGGACAAAGGTTTTGGATAAAAGGTTATGAATTTATAATAAAATAACACTAGGCATCAGTTGACTTGAATGCCCAGGGTCCTGGGTCTTGGCTTGCTGAAGCAAAATAAAGAAGAGAATGAGAACAAAAATTCCTATAATTTGGGGATGAGGGTGGAGGGTACTTTAAAAAGCATCCTGGATTCGAGGGTCTTTTTTTTTTTTTTTTCTTTAAATAATCC
>NW_011495071.1:11111691-11126463 GCF_000754665.1 Bison bison bison
AGGGTTTTTTTTTTTTTTTTTTTTGCTTTAAATAACCAACATTTGTCAGTTTCACCACATTATTGCTCAGTTTTGATTTCAAATACCTATATCAGAATTTTCCTTGATAAAGTTAAGTAGACAAAGGCAGACTTGCAATATTTCCCAGTCCCCATTCTTGCTCTCAGATCCATTCCCTGGTTTATCTGGATAAGTAAATCTCTCAAGTCTTCCTAGTGGAGACCTGGCTTTTGTTGATTTTCCATCAAAGGAAGGAAGGGCAAAGAGGCCATAAAAAGCTAATATTTTCATTTTGTATAACTTGTTGACTTTAGTTTCTGATTGCCACCCTCACTTCCCTCTCCATTTTTAGGCTAACCAATCAGAAGACCACCTCTCCTTTAGCTACCTCCTTATCCAGACTCTGGAAGAAGGACTCTGGATAAGGACTCATATCCTACCTTTCTTTTTATTACACACTTCTTGGGAGTACCAGGCAATAAATCAACTGGGAAAGGACAGATATGGAAAAGCAATATTTAAAATGAGTTATGATGTAAAAGAGATGACTTGCTATTATGTTTTATCAAAGGCAGCCTCTAACAAGCATAATGTAATTCACAATGCTTAAGCAGGGTGACTTTAATTGCAATAGTCATTAAGCTCACAGGATCATTAAATGCATTAAAAGAGGGAACCAATGAGTTATTGTGAATGAAACAAGCTCCCCCCGACTCACCCCACTTCACCTCTTTAACTGAAATTGAACTTAGCCTGGGTCTCTGATCTGTCACAACTCTTGACTTTCTCTCCTCCTCCTATACCAAGTCACTATTTTAGAACAGGTCAAATACAGAAGTAGGTAAGAGGAAAGACAGAGAGAGGTATTGTCAAACTACAGGTTAAATTTACTAGCAGATTAAATTTTGTTTTCAAAACATTTGAAAGTTTGAAACCTAGCCATTTACCTAATTTTTATAAGTTTGTGATCTTCAGATGCCTACAGAAAAAGAACTACCCACATACAAGAAGTTCCATTTCCCCAGTAATTACAGAAATGTAAATGGAAATTTATCAAGTTGGTAAAAATAGAAACAAAATGATTTTTCCTATTGATGGAGAGCATATAGGGAAATAGGTACTCTCTTACATTTCTGGTGGGATTTTAAACATTAATACATTTCTGGAAAATAAGTTGGCACTATGTATCAAAAACCTTAAAAAGTATTCATATATGTTGAACCAGAAATTTGGTATCTAGGAAGTTATCACTGAAATCGTTAAGGTTTAGCAATGAAGATAAATGTAAAAAGAAATTGGAAATACTCTACATATCCTACAATAAGAGATTGGTTAAATAAGGTAACATGAAAGTGAAAGTCGCTCAGTTGTGTCCAACTCTTTTCGACCCCTTGGACTGTACAATCCATGGAATTCTCCAGGCCAGAATACTGGAGTGGGTAGCAGTTCCATTCACCAGGAGATCTCCCCTACCCAGGAGTCAAACTCAGGTCTCCTGCATTGCAGGCAGATTCTTTACCATCTGAGCCACAAGTGAAGCCTAAGAATACTGGACTGGGTAGCCTATCCCTTCCCCAGTGGATCTTCCTGACCCAGGAATTGAACCAGTGTCTCCTGCCTGCATTACAGGTGGATTCTTCACCAACTTAGCTATGCTGCTGCTGCTGCTAAGTCACTTCAGTCATGTCTGACTCTGTGCGACCCCATAGATGGCAGCCCACCTGGCTCCCCCATCCCTGGGATTCTCCAGGCAAGAACACTGGAGTGGGTTGCCATTTCCTTCTCCAATGCATGCAAGTGAAAAGTGAAAGTGAAGTCACTCAGTCGTGTCTGACTCTTCACAACCTCATGGACTGCAGCCTACCAGGCTCGCCCACCCATGGGATTTTCCAGGCAAGAGTACTGGAGTGGGGTGCCATTGCCTTCTCTGAACTTAGCTATGAGGGAAGCCCAAATAAGGGAACACAGAACTAATAAGTGACTATTATACATTTATTTAAAGTGATATTTTAGAAGTGTATTTATTGAGAAGGAACAGATGTTAACATAAAGTGATAAAATGTGGACCACAAAAGCTTGTGAATGGCATGAACCCATTTTTGTACTATATATATATTAAATGCACATTTACCTTTTCATAGAAAATGGTGGGGATTTATGTTCTGGTCTCTTTGACATCATCTTTCAACATTCATACCCCTTCACCCTACTGTTTGGACATATTGGAATCATTTCAGTCTTTTGGATGCAAATGCTCCTTCTCTCTCTTTTTCTCCTGGGCTTTGCAGAATAGCATTCCCAACTTTTAGAACACTGTCTCTGCTGTTCATCTATTCACACAATCCCCTCAAGTTTGGCTCAGAGCTCACGTTCAGTGGTTTCTACTCCAGGAATCCTTTCTTGACCTCCCAAGTCTGGGTTGGGTTCTCTTTCCACAGTTTACATCTGTATCCCTGTGATGACCTGTTGATGTGTGTGTGTGTGTGTATGTCTGTGTGTGTGTGTGTCTGTGTGTGTGACCTGTTCTTTCTATGGGAAGAGACTGTCTGTAGGTTCTTACAGCACCAGGTGTGAGAGCCCTTCTCTAAGATGGCCGCCATCGAGTTTTCACTTCCCTCTTCTGCTTGCCAAGCCCCATGGAGAGGTGGAGTCTATTCTTTCCCTCACCCTGAATCCAGATTGGTTTTAATGACTCACTCGGACCAATAAAATGTAGCAGAAGTTCTTCAGGGAATTCTAAGACTTTCACTTGGGTTTCTTAGAACACTTCCTGTGGGGAAGTTAGTCATCGGCTAATATGTATGACTGCTGTGTGATGGCCATGCTGTGAGAAATTCACACTCCACTGGGACTGAGTGGAGTAGCCTAGAGAATGGGACATTATGGGGAGGGAGAGGGAGAGGGAAGAGGAGAGAGAGACACGATGGCCAAGGAGCACTGAGGTTCTCAGTTCAGTTCAGTTCAGTCGCTTAGTCGTGTCTGACTCTTTGCGACCCCATGAATCGCAGCATGCCAGGCCTCCCTGTCCATCACCAACTCCTTGGAGTTCACTCAGACTCACGTCCATCGAGTCAGTGACACCATCCAGCCATCTCATCCTCTGTTGTCCCCTTCTCCTCCTGCCCCCAATCCCTCCCAGCATCAGAGTATTTTCCAATGAGTCAACTCTTCGCATGAGGTGGCCAAAGTACTGGAGTTTCAGCTTCAGCATCACTCCTTCCAAAGAAATCCCAGGGCTGATCTCCTTCAGAAATAGATGGGGAAACAGTGGAAACAGTGGCTGACTTTGTTTTTTTGGGCTACAAAATCACTGCAGATGGCAACTGCAGCCATGAAATTAAAAGATGCTTGCTCCTTGGAAGGAAAGTTATGGCCAACCTAGATAGCATATTCAAAAGCAGAGACGTTACTTTGCCAACAAAGGTCCATCTAGTCAAGGCTATGGTTTTTCCTGTGGTCATGTATGGATGTGAGAGTTGGACTGTGAAGAAGGCTGAGCACCGAAGAATTGATGCTTTTGAACTGTGGTGTTGGAGAAGACTCTTGAGAGTCCCTTGGACTGCAAGGAGATCCAACCAGTCTACTGAGGTTCTAGCCATCTTAAAAGTCGCCTCTTCAGCCTACCAGCCCAGCAAACACCAAGTGTATTCAGCTGAGTCATCCTCCAATTCTTGATCCACAAATTTCTGGATGAGACTAAATGGTTGTTTAAGCAACTAAGTTTTGACGTATTTTGTTATGGTGATAGATAACTGTAATATCAGCTTGGCATGTAGTGAGCCTTCAATAAATATCTAATAAAAGAATGGGGATGTTTGCTTTCTTTTTTTCCAGTTTACTTTATTTCTCTGTAATGTAATGTGTATAAACAATAAACTCCCCCACTCCCAATTTTTTTTAAAAAAGAAAGAAGTCCCAGGAGAGCTAAAAATGAGAAAGACGTGAAAGATAACAGACTATGGCCAATTCACCACAGAGTATGTCCAACTTAACCCAATTCTGTAGAAATGTCTGATTCATTCTGGAAGGCTGGCTTCTCCATGACAGCCTTTGTCTCACTGGAGACATGAATATTTATCTAAAAGCCTAATGCCCTGACAGAGTGAAATAGGACCATAGCCTTGACTTTTTAATCTGTTTCTAGAACTTCCAGTGATCACAGACAACTTCACCAGGTCAGCTTAGCCTTCTGTGAGCTTGTCATTCCCTGTTATTTAGGGAAGAGAAACATTAGGCTTCCTTCTTCTGCTTACAGAACAGTCTCAGGTTCTTAAGGTTAAGAGCATGGAAGTCTTCATTTTTCTTCTAACAGTGTTTACGCCTATTGGCTCACCATGATGTGGCAGTGGGTGGGGGCATTGTACCGGCTTCCTTCCCGTGAGAATTTCTTTCCAGTCTGGGCTGCACCTAAGTTTTGCTTATGAAGCCTAGGGAGGGCAATTACTGTCAGCGGCACTTCTAAACCAGTTGAGCATCTGTGTCTAGGATGAATTAGGTGTCCTGGATGGATGGAGTGAAATGCTCTTTAGTGACAAGTGGAGGATTAACTAGATGATCTATGCTAACACTCTGAGCCCAGAAATTCTATGGCATCATGGATTTCCGCTTGGAGAGCTGAGTGCATTGAGCTCTTTCCAACTCTAGCATTTTGGATCCCATTATTCCATAGATATGTCTGTACATTCTAGATTTCCTGAGACTAAAGTAAAATAAATGAGTTCATGAATGGATGAATAAGATGCATAGCTTTATTAAACATTTTTTATTGTGGTAAAATATGCATAAGATTTAATAATTCACAATTAAATTTTTTAAAGTGCACAGTTTAGTAGCATTAAGCATATTCATAATGTGTAACCATGACTAGTTCTTATTTCCAGAACTTTTTCATCATCCCTATAACTTGATTTTTAAAATACCTCTACTGCCTATTCAAAGACTATTTTTTCTTATCTCTAGATTCTAAGTGGTTGATGTGGACAAATAACTGACCTTGAGATAAGTGCCTTATGACCCAAATCCTCCATGGATGAAATCTTCCAGAAACATGTTCACCAGAGTGGTAATACTAAGACAGATTTCTCAATGTAAGGGTTGTGTGAGTGATTTTAAATCCTCTGAGAGGAGTGAACATCTAAAAGCGTTAACAGCTACAATTAGTGAATCACTCAGAACATTTTCAGGTTTGGGGGTGAGCCTTGCTCTGTGGGCTCAGTGTCTATTCTCGTCTCCTCCTGCTAATAGATTTCACTCCCCAGATTCAGAGATGATTGTGTGATCTAGGATCCCTATTTGGACATAAGGCCTCTTTCCTAGGCCATAGTAATAGTCCAAGGGATGAGCATAGGATCCAAACCATGTTCAGAATTTTCATTTTGGTTTCTCTCAAATTTCAGTTGGGAGAAGAGGGCCTTCATTTTCATCTCTGATTTTGGAACATTTGGAGTATACGTCTGAAATAACTGGCAGGCATGTTAGGTAAGCTAGTTTGGGAGAATAAATCTAATATTTAGAGAGATGCAGAGATAAGAGATGAAGAGACTTCTTAGAACATTTGGTCCTTGGTTTAGCTGTCCCTAAGGCCATATGCATTGCTTTCTGCTGTTGATTTTATTCATCCTCCTCTTTTGCTCGAATCGTTTTCAGGTGTGTGTATGTCCCTGGTAACAACAGTCTTGACCAATACAGTGTGATTTATAATGGTAGCCAAACTACAGATGTTTATCAGTAATATAGATGCCAGCCAGTGTGGCTACCCTGTGACTCTATGGGGTAAACATATGGAGACAGGAAGATAGTGTTTCCTGTATCCATTCATCCACAAGTCCAACCATCTGTCCATCCATACTCCAGCCCCCTGGATATTACATGAATATAAAGCAACACTTTCAATTGCTAGAATTTTTCCGTCCGTGAAATCCTACTCATTGTTCAAAATGATTAGCATACAATCGCAGGGATCATAGCACTCTGTCCATTTCAAGAAACATGAGACTTAGCGTAAGGAATTAGGTTGGGCTTCTTCCCAGATGCCACTAATGGTAAAGAATCTGCCTGCCCATGAGACTCAGGTTTGATCCCTAGGTCGGGAAGATCCCCTGAAGGAGGAAAATGGCAACCCACTCCAATATTCTTGCCTAAAAATTTTCACGGACAAAAGGAGCCTGGCAGGCTACAGTCCATGGGGTTGCAAAGAGTAGGACACGACTGAGTGACCTGAGCACATTTAGGTAATTACACAATTGTTGCATGTCCTGGAGGAGCAAACTCTAGGTTGGGCCTCTGGGAATGACTCTTAGACCAATACAGTGGAATTGCTCTGCCAAGGGAGCTTCTATTTCTGCCATGATAAGGAGGGAGAGGAATTGGGAGGCCACCCTGGAATTACTGACTTCAAAACAGGAGTCAAGAAGCCACTTCAGATGTTTTTAATTGCCCATAAAGCCAGTGATTAGGAAACTTTCATCTGCTGCAGAAAATCCCCAGATCTCCACAACTGTATTAATACTTACCAGGGGTGGTACTGTTTCAAGGAAATGGACCCCACCTTGCTTCCACCTTCCACACTTGGGTGTACCTAAATGCATACAATGTTAATTGGGTGAAAGAAACAGTGTTCAGGGACTTCCCTGGTAGTCCAGTGGCTCAGACTCCATGCTCCCAAAGCAGGGGAGCCTGGGTTAGGGAACTAGTTCCCTCATGCCACAACCAACTAAGACCAACTAAATATTTTTTAAAAAGAAACAGTGCTTAGAACAGAGGTGGGGATAAGCTTGTTCTCTGTGCTAGTTAAACCTCATATTTGCATTTAGTTTTGGGTACTCCCCTACCTTAAAAGGGAAAAATGATAAGTAATGTATTTGGAGAATGGTGGGGACATGACGAAGAAGAAACCAAAAAAAAAAAAAAAACCCATATCACATAAGGAATAACTGAAGGATCTGGGGATATGTAACTGGGAGAGAGAACTCAAGAACTTTCTGCCAGGTTCTGCTAGAAATCTGAAAGGCTAGTTCTTTATGATCCTTAGGGGTAGGATGAAAGCAATAGGAGTTAGAGTTGAATGGCCTTTGGAAGAAGCTTCTCCTAATCAAGGCTTTGGAATGATTGGACTACTCGAGTCCTCCATCTCTTGAAGGACCCAACCATTGTTTACACAACCAGGTGATGTTGTGGATGTTGTAGAAAATACTGTATTTTTACTCCCCCACCCAGTTTTGTATTTTTGATGTTATAGTTTATATATCCATGTTTACCCATAACTTTTTATAGTAGCTATAATAGATTTTATACAATTTTTGTCTTTTAATTTTTGTACTAGTTTGTTTGGGACTTCCCAAGTGGCGCTAGTGGTAAAGAATCCACCTACCAATACAGGAAATGCAAGAGATGCAGGTTTGATTCCTGGGTCGGGAGGATCCCCTGGAGAAGGACATGGCAACCAACTCCAGTATACTTGCCTGGAGAATCCCATGGACAGAGGAGCCTGGCGAGCTACAGTCCAAAGGGTCACAAAGAGTCCAACACAACTGAATCGACTTTGCATGCATACACGTACTAGCTTATTTAAGTGATTGATCCACAGCCTTTACTATATATTTGCCTTTACTAATGGGATTTTTCCTTTCCTGTAAATTCCTGCTTCCCATAGTAGCTTTTCCTTTTCCACTTAGAGAAGACCTTTTCACACTTCTTTTAGGGTCAGTTTAGTATTTGAACTCTTTTAGTTTTTGCTTGCCTGAAAAGTTCTTTCTCTCTTCTTAAATTCTGAATGATAAATTTGCTGGGTAGAGTATCCTAGGTTGTAGGTTTTTCCCTTTCAGCACTTTAAATATATCATGCCACTCCCTTCTGACTTGCAAAGTTTCTGTAGAAAAATTAGCTGATAGCTATTATGGGGGTTCCCTTGTATGTGACTGATTTTCTGTTGCTATCTTTAGAGTTCTGTCTTTAACTTTTGCCATTTTAATTATGATATGTCTTGGTTGTTTCTGTTTGGGTTCATTGTCTTTGGGATTCTCTGTGGTTTCTATACCTGGATATCTGTTTGCTTCTTCAGGTTTAAGAAGTTTTCAGACATAATTTCATCAAATATATTTTTGACTCCTTTGTCTCACTTGTCTCCTTCTAGGACCCCTATAAGTACTATTGATATTGTTGCAGAGGTTCCTTAAACTCCTCATTTTTTAAAATTTGCTCTTCTTTTTGCTATTCTGATTGGGTGATTTCCATTATTCTGTCTTCCAGGTCACGTATGCATTCTTCTGTATCAGCTAGTCTGCTGTTAATTACTTCTAGTGTGTTTCTCAGTTCAGTTATTATATTCTTCAGCTCTCTGGTTCCTTTTTCATATTTTCTAGCTCCTTGTTAAAATTCCCCATGTTCACCAATTCTTTTGCCAAATTTAGCTAGCATTCTTTTTATTTTTTTATGAGGCATAATTGATAAACAACATTATATAAGTTTCAGGTGTACAACATAGTGATTTAAAAATTTAAAGGTTATATTCCATTTATAGTTGTTATAAAATATTAGCTATATTCTCTGTATTGTACAATACATCCTTGTAGTTTATTTTATATGCAGTAACTTGTACCTTTTAATTCCCTATATCTATCTCACCCCTCCCACCTTCCTCCTTCCTACTGGTGAGTCTGTTTCTTTAGCATTCTTATTACTAATGCTTTGAACTCTTTGGTAAACTGTTTATCTCTCTTTAGTTGTTTTTTCCATGTTCTTTCATCTAAATTCCCGTGTTTTCTCATTTTGTTTAAAAATATTGTATTTTTAGATACTAAAGATTTGACTATGTATTCCTTATGAAGTTGTTAATTTTGCCAAAGCTCTGCACTTTCTTCAATCTTCCTGGATACCTGTGCCCATATTAATGATGGCTTTAGAAAAAATTTATTAGTCTGAATGCTGTGTTACTCTCAGGATCCAAAATCAGATCTTATGAAGGGGTGGTGGCTCTGTGGAACTCAGGAGAGGGGCAGATATGGCTGAAATAACCCCTCCAGGGGTTGAAGAAAAATAAGAAATAATAGTAGTACCCCTCCGAAAAAGGACTTTAGAAATGTATCTTACAGGAAATTTGGGGTGGAACTGAGGTTAGAATGAGGGGTGTAATAATAGCTACTAAGCATTGAGCGTGCCATGTTTGTAACACATATCATGTAATACATCCTTTTCAGAGCTCCTTGATTTACACATGAGGAAGATGAAGCTCAGAAAGGCTAAAGAATTTGTCCAAGGCAACAGCTACTAAGGGCAGGGCCAGGGTTTGAACCCCACAGTTCATGTGGATGCATACACACCCCACTACACTGTGCTTCATGACCAAGCTGGGACACAATAAATACCCGGCTGGTAGTGGAGCCCGGCCTGTTAACAGCCTGATCTACACAGCAGGCCAGGAAGGTAAGATAAGGCAAATGTCAGAACTATTTGGGTAATGAACCATTTTTCTTTCTATAGTTGGGATAACACAGTCAAATCTATACATAGCTGAGGAATGCTATTTTTGAGACATCTGTAATAACTTATTTCACTACCACTTATTCCAGTCACAGTTTCTTATCCATAAAGTAGAAATAAAAGTAATTGCCTCAAAAGGGTTATGCAAGGATTCATTGAGATAATGTATGTAAAAGTGCTTGCCTAGAGTGTGGTTATCAAATAAAATGGAGTTGACTCTAAATTCCCAAATCAGGGGTTGTTTTGCCTTTACGGACATGGTCTCAGTCTTAGACCGCCTAGTCAATTAGAAAAACAGAGGAACACTGATGAAGAGAACAGACTTGTGGGCATAGCGGAGGAAGAAGAGGGGAGGACGAATGGAGACAATGGCATTAACACATATGCATTACAGTGTGTAAAACAGACAGCTACTGGGAAGCTGCTGTAGAACACAGGGAGCTCAGCCTGGTGCTCTGTGATGACTAGAGGGCTGGGAGAGGGGAGGTGGGAAGGAGACTCAGGAGGGTATACTCATTGCTGATTTGCGCTGACTGATCTGATCTGATCTGATGGCAGAAACCAACACAACATTGTAAAGCAATTATCCTCCAATCAAAAATTATTATTTTTTTTAAATAAAAAAAGAACAATGGAAAAGAGGCATTTTTGAATTCTGGGGAGATCTTTTTTTTTTTTTTTAAAGGAATTTCATCTGTGAAAGCTTATTCGGGTCTACCTGTGGTTATATCCAAACGGGCAGGGAAAGTACGGAGTTCAGCTTAAATTCAGTGAATCCAACATATGTTCAGGTACAGCCACTATTTCTATAAAAGACTAGGCAGCTGTTTATGTGACAGGATCTGAAAGGCCCAGAAAGGCCTCCTGTCCTCAAAACTTTCCTCTTTCAATCAGACATAGAATCTAAAATTCCATTTTGAGAAATCTCCTCTTGGGTAAGCCACTGATTCTCAGACTTTGTATCAGAATTGCCTGAAGAACTTATTAATATTTGAAATAGTGACCCTGGAAGACTTTCCTGGTGGTCCAGTGATTATGAATCCACCTTCCAGTGCAGGGGGGTACAGGTGTGATCCCTGATTGGGGAGCTAAGATCTCACATGCCCCCCCAAAAACATAAAACAAGCAATACTGTAACAAATTCAATAAAGACTTCGGGGAACACGTGTATACCTGTGGCGGATTCATGTTGATGGATGGCAAAACCAATACAATACTGTAAAGTAATTAACTTCCAATTAAAATAAATAAATTTATATTAAAAAAATGGCCCACACTAAAAAATAAAAAGTCTTAAAAAAATATTGACCCTGGGACTACTGAGTCAGACTCCTTGGGGTTGGGGCTCAGGCCACTATAATTTTAACTAGACGAGTCTGATGCACAACAAAGCTTGAAAATATCAGATCAAGGCATTATATCCACAAAAATCCCTATTAAATTTCAAGTTTTCTCTTGGGAAGTTGCCATGGTTCTCAAATGATAGCTTCTACTTCCTCCTCCTACTAAAACTGTTGTGGTCCATAGCATCAGTAATCTCTTTGTTGCCGGTCTAATGGATTATTTTTGGTCTTCATATATTATGGCATCTCCCCGTCTCTCCTCAGCATCTGATGCTGCTTCCTTTTCCTCTTAATCTCTGAGATATCAATCTCTCCTACTTTTCTGCCTTATGTCCTTGACTGTTTCTCAGTTTCTTTAGCTGGTTTACCCTTCTCCTTTCAACTCCAAATATGGACGTTTGCATAAGGAAATCAGGCTTGCACCAGGCCCCCAGTTCTTTTCGGTACACACTTTTCCTGGATTTCAATAGCTAGTCGCCAGCCATTTCCAAAATTTTACCTCCTACCTCGTCTTCTCCCAGAGCTCCAGTGTAGTGGTCTCTCTGCTCAGTCCTGTCTGACTCTTTGCAACCCCATGGACTGTAGACCGCCAGGCTCCTCTGTCCATGGGATTTTTCAGGCAAGAATACTAGAGTGGGTTGCTATTTCCTTCTCCAGGGGGTCTTCTCGACCCAGTGATTGAACCTGCATCTCATGTGTCTCCTGCATTGCATGCAGATTCTTTACTGCTGAGCCACTGGGGAAGCCCCAGTTTTGTCCTACCAACTATTAATACCTACTTGGATATCTTATGATTATTTTGAACTCAGTGGGTTGAATAGGATACTTAGACTCTCCCCTCCCCCACATCCTCTTTAATTTACCCTTCTCAGGAAATGATACCACAATCTACCCAGTTACTCAAACTAGAACTTAAGACATCATGTGGAATCCTACTTCTCTCTCATCACCCACATCCACTCCATCAGCAAATCATGTCAGTGCCCTTCCCAAATGAATCTTGAATCTTTCCATCTCTCTGTCAGATTCCTTCTTAGTATCCCATTACTTTTTTTATATCATTCTCAAGGAACCCAGGTCATTCTTTTAAATAACTCAAAACATAAAAACATAAATTAGATCATTAATTTCTTCCCTTAAACATTCAGTGGCTTCACACTGCATTTAGAGTAAAACTGATATCTTACTGTTTCTGTAAGGCACTTCCTAACTTCTTTCTCATCTTGGTCTACAAGGCTCTCTATTTTCTGATTTACCGCATTCCTCACCATATTCCAGTGACAGTGGCCTCCTTTAGGTTTCTCAAATACTCCAAAATTATTCTTCTCCTCAGGGCCTTTGTATATATTGTTCCTTCTGCCTGGAATGTTATCTCTATGACTGGTTATTTCTCATCTCTTAAAGCTTTTAGTTTATATCTCACCATCTGTAATCATTATCCCACAGTAGTACTGTCCATTATTTTCCATTAATTCTTCAGAGTACTTTGAACTGCAGTTACTTATTCATTCATTTGTTGGTTTGTTTACTGTCTATCTCCCACAATGGAAAATAAGCTCCATGAATTCAGGAGCTATGTCTACACATCCAGCTTCTAAAATAGTGTCTGGTATGTGATACCTGCTCAGCAAATATCTACATCATCATCATCATAAATAAGAAAATGTAGCAGAATATTTAGATTTGGGATGTTTTAAAAAGTTTTTCTAAGCTTGATAAGAAACCAAGAAATCATAAAAACTGACAGATTTAGCTACATTAAGCATTTAACATTTTTGTATTACAGAGGTAAAAAGGCAGAAAACTGAGAAACATCTTTTATAAATTATTCAAAGGAATTTCTTCAAATCAGTATGAAGAGATAAGTAAACCAATGGAAAATGGGTAAAAGATACAACTTATAGAAGAAAAATAACAAGTGGTCAGTAAAAATAAAATATCATAATATGCTCAACCTCACTCTTAAAAACATCAGATTTTCATTCTGTTGAATTAGCAAGAATTCAAAGACTTATAAATACCCAGGTCAGGTGTGTGTGGAAACAGTTAACTTTTATACATTAACCATCATACACTAACAGTTAACTTTCTTACATGTGTTGTAGATTAGTGTAACATTTTTTTTGAACAATTTAGCCATGCCTATTGAAATTTAAAATGTGCTTTACCTTTGACCCAACTCTGCTTTGGATTAGCAATTTTAGGAATTTATCCTAAAATAATACTTTCACAATGTGCAGTGTATATTCATATAAGGGTATATAGTATATTCATTTATGAATATATGAGATATATTCATGTATATGTTTAGTGTGGCATTGTTTTAATAAACAAAACTGGAAACGATCTGCTCATGCAATTAAATAATGGTACACTCACACAAAGAAATAGTATGCAGCTATTAAAAAGGACAGTGGGGTAGATTTGTAGATTCTGTTTCAGAAAGATATCCTCTGATACATTGCTAAATTGAACACATTTAACTGAGTGGTATATGTAGTAAGATGACTTACCGACTGAACAACAAAATGTAGTAAGATTTCCCCCTTAAAAAAATTAAAATGTAAGTATTTATAACTTGTATAAATATGTTCAGGTAGACATGAAAAAAGAAAAGGACTGAAATTCTTAACCATGGCTATATTTGGGAACCTGGATTTTGGAAAACATTTCCTTTCTGAATCCTCATATTTCATTCATTTCTTGTCTTATTTGGCTTTAAAAAAAAAAAAACAACAACCAAAAAACCACAAGTGTCTATTGTTCTTGTAAGTTTAAAAAATGGGATAGAGAGCTGGGGAGAGAGGGAGGGGAAGAAAGGGAAGGAGGAAGGGTTAGGGGGAATGAGAGGGAAAGAGAAAAGAGAAAGACTAGCTGTTTGTTTCACGCATTTTGCCATCAGCTGTGTTTGGAGCTGCCCTGCTGGGCCTCGTGGAAGGTCAGACCATTCGGTCAAGGGTTCAGGGGCATCAGCCCTTCCCCTCTCCCTCTTTATTCTCCAGAAGGAGAGGCACTTTGGCATCATATGTTTTTGTAAGGATTAAATGAGATAAAAGTTGAGAGAAAGCTTTATCAACTAGAAAGCTCTTTCAAATACAAGAGATTATTATCATCATCAGAGTCCACTTCGACCTCCCGCAGTCCCTTTTTTCCCATAAGAGCCTTTCGCCCCTCCACCCTCATGTCTTTCCCCGGGAGTGAGTCGGGCCTGCCTCCTGCCTCACCATTTCACCCCGGCCTCGGCCCAGCCGCTTCCCAGCAGAGCTTGGCTGTTCCTTGAACTTTCAGTGTTGGTTCGATTTCCTCCAGTGGTACCACATGCTGCTGTGCAAACAGAGCACGTGGTCCGGCCAAACAAAGGAACATGTGTGTGTGTTGCAAACCACCCCCCTATCACGGGAGCGCGAGCTCCGCCAGGAGAGGGCCCGGCCCGCGAGCGCGCGCTATAATTTTTCACTGCAGTTGAAACACCCCGTAAGCTCTCAGGAAGCAGCGGGGGTGGGGGGAGCGGCCGAGAGTAGGGGCTTGTGTCTCTGGCTCTTTCCATCACCGCCCTGGAAATAGCAGCGATCGTGCACGGCCAGACCGGAGCTTCCCCCAAGCTTCTAAGATTTCATTTCACCTCCAGCAGGCTGCTTGGGGACTCGCTGGGAAAAGATCACTCTCCCGGGATGCTGTCAGGGGGAGGGGGGCCGGGACTGTATACAGCTGTCAAAACGTCTCAGACGGGAGGCTCCGGCACATCTGCTCGAGCCTGTCTCCGGCTGTGGGGCACGCGGGGAGCGCCTCAAACCTATCTCTGTACTGGCGAGCGGTAATTGCATTAGGATTAGTTATCTCCTGCGCTCTGCTCATTAGCCCTGAGGATGGCTCGCATCCAGCGAGAGGGTGGCGCAGGGCAAGGGAGAAGACGTGCGCCTAACAGGTCGTGATAATGAAAGACTTGCTCTCC
>NW_011495071.1:11126563-11146090 GCF_000754665.1 Bison bison bison
GGGGAGGGATGCTGCGGAGAGCACGGTGGGGTGGGGGCGGGGGTGCTGGGCTGATGGCCTGAGTCAGAGGATGCGAAGAAAGCGGTTGGTTGGCATGTTCTGACGCCAAGGCCAATGGCCCGAGAGCACCTAGGTGCTTTTTCTGGCGGGGCTGGCTCCTGATAAGTTTCAGTTTCCTTCCCTGAGTGATGCCCAAGACGAGGAAGAAAGGGAGAGGTGGCGATTTCCAGGGGATTCGGGTCCCAAGGAGCCCCACCTTGGATTGTGTGAACTCTGGAGCCCGCACCCACCAGGCTGAGCTGGGTGGGTCCTTACTCTCTGCTCCCAGCGCTCTGGCCGGCTTGATCCCAGAAACAGGAGGGAGCGGTTGTTTGTTTGCCCCAGGAATGGGGACCGAGTCAGTTCATTTTTCACTGCACTTAGCACACTGTCTTGGTATACAGAGGTGCTCAAAAGTGTGTGATGGGTAACAATTAGAAAAAAAAAAAATCAGGGGATTTACCCTTGAGGGTACCATGATCCCAACCTCGATTTTCAGGGTAGTCAGACTTACTAAGTCAGGTGACTTCAACAGGTAATCTAACTTTTCCAAATGTATTTTCTTATTGGCAAAACAGGGTTAATAATTTACCCATAGACTTATTCACATGAGTAAGTCACGCCCAATAGAGTGCAACACGTAGTAGGTGCTCAATAGATATTATTAGTTCCTCTCCATATCTTGCTTTATTCATTCCTAAGATGGGAGTTTTTTTTAAAAAAACCTCTTTGATGTCTCAGGAGGAGGTAATTAACGTTCTCTTAACCCATCTGAAAGGGCCAATAGAGTACAAAGTTGTTTTATAATTAAGAAATGTATCAAACCCTGTGCAGGACTAATTGCTGTGCAAATTTGATTGAGGCCTGTAAGGACAAGATTGCCTTTAATGGGTTGCAAGGAAGGGGACTACTTAATATTCTTCAGGGAAGTTCCAATACTCAAGTCTCACCGTTGGAGACTGCATCACCAACCATTAGGAGCCCTGCTCAATGGTTTAGAGTGAATACACCAGGGCTTTGCTTAAATAATTATTTTGAAACTGGAAGGTTTATTGAGAGTTCAGGGTTCAGATTTAGAAATGTCAGAAATAGAGTTTTATTTGTTTCCATTGCACATAATGAATTTCCCTTTAAATAATGAAGCCATGAAAATGCCATTGTACCACATACTCCAGTGGATTGCCAAGTGTTGAATTAGGTCCCTGTGAGACTAAGTCTTCAAAGCTACATCCATCAGAGAATGGGGGCATTTATAGTTTTCACAGGAATCATGGATCCAAAGGGTGCTCAGTGGAGGCATACCCCTTAGCGAGTCTACAGTCTCCACTTTTCAACATCTACTGGGGGTTTAAGAGACTATTTGGCAATCCTTTTTATAGGCATCTGGAGCAATACTTTGGAGAGGAGACGGTGGAGGAAAGTTGCTAGAACAGCCTGTGTGGGTTCCGTGTAATAGTATGCGACAAAGATGTTCTGCCTTAGAAGACCATGTGTATGTATTCAAGTTGGGGTCCACTGGGAATGAGGAGTGTGGTTGGCTTGTTTCTGTCTGGCCTGAAGCCACCCATTGTGCTTATCACAAGTGAATCCAAAGGACTGGCATGGTTTGCCTCTGGGGTCAAATCTTCCTCTGCCATCCACAGAGCCCCAGGGTACCAAAGTCTTTTTTCTTCTTCTTACACCTCCTTCTCTCTTTGTGTCTCTTCTCTGTCTTCCCCAAGTAAGTGATTTCCCTTTTCACCCCTGAGGCTAATTCACGTATGTCTCTTTTATTTATTTATTTAGTAACAGGTTTTAAAACACTTACTTGGCGGTACCACGTCTTAATTGCAGCATGTAGGATCTTTAGTTGTGGCATGTGAGATCTTAGTTCCTTGACCAGGGATCAAACCCAGACCGTTTGAATAGGGAGCGTGGAGTCTTAGCAATTGGACCACCAGAGAAATCCCCATCCATGTCTCTCCTTGACTGCACTATTCTCTGCTTCTATCTGGAGTTGTCCTTAATTATCATTTGTTCTTAAGTATATTATATATAAGTATATACACTTATATAATATTAAGTGTATTCCCACTGGAAATTTTCTTGGTTTACTTATACTCTCACCCATAGTCCGCTCTTCCTCATATTGTCAATACATCTTCACTTGAGTTGCTCTTTTTCTAATATCTTTCCTTCTGCTGCTGCTGCTGCTGCTAAGTCGCTTCAGTCGTGTCCGACTCTGTGCGACCCCATAGACGGCAGCCCACCAGGCCCCGCCGTCCCTGGGATTCTCCAGGCAAGAATACTGGAGTGGGTTGCCATTTCCTCCTCCAATGCAGGAAAGTGAAAAGTGAAAGTGAAGTCGCTCAGTCGTGTCCGACTCTTAGCGACCCCATGGACTGCAGCCTACCAGGCTCCTCCATCCATGGGATCCTCCAGGCAAGAGTACTGGAGTGGGTTGCCATTGCCTTCTCTGATCTTTCCTTCTAATGCCCTTCTTATTCTTCTACAACTGCTGTCTCCACTGTGACATTTTTCAATGACCCTTGAATCCCCTGAAGCCTGACTTTTGCCTCCTTTAGTCTCCTGATTGCCAGTGTCAATGGTCCATTATGACTCCACCCTCCCTTGTTTATCAATCTCTCAAGACCCCCTGGGCATATGTCACAGGGCACTGTTTTCCGAATTTTCCTGAGTTTTCCAGGCTTCCTTTCCTCTTCTCTCTCCCCAAATAAGTGCATGCCTCCAGAACTAGAGCTGACATTTGTGGAGCATTTATTATCCATTTTTAATCCTCCCATCAACCCCATGAAACAGGTACATTAATTGTTTCATTTTTATGGGAAGAACTGAGGCTAAGAGAGCTGGTAGATGTCAAATCCTGGTCTGCTCTGTCTGACTCGAGTCTAAGCACTTGATCAGGTGGCTCTGATGCCTATAGTTTGGTTTTCTGATTCCAATCCCCCCTTGGTCTACCATTGACACACAGATCTCACCTTGTCTTCCTGTCCCATCAGATCTCAAACCCTAAATATAATGTCTTGATGAGCTGACCACTCCCCTCTCCTTCCAGCTCTCTTTCCTGACTTCTGTAACAGAAATGACTTTCCCAGGACCAAACCTTGACCCTGAGAACCCTCTTCTCTTTTCCAAGCTCATTTTGCTCAGCTCTTCATCCTATTAGACACCACTCTGACCATATTTCTTTTTTGATATCTCTTGAATACTTTTTTATTCTCTTGTTACTGTTGCTTAATATAGATCTTGAAATGGTCCCTTGTTTGAACTAGCACAGTATTCTAATATCATCTTACCTGTTTTTCCTGCTATTGGTCCTGCCTAGCTTGCCCCACTTATCAGGACCAGAATCATCTTATTAAAACATTTCTTGCACATTCACATGATTTTTCTCCAAGAACTTAAATAATTTCTCTGTACTACAGTAAAACTTGTTACTCAAGGTTTTCTATGTTCCAGACACCCAACTTTTCATTCTATAGCACCTCAGTATGTCCAAATAACCACTTAGCTCTTTTTTTATATAATTTATTTTTATTGAAATATAATTGCTTTACAATGTTGTATTATTTTCTCCTGTACAACATTGTGAATCAATCATGGGTATACATGTAATCCTCTCCCCCTTGAGGTTCCCTCCCACCTCCAACCCCATCCCATCCCTCTGGTCATTACAGAGCATGGAGCTGAGCTCTCTGTCTTCTTAGCTCTGTTTTAATTAACTAGTTAATTAATTGATAGCCTTCCTTTTGCTAAAAAGGCATGAAGACCTCTGTTGCAGTCTCAGCTCCATTGACCTTGGCAATGGGGTTAGGTGTAGTTTGCTCATACGTGAGTTATGAACTTGAACTTGGATTCAAAGTCTAGCTCTGCATTTGTGAGCTAGGAGAGCTTGAGGAAGTTCCCTGGTTTCCCTCTGTCTTCCTCTTCTTATCTGTATAATGGGGAGCTGTCCCAAAGTTTACAGAAGGAGATAAGTGCTTACATCTATTGGTGACAAAGCAAAGACATTCAACAGATAATAGTTATCATTCATCCTTTTTATTTCCCCAACATGCTTGGTGCTTTTCTGATTCTGAGCCTTTGGTTGTGATCCCCTTTAGGAAATTGCCTTGTGTCTTCGCTGATTACAGTTCTCCCATTTCTACACACATCTCATTGTCTCAATGAAACTGTCCCCTAGTTCTTCTTGGAGAGATTTTTTTTCCCTTCTAATTTTGACACTGAAAACCAGCACCGTATAAATCAATCCTCAGTTACATGCTGTTTTGTGTACCATCCTCCACTTGCCCAGGGCTTTCTCCCCACTAAGCCAACCACCCCAGGGCCACCCAGGAGAGCATCAGGCGCCTGGGATGGAACAAGAGGTGAGTGGCTCAAGATACCGAATGGCTACAACAATGGAGTTGAGGGGGACGGAAATAAGTTTATTAAACAGGAAAAGTCAGAGAGGGTGTCAGACATCTCTTTTCTTCCTTCCTTTCTGCTTTTCTTGGACAAAATAAGTAGTGTGTTTAGCTGATATCTTCAACAAGCACAATCGAAGGATGTGATCAAAACAGAACTGGACTTTGTTTCCCACCGCCCATTCATAATTTATTCAGTGGGGATAAAGTTTTCCTGCCCCTGAATATGGGTGAGCCTGACAATTTTTAAAAACCTGTTTGTTTATTAAGACATAATTTACATACAATAGTATGCGCCAATCTTACAGGTTCAGTTTGAGTTCAGTCATTGTGTACACCTGTGAAACCACCGACCCCAAACCAGATACAAAAAATCTCCATGATCTCAGAAAATGCCTCCATGTCTCCTGCTAGTTATTTACATTCCCACTATCTCTAATCCCACCCCCACTGCCATTCACACCCCTGTTCTGACTTTTCTGACAGTAGATTAATTTTGCCTGTTCCTAACTTCATGTAAATGGAATGGGACAGTATGTACTCTTTTGTGTCTGGTTTCTTGGGCTCCACATACTGCTTTAGGATATATTTATGTGGTTACCTATTTCACTAGTTCATGTATTCCTTTTGTGTGTGTGTTGTAGTATTTTGTTGTTATTGAGTTGCTAAGTCGTGTCTGACTCTTTCGATTCTATGGACTGTAGCCCACCAGGCTCCTCTGTCCATGGGATTTCCCAGGCAAGAATACTGGTGTGGGTTGCCATTCCCTTCTCCAGGGGTATCTTCCCGACCCAGGGATTGAACCCGCGTCTCCTGCATTGCAGGCTTCTGAGGTGGCACTAGTGGTAAAGGAACCTACTTGCCAGGGCAGGAGACATACGAGATGTGGGTTCAATCCCTGTGTTAGGGAAGATCCCTTGGAGGAGTGCATGGCAACCCACTCCAGTATTCTTGCCTGGAGAGTCCCATGGACAGAGTAGCCTGGCAGGCTACAGTCCATGGGGTTGCAAAGAGTTGGACACAACTGAAGCGTCTTAGCATGCGGGCACGCTCCTGCATTGCAGGCGAATTCTTTACCACTGAGCTACCAGGGAAGCCTGGTAGTTCTGTTATTGTGTAGTTCTGTTAGATTTCTACGAATTCTTGCTGTTGTATGAATATACCACAATCTGTTTAATCCATTCACCTGTTAATTGACATTTAGGTTGTTTCTAGAGTTTGGGTACTACGAGTAAGGCTGCTAACATATTTGTGAAATTTTTATTTTTGGACACATGTTTTTATTTATTTTGGGTGAATGCCAGGAGTGGGATTGCTGGGCCATAGAGTAGATGAGTGTGTGTTGGAAAATATGCTATTGGGAATTGTTTTGTAGCCCTAGTGGAACTGAATGGCCAAAATAGAATCCTTTTATCAGGTGTTCCATCTGAGTCTTGGTTTTCTATGAGTTCTTTTCTTTTAGCACTCTGTTGCAAGCCGAATCCTCATAAGTTGCCAACCACTTGTCTACTTTTATTAAATATTTACAGAGAGTCTCGTAAGGATCTGGGTGATTAATGAACTAGAAATTGTTTCTTACGCAATGGCCTTTGATTTATTTATACAGTTTTCTGGTAAGGAGCTGAAGCACTGTAGAGACATCACTACACTTCTTAATACATCTATGAACCAAAGACAAACCAAAGATGCCCATTTTATAGTTGAAGAAGTTGAGGCACAGAATGGTGGCAGGGAGGGTGGCAATTTTCTGCAGAATAGGTCCATTTAAAATGTCCCAGGATTGGTCTGCAACACCGAGGCTGAGTTGTTCATTACCAAACAAGTGGGCAAACAACTAGCATGACAGCTCACAAGGTCCTTGTGTGTGTGTGTGTGCGTGTGTGTGTGTGTGGGCAACCCCACCGTGACTTCCTGCTGCTCCACATCACTCATACATCACAAAACTAACGCCCCGTTCCCTGTGTGGTATTTCACCCTCCCTGGTACTACCACTTAGTAATAACTCTCTTGAGATGTAGTCCAGATGTAGGATATTTGGCTGAAAAATACTACAGCCAAGGTCCACAGAATCACGGCCGTGATCTCACTGGCTCTTATAAATAAAGCCGAATTTGGTCTTATCTGTATTTAGATGAGAAACTGCTCAGGAAATTGGCCAGAGTTGGGAGAACAGGGTTAGAAATTCACTGGTGGGACAGAGCATGGCATCAGGCCATGTGATGGTTAATTTTATGTGTCAGTTTGAGTAGACCCAGTCAGATGTTATTCTGGGTGTGTCGATGAGGGTGTTTCTAGATGAGATTAACATTTGAATCATGAGACTAAGTCGGGTCTTTTCCAATGAATCAGCTCTTCGCATTGGGTGGCCAAAGTATTGGAGCTTCAGCGTCAGCCCTGACTCCTAAAGGAGTCCTACTGATCTCCTTTAGGATTGACGGGTTTGATCTCCTTGCAGTCTCTGGGACTCTCAAGAGTCTTCTCCAGCACCACAGTTCAAAGGCATCAATTCTTCAACGCTCAGCCTTCTTTATGGTCCGACCCTCACATCTGTATACAACTACTGGAAAAATCATAGCTTTGACTATACGGACCTTTGTCTAAGTAAAGTGATGTCTCTGCTTTATAATACGCTGTCTAGGTTTGTCATAGCTTTTCTTCCAAGGAGCAAGTGTCTTTCCAAACAGCTGAAGACCTGAATAGAACAAAGGACCGGCCCTCCCATGAGTAAGAGGGAACTCCTCCTGCCTGACTGCCAGGAGCTGAGGCATTGAACTTGAGCTCAAACTAAAACACTGGCTATTCTGGTGTCTGGAAGCTGCTGC
The DNA here is from genome assembly GCF_000754665.1 of Bison bison bison. Taxonomy (NCBI): domain Eukaryota; kingdom Metazoa; phylum Chordata; class Mammalia; order Artiodactyla; family Bovidae; genus Bison; species Bison bison. The sequence continues at coordinate 11,133,831 of NW_011495071.1, forward strand.
CTTTTGGATTGCCTTATCATACATATACAGTTGACCCTTAAACAACATGGAGGTTGGGACATAAATCTGCATATAATTTTATGGTTGGACCTGTGTGCTGCAACTAAGACCCAGTGCAGCCAAAGAAACAGAAGGAAAAACAGGGAGTGAACAATTATCAAAATTATTTAAGAAAGAATTAAGTGGTTATCTCTGAGTGGTGGCAATACACATAATTCTTATTATTTTTCTGCACATATACACACATATCTTGTTGTTTAGTTGCTAAGTCATGTCTGACTCTTTGTGACACCATGGACTGCAGCCCGCCAAGCTCTTCTGTCCTTAGGATTTCCCCAGGCAAGAATACCAAAGTGGGTTGCCATTTCCTTTTCTAGGGGATCTCTCTGACCCAGGGATTGAACCTGAGTCTCCTGCATTGCAGGCAGATTCTTTATCTCTGAGCCATCAGGGAAGCCCATTTTCTTCAATACCATGCAGTAAACGTGCCCTTTCACCATGGTGTGTATGTGTGTGTGTGTGTAGTCCAAATTTTCTAAAATTACTTACTTTGAAAAAAATGAAACTTTTAATTTTCAGGTAATTGTAGATTCACATCCAGTTGCAAGAAATAACACAGAGTGATCCCACATAACCCTGGTCCATTTTCTCCCAGTAGTAACGTCTTGCAGAACAATATCACAGTCAGGATACTGGTGTTGATGCAGTCAAGGCTCCATCATCCCAAGGATCTCTCATGCTGCCCTTGTATAGTAGCACTCACTGTCCTCCCACTTCCACCCTTCCTTAACCTCTGGCCGCCCTTGATCTATTCTCATTTCTACAATTTTGTCATATTAAGAATTTTATATACATGGACTCCTACAATAGGTAACGCTCTGGAATTTCATTCATGTTTTTGTGTGTATCAATAATTTATTCTTGTTTGTTGTTAGGTAGTATTCCAGGGTATGAATGTACCCTAAGTAGTTTAACCATTTACCTGTTGAAGGAAACCTGGGTTGTTTCCAGTTTTACACTATTATTACTAAAGTTTCAGTGAATATTTGTGGAATTATCAAATTTTCCTTTCATGGATTGTGCTTTTGGTTTCAAGTCTGGGGTCTCTTTGTCTAGCCCTAGGTCCTAAAGATGTTCTCCTATTTTTTTTTTTTATTATAATTTTGTTTTTTATGTTTCAGTCTGTGATCCATTTTGACTTAATTTTTGTTTAAAGAGTAAGACTTAGGTCAAGGCTATCCTCCTCCTCCCCCTCCTCCTTCTTTAACTCCTCCACTTCCTCCTCGTCTCCTCTTTCTTGCCTAGAGATGTCCAATTGTTTCAACATTGTTTATTGAAAAGCCAGTCTTTCCACTATTGAATTGCTTTTGTACTTTTATCAAAACTCAGCTGAGCATACCCATGTAAGTCTATTTCGGGTTTCTTTATCCCACTGATATTTGTGTGTATTCCTCTGCCAGCACCACATAGTTTTGATCCCTGCCAGTACCAGTTTTGATTACTGTAGCTATATAAAAAGTTTTGAAACCAGGTAGACTGAGTTCACTTTATTCCCCCTTTCCAAAGCTGTTTTACCTATTTTAGTTTGCCTTTTCATATAAATTTTAGAATAATCTTGTCTATATTTTTAAAAGCTTTCTATAGTTTTGGTAGGATCTGCATTAAATCTCTACACAAAATTGGGAAGAAATGATGCCTTTCACTGTGTTAAAGTCTTCTAATCCATGAATACCATATATCACTTCATTTGTTTAGATTTTATTTTATTTCTTCCATCATTGTTTTGTGCTTGTTAGGGTACAAGTACTGAACATGTTTTGTTAGATTTACACACATGTATTTAATTTTTTTTTTTTTAGAGATTGAAATGGTATTGTAATTTCAGTGCCCATGTATTCATTGCTATAGAAACATAAAAATAAATTAATATGTTTTTTATATATATATATAAATTTATGTTTATCTTGTATTCTGCAATGTTGCTGAACTTACTTATTTTTTCTAGGAGTTTTTTTCAATAGACCTCTTGAGATTTCCTATACAGACAAGCATGCCATCTGCAAATATGGACAGTTTTACTTTTTCCTTTCCAATTTGTATGCCTTTATTTCCTTTTCTCACCTACTGTATTATGCAGAACTTCTAGCACTATGTTGATTAAGCCTAGAGAGTAGATATTGTTACTTAATTCCTAATCTTAGGAGAAAAGAGTTGTCTTTCTCTATTAAATGTAATATTAGTCATAGATCTGTTGTAGATGGTCTTTATCAATTTTCTAAAGTTCTCTTAACCCTATTTAAAAATTATGAATGGATATTAAATTTTATCAACTGCTTTTTATTAATTAATTGATAGGATCATGTGATTTTACTGCTTTATCCCATGAATATGATGAATTGCATGGATTGATAATTTGAAAATTGAACTGACCTAGCATCTCTGGAATAAATTCTACTTGGCCCATGTGTTTAATTCTTTTTATGATTTCTGAATTATATTTAATACTTTAAAGAATTTTGTGTTCATACTCTTTCTAAAAATTTTTATTGGGCATAATTGATTTATGATGTGTTTCAGTTATACAGCAAAAGGAATCTGTTATACACATATATTCTTGATGGGGATTCAGATTGTAGTTTTGGGGTTTTTGTACTGTCTTTGAGTTTGGAATCAGGGAAATATTAGCTTCACAAAATAAACTGTGCAATGTTTTCTCTTATTCTATTTTCTGGAAGAGATTGTGTAGAATTGATGTTAATTCTTCTTTAAATATTTGGTAGAATTCTTTAGTGAAGCTCCTTGGGGCCACACTTATTTGTGGATGCTGCTGCTGCTAAGTTGCTTCAGTCGTGTCCACCTCTGTGCGACCCCATAGACGGCAGCCCGCCAGGCTCCCCCATCCCTGGGATTCTCCAGGCAGGAACACTGGAGTGGGTTGCCATTTCCTTCTCCAGTGCATGAAAGTGAAAAGTGAAAGTGAAGTCGCTCAGTCGTGTCCAACTCTTTGCAACCCCATGGACTGCAGCCTACCAGGCTCCTCCGACCATGGGATTTTCCAGGCAAGAGTACTGGAGTGGGGTGCCATTGCCTTCTCCGTTATTTGTGGATATTTTCTTATAAATTCAATTTCCTTTATATTATCAGTTCAGTTCAGTCACTCAGTCGTGTCCAACTCTTCGTGACCCCATGGACCTCAGCACGCCAGGCCTCCCTGTCCATCACCAACTCCCAGAGTTTACTCAGACTCATGTCCATTGAGTCAGTGATGCCATCCAACCATCTCATCCTCTGTCGTCCCCTTCTCCTCCTGCCTTCAATCTTTCCCAGCATCAGGGTCTTTTCAAATGAGTCAGCTCTTCGCATCAGGTGGCCAAAGTATCGGAGTTTCATGTTCAACATCAGTCCTTCCAATGAATATTCAGGACTGATCTCCTTTAGGATGGACTGGTTGGATGTCCTTGCAGTCCAAGGGACTCTCAAGAGTCTTCTCCAACACCACAGTTCAAAAGCATCAATTCTTCGGTGCTCAGCTTTCTTTATAGTCCGATTCTCACATCCATACATGACTACTGGAAAAACAAAGGGATATTTAAATTATCTATTTCATATTAGGTGAGTTATGGTTGTTTTTGTTTCTCAAGGAACTGATCTATTTCATCTAAGTTGTCAAATTTGTGAGTAGTAAGTTTTGAAATCTGGAAATGTGCATTTTCTAACTTTGAGGAGAACTCGTCCTGATTTAGTTCAGAGATAGTGAAATTGGTGACTATGATAGTGATGATTCAAAACCCTACCACACTTTATTGAACACGTGCTATGGGGTTTGCATACATTCTTGCTTTTTATGAATCCTTGTAGCAAACCTGGGAGGCCAGCATTATTTCCATTTTCCAGTGAAGTAAATGGATATACAGATAGTTTAAGAAAACTTCTCCAGTGTTATGTACCTAATGATTGAGACAAGAGGGATTCAAGTTCTATCTTGCTGCTGCTACTGCTAAGTCACTTCAGTCGTGTCTGACTCTGTGCAACCCCATAGATGGTAGCCCACCTGGCTCCCCCGTCCCTGGGATTCTCCAGGCAAGAACACTGGAGTGGGTTGCCATTTCCTTCTCCAATGCATGCAAGTGAAAAGTGAAAGTGAAGTTGCTCAGTCGTGTCCGACTCTTAGCAACCCCATGGATTGCAGCCTACCAGGCTCCTCCATCCATGGGATTTTCCAGGCAAGAGTACTGGAGTGGGGTGCCATTGCCTTCTCCAAGTTCTAGCTTGTCTTAACCCAAAACCCACACTCTTAATCATCTCTGTGTTTCACTGTCTCTGTCGACTTCTCTTTAGAACAGGAGAGACTGGCAGTATTTATTTAGGTGACATTGTGAGAAGAACAGGAAATTTATAATATGACTGAGAAGTCCATATTACCTGTGGTTCTGTAAGAAGCCCTTACAGTCCCCTTGAAGGGATCTATTTTCCTCTAGACTACTGATGGCATTTCTACAGAGCTTATGTTTTATATTACTTCTTTCAAACAACTTTGAGTTATAGGTAGAAGCCAGACTCATTGATGAACACATGGGGAACTTGTAGCTCAGAGAGGTTGAGTGACTTGTCTAAGACCATATGGCATTTAATGCTACAAGTGGACCTTGAAAGACGGTCTTTTGAGTTGGGAGCCACTATGTAATCCACCAGGCTCCCTGGCTGGCTCATTGGGAAAAGAATCTGCTTGCAAAAGAGGAGACACAGGCTTTATCCCTGAGTCAGGAAGATCCCCTAGAATAGGAAATGGCAACCCACTCCAGTATTCTTGCTTGGGAAATCCCATGGACGAGGAGCCTGGGCTCACAGAGTCAGGCTTGACTTAGCGACTAAACAACAACATGCCCTCCAGTTCAGTTGCATCCCACTCTTTACAACCCCATGGACTGCAGCACGCCAGGCTTCCCTGTATTATCATCACCAACTCCTGGAGCTTACTCAAACTCGTGTCCATTGAATCAGTGATGCCATCCAACCATCTATTCCTCTGTCATCCCCTTTTCCTCCCATCTTCAATCTTTCCCAGCATCAGGGTCTTTTCCAATGAGGCAGTTCTTCACATCAGGTGGCCAAAGTATTGGAGTTTCAGCTTCAGCATCAGTCTTTCCAATGAATACTCAGGACTGATTTCCTTTAGGATGGACTGGTTGGATCTCCTTGCAGGCCAAGGGACTCTCAAGAGTCTTCTCCAACACCACAGTTCAAAAGCATCAAATCTTTGGCGCTCAGCTTTCTTTATAGTCCAACTTTCACATCCATACATGACTATTTAAAACCCATAGGTTTGACTAGATGGACTTTGTTGGCAAAGTAATATCTCTGCTTTTTAACATGCTGTCTAGGTTGGTCATAGCTTTTTTTCCAAGGAGCAAGTGTCTTTTAATTTCATGGCTGCAGTCACCATCTGTAGTGATTTTGGAGCCCAAGACAATAAAGCCTCTCACTGTTTCTCCATCTATTTGCCATGAAGTAATGAAACTGGAAACTATGATCTTAGTTTTTTTGAATGTTGAGTTTTAAGCCAACTTTTCACTCTCCTCTTTTACTTTCATCAAGAGGTTCTGTAGTTCTTCTTCACTTTCTGCCATAAGGGTGGTGTCATCTGCATATCTGAGGTTATTGATATTTCTCCCGGCAATCTTGATTCCAGCTTGTGCTTCATCCAGCCTGACATTTCACATGATGTACTCTGCATATAAGTTAAATAAGCAGGGTGATAATATACAGCCTTGACGTACTCTTTTCCCAATTTGGAACCAGCTCCAAATGCCCTCCACCAGCTCTAGTTGCTGCTTCCTTCTTGCTCTCTGCACTCCTGATTTGCTCTCACCAAGCAGAGTCCTGGTGTAAGCAGGGCCTGATGCAGCTAAGTCAGGGCTTTCCTCCAGCAGCCTCCTGGCTTGCACCAGTTTCCAGACTGTATCTGATGGAAACCTTATGCGGAACAAAAAATAAACCTGAGGACCAGGCCCATCTCAGTATCTCCATCCGCTGGATAAACATCTCCGAGACAGAATCACAGGGAGGCCAAGCTCCCTTTGCCAAGTTTTTAACCTAAAGTTTGGAAGCAGCCTGCATTTTCCGTAGAGCAGTAAACTATTTTCATTCCTCTTACAGTGAACGACTCCTTATGGGCTGATAATTTACTTTTAATCTTTCTTTCAGGAACTGATGATTTTGTCTTCTTGCCTGAAAAGAAGTTGTGGGTTAGAAGAAAAGGCCCATTTTTTGAAGTTTTCTTCTTTCTCATCTTTTCTTTTCTTTTTTTCCCCCCTTTTGAAAGCCTGCTTTAGGAGTCTTTGGAGCCTTGCCTCTTTATTCGGAGAGAACTTGGCTCCTTCATGGTGCCCCCATTCCTCGGCTGAATCTAATCTGACTGTTCTATTTATAATTCTTGAGCAAGATGAATCTTGTCTTTGTGTTTCTTTCTGAGCAACAGCGTCCCCTCCCTAGGACTTGAACCATTTAACCTCTACCAAAAAAAAATCTCTTTAATTTTTCTGCAAATTGCCAGAGAAGCAGGCAGCTGAAACCCTATCAGGTCCTGGATCATATCAGACCTGCTTTAAACTGGCACCCTCCTCCATCCCCTCAATCTCCTGGGAGTTCTTTTCAGAACAAGGCGGTGCAGAGGAATTCCCAGCAGCCTTCTGGCGATGCCAGCAGAGTCTGGGAAGTCTGACAGGGCACACTCTCAGGAGAACAGGGAGACTCTCGGATGGAACCCCTGCCCACTTCTAACCATGGCAAGGTTTAGACATTCATTACATCCTATTCACCCTTACTTTAATTCATCAATTTTGCTCAGAAATCATCTGACCCCAACACTTTGTTATATTAGAGAAGAAAATACAGACTAAGACGGGAACTGAGTGATTCAAAGTCACACAGCTAGTTAAGTCCAAGAGCTAAGACTATAGAGTAGGTATCCAACCTTTATACTTCCATAAACTTGGGAAGGCCTGATTTTGATTTAATGTATCCACTCCAATTCAATGCCATTTTAAAATACGTCTCAGTTTTTATGCATTTATGATTTGTATGAATCTTCTAATTCCTCTTTTCATTCCCTATCTCCCATACATCATTTTTGCCCAGTTCTCTCTCCTGTGTTCAATACAGATCTCTCTGTTCTCAAGGCATGTTAATACACTGAGAGGAAGATAACTTCTACAACCAGGCTTTGAGAAAGAGATGATGAACCTGAGAATCTCAGATCTCGAACAAGTGGATCATTGAGTCTATGGAGACTATGGAAGCTAGGAAGGGACTTCATAGATTAGTATGGCAAGCTAGTAGCCAAGCCAGGATTAGAGATAAAATCCTCCCTTCCCCATCCAGGCTTTCTGCTCCATGCAAAGTTCCTGCTGGCTCTGAAAGTGAAAATGAAAGTCTCTCAGTTGTGTCCGACTCTTTGCGACCCCTTGGACTATACAGTCCATGTAATTCTCCAGGCCAGAAAACTGGAGTGGGTAGTCTTTCCCTTCACCAGGGGATCTTCCCAACCTGGGGATAGAACCCAGGTCTCCTGCATTGCAGGCAGTTTCTTTACCAGCTGAGCCACAAGGGAAGCCCCCTGCTGGCTCTGGGTAGACCCCAATTCTGACCTAAGTCTGGAATGTCCATTTAGACAATTCTTTTAAAATTACGGCTCACCAAACCAACCAAATTTTCAGCCTGACATCCATTGTAATAGGAGGATATTCCATCCTACTCAGAAATAAGCCACATTTTAACCTTATCTGCCATGAGCACCTTTGCAAAATTTAGAAACAGCCAAGATATTTACTACTGCACAATTGCAGTCAGCTCACACACTAGCAAAATAACGCTCAAAATTCTCCAAGCCAGGCTTCAACAGTACGTGAACCGTGAACTTCCAGATTTCAAGCTGGATTCAGAAAAGGCAGAGGAACCAGAGATCGAATTGCCAACATCCGTTGGATCATCAAAAAAGCAAGAAAATTCCAGAAAAACATCTACTTCTTCTTTATTGACTACACCAAAGACTTTGACTATGTGGGTCACAATAAACTGTGGAAAATTCTTAAAGAGATGGAAATACCAGACCATCTGACCTGCCTCCTGAGAAATCTGTATGCAGGTCAGGAAGCAACAGAACTGGATATGGAACAACATACTGGTTCCAAATTGGGCAAGGAGTATGTCAAGGCTGTATATTGTTCACCCTGTTTATTTGACTTATATGCAGAGTACATCATGCAAAATGCTGGGCTGCATGAAGCACAAGCTGGAATCAAGATTGTTGGGAGAAATATCAATAACCTCAGATATACAGATGACATCACCCTTATGGCAGAAAGTGAAGAAGAACTAAAGAGCTGCTTGATGAAAGTGAAAGAGGAGAGTGAAAATTTGGCTTAAAACTCGACATTTAGAAAACTAAGATTGTGGCATCTGGTCCCATAACTTCATGGCAAATAGATGGGGAAACAATGGAAACAGTGAGAGACTTTATTTTCTTGGGCTCCAGAATCACTGTAGATGGTGACTGCAGCCATGAAATTAAAAGACACTTGCTCCTTGGGGAAAAAAGCTATGACCAACCTAGACAGCATACTAAAGAGCAGAGACATTAGTTTGCCAACAAAGGTCCATCTAGTCCAAGCTATGGGTTTTCCAGTAGTCATGTATGGATGTAAGAATTGGACTATAAAGAAAGTTTAGTGCCGAAGAATTGATGCTTTTGAATTGTGGTGTTGGAGAACACTCTTGAGAGTCCCTTGGCCTGCAAGGAGATCCAACCAGTCCATCCTAAAGGAAATCAGTCCTGAGTATTCATTGGAAAGACTGATGCTGAAGCTGAAACTCCAATACTTTGGCCACCTGATGTGAAGAACTGACTCATTGGAAAAGACCCTGATGCTGGGAAAGATTGAAGGTAGAAGGAGAAGGGGAGGACAGAGGATGACATGGTTGGATGGCATCACCTACTTGATGCACATGAGTTTGAGTAAGCTCTGGAGTTGGTGATGGACAGCACCTGGTGTACTGCAATCCGTGGGGTTGCAAAGAGTGGGACACGACTGAGCGACTGAACTGACTGACTGAACTAAAGATATTTAAAGATGGTCTTACAAGTTTTTAAGGACCAGGCATCAGTATGTCTCATTGAACATATATAAACACATTTACCCTTTAAACCTGCCTAGATCCATTTGAATATTACACAGATGCTACTTTAAACCAAGAATAATTATTTATAACTCATGTTGAGATCCAGGTGTTGAGAAGGCTATAATCAATGATTCCCTATGCTTGTAACTGTTTCAGTGTCTCTGCCTCCATCCTTCTATGACATGCTTTTTCTCTGGGACGTGTGGCAAGGTGCAGTTTGTAGAAAACACCAAAGACAGGAAATGGTGCTTCAGCATTTTGAAGGAGCACACTTGCTTTCACTGTAGGCTCCTGCTTCACTTAAAATCAAAGAATATCCCTCCAATCAGTTTAGGATGTGAAAATCCATTTAGTACATGGAGACATGAGGAATAATATATTTAGAGTTTTAGTAGGTGTCAAATGTTGTGCTATATTCTTCATAAGCCTTTGTTTCTTTCAATCTGCACAATACTTCTGGTGGCCAGGTATGGTTGCCCCCATTCTAATAATGGAAAAATTAAAGCTAAGAGAGATGAAAAGACCTTTTGCCCAAGGCTACTCAGAGGGTGAATGGTTCATTTAAGATTTAATCCAGGTCTCTGACACCAAAAGCAGCTATTATTATGAATGTTCTTATTTATTTATTCTCATGGAATACATGTGAAAATTTCATGTGTGTGTGTGTGTAGAAATGCAATAGCTGGGTCATGAAAAGTGTAAAGTGTACATCTTCAATACTGTGAGACATATCACATTGCTCCCCGTAGTGATTTCCTTATTTATAATCTTCCCAGCAGTGTTTAAGAATTCTGTTACTCCATATTCTTGCCAACATTTGGAGTGATCAAAATTAAGTTTCTTTCCCTGGCAACACTTGCTACTTCATTGTAGTTTAAATTTATATTTTCTTGACTACAATGACATTGATTGTCTTTTGGATGTTTATTGTTGCCTGTTCAGGTTTTCTTTTTGAATTATCTGTTGATAATTTTTCCACCTACTCTGTTACAAAATTGTGTTTTCTATTTCTAGTTGATGTGTAAGAATCCATATACATATAATGAAATATGCATGCACATATATACATATATTCACTCACAAATTTTTTTAATCTTCTAGTTACTTTTTTTAATTTTAAAATTTTAAATTGAAGTATAATTGATTTACAATGTTGTATTAGTCTCAGGTACAGCACAGTGATTTAGTTATATATATATACACACACATATATGATATATGTATGTATACTTTTTGTATTATTTTCTCTTGTCAGTCAGTTCAGTTCAGTCGCTCAGTTGTGTCTGACTCTTTGTGACCCCATGAATCGCAGCACACCAGGCCTCCCTGTCCATCACCAATTCCCAGAGTTCACTCTGACTCACGTCCATCGAGTCAGTGATGCCATCCAGCCATCTCATCCTCTGTCATCCCCTTCTCCTCCTGCCCCCAATCCCTCCCAGCATCAGAGTCTTTTCCAATGAGTCAACTCTTCGCATCAGGTGGCCAAAGTACTGGAATTTCAGCTTTAGCATCATTCCTTCCAAAGAAATCCCAGGGCTGATCTCCTTCTGAATGGACTGGTTGGATCTCCTTGTAGTCCAAGGGACTCTCAAGAGTCTTCTCCAACACCACAGTTCAAAAGCATCAATTCTTCAGCGCTCAGCTTTCTTCACAGTCCAACTCTCACATCCATACATGACCACAGGAAAAACCATAGCATTGACTAGATGGACCTTTGTTGGCAAAGTAATGTCTCTGCTTTTGAGTATGCTGTCTAGGTTGGTTATAACTTTCCTTCCAAGAAGGTGAGTATAGTTCTCTGTACTATATGGTAAGTCCTTGTCAGTTATCTATTGATATTTTTTATGTATTAATGTGTATAAAAAAGTATTAGTTACTCAGTCATGTCCGATTCTTTGCAACCCCTTGGACTGTAGCCCTCCAGGCTCCTCTGTTCATGGAATTCTCCAGGAAAGAATACTGGAGTGGGAAGTCATTTCCTTCTCCAAGGGGATCTTCCCAACCCAGGGATTGAACCTGGATCTTCTGCATTGCAGGCAGATTCTTTATGGTCTGAGCCACCAGGGAAGCCCATTAGTGTGTATATGTTAATCCTAAACTCTTAATATATCCCTCTCCACTCCCTTTCCCCTTTGGTAACCAGAAGTTTGTTTTCTCTGTCTATGGGTCAGTTCAATGAAGACCTACAAGACCTTTTAGAACTAACACCCAAAAAAGATGTCCTTTTCATTATAGGGGACTGGAATGCAAAAGTAGGAAGTCAAGAAAACCTGGAGTAACAGATAAATTTGGTCTTGGAATACAGAATGAAGCAGGGCAAAGACTAATAGAGTTTTGCCAAGAAAATGCACCGGTCATAGCAAACACCTTGTTCCAATAACACAAGAGAAGACTCTATACATGGACATCACCAGATGGTCAACACCAAAATCAGATTGATTATATTCTTTGCAGCCAAAGATGGAGAAGCTCTACACAGTAAGCAAAACCAAGACCGGGAGCTGACTGTGGCTCAGATCATGAACACCTTATTGCCAAATTCAGACTTAAATTGAAGAAAGTAGGGAAAACCACTAGACCATTCAGGTATGACCTAAATCAAATCCCTTATGATTATACAGTGGAAGTGAGAAATAGATTTAAGGCCTAGATCTGATAGATAGAGTGCCTGATGCGCTATGGAATGACATTCATGACATTGTACAGGAAACAGGGATCAAGACCATCCCTATGGAAAAGAAATGCAAAAAAGCAAAATGGCTGTCTGGGGAGGACTTACAAATAGCTGTGAAAAGAAGAGAAGCGAAAAGCAAAGGAGAAAGGGAAAGATATAAGCATCTGAATGCAGAGTTCCAAACAATAGCAAGAAGAGATAAGAAAGAAAGCCTTCTTCAGCGATCAATGCAAAGAAATAGAGGAAAACAACAGAATGGGAAAGAGTAGAGATCTCGTCAAGAAAATCAGAGATACCAAAGGAACATTTCATGCAAAGATGGGCTCGATAAAGGACAGAAATGGTATGGACCTAACAGAAGCAGAAGATATTAAGAAGAGATGGTAAGAATACACAGAAGAACTGT
>NW_011495071.1:11146265-11147282 GCF_000754665.1 Bison bison bison
AGATGATGTTGTGAAAGTGCTGCACTCAATATGCCAGCAAATTAGGAAAACTCAGCAGTGGCCACGGGACTGGAAAAGGTCAGTTTTCATTCCAATCCCAAAGAAAGGCAATGCCAAAGAATGCTCAAACTACAGCACAATTGCACTCATATCACATGCTAGTAAAGTAATGCTCAAAATTCTCCAAGCCAGGCTTCAGCAATATGTGAACCGTGAACTTCCTGATGTTCAAGCTGGTTTTAGAAAAGGCAGAGGAACCAGAGATCAAATTACCGGCATCTGCTGGATCATGGAAAAAGCAAGAGAGTTCCAGAAAAGCATCTATTTCTGTTTTATTGACTATGCCAAACCCTTTGACTGTGTGGATCACAATAAACTGTGGAAAATTCTGAAAGAGATGGGAATACCAGACCACCTGACCTGCCTCTTGAGAAATTTGTATGCAGGTCAGGAAGCAACAGTTAGAACTGGACATGGAACAACAGACTGGTTCCAAATAGGAAAAGGAGTATGTCAAGGCTGTATATTATCACCCTGTTTATTTAACTTTTTTGCAGAGTACATCATGAGAAACGCTGGACTGGAAGAAACACGAGCTGGAATCAAGGTTGCCAGGAGAAATATCAATAACCTCAGATATGCAGATGACACCACCCTTATGGCAAAAAGTGAAGAGGAACTAAAAAGCCTCCTGATGAAGGTGAAAGTGGAGAGTGAAAAAGTTGGCTTAAAGCTCAACATTCAGAAAATGAAGATCATGGCATCCGGTCCCATCACTTCATGGGAAATAGATGGGGAAACAGTGGAAACAGTGTCAGACTTTATTTTTCTGGGCTCCAAAATCACTACAGATGGTGACTGCAGCCATGAAATTAAAAGATGCGTACTCCTTGGAAGCAAAGTTATGACCAACCTAGATAGCATATTCAAAAGCAGAGACATTACTTTGCCAACAAAGGTTCATCTAGTCAAGGCTATGGTTTTTCCAGTGGTCATGTATGGATGTGAGAGTTGGAC
>NW_011495071.1:11147382-11155341 GCF_000754665.1 Bison bison bison
TCAAGGCTATGGTTTTTCCAGTGGTCATGTATGGATGTGAGAGTTGGACTGTGAAGAAGGCTGAGCGCCGAAGAATTGATGCTTTTGAACTGTGGTATTGGAGAAGACTCTTGAGAGTCCCTTGGACAGCAAGGAGATCCAACCAGTCCATTCAGAAGGAGATCAGCCCTGGGATTTCTTTGGAAGGAATGATGCTAAAGCTGAAAGCCAGTACTTTGGCCACCTGATGCGAAGAGTTGACTCATTGGAAAAGACTCTGATGCTGGGAGGGATTGGGGGCAGGAGGAGAAGGGGATGACAGAGGATGAAATGGCTGGATGGCATCACTGACTTGATGGACGTGAGTCTGAGTGAACTCCGGGAGTTGGTGATGGACAGGGAGGTCTGGCGTGCTGCGGTTCATAGGGTGGCAAAGAGTCGGACACGACTGAGCAACTGAACTGAACTGACAGTAGCCAAGACATGGAAACAATTTAACTGTTCATCAATAGAAGAATGGATATATATTCTTAGTTCTAATCCTTCTATGATTATATAAATTTCAAATATCTTCTCTCAATCTGTAACTTGACTTATTTTTCAATGATGACCTAAAAAAAAAAAAAACACAAAACAAACTCTGTTGAAGTATAATTTGTATATCACAATATTTGCTTATCATAAATACTGATTGATTTGTTTTAGTAAATTTATGATTAGGCAACTATTGCTACAATTCAATTTTAGGGCATTTTCATCTCCCCCAAGAGTAACATTTTGCACATTTTCAGTCAATCTTACCTTCCACAGGTTTGCACCGAGTTTCTAGTTTAGCTTTTTCTAAAGTTGTATAAGTGGAAGTATATGATACATAGTTTTTGTCGCTGGCTTTTTCATCCAGTATAATATTTTAGAAGTTCACCCAGGATGTTGCAGGTAACAGTAGTTTTTTCTCTTTTTTTTGGTGGATAACATTCCACTGTATGGCTATTCCCCATTTTGTTTATCCCCACCCATCAGTTGAACTGTTCCCAGCTTTCATTATGAATAATGTTGTTGTGAACATTTGGATACAAATTTTGGGGTCAGTATATATTTTGATGTCTTTTGGGTAGATATTCAGAGTGGAGTTGCTGACTTGTATGTTTATTCCATGTTTAACTTTGTAAGAAACTACCAAACTATTTTACAAAATGGTCAGACTATTTTTCATCCCCACCAGCAGTGTATGTATTTTTTTTAATGGGTGAATGATTTGAACAGACATCTCACTAAGGAAGACATGTGAATGGTTAATAAGAACATGAAAACATGCCCAGCATTATCAGTCAATAATAAAATGTATATTAAGGGCACAATGACATCACACTAATACCCACTAGAATGGCTATAATCAAGAAGATTAACAATACCAAGTGTTGCTGAGGATGTGGAGGAACTATTTCCCCTAAGACATGTGGTCACTGAGGCATTTTCTAAATTTTCTAAATTTGCTATAATTTTATTCTGGCTTCCCGGTATGTGTGTATGGGTGCTCAGTCGTGTCGGACTCTTTGAGACCCATGGACTGTAGCCCGCCAGGCTCCTCTGTCCATGGGATTCCCCAGGCAAGAATATTGGAGTGGGTTGCCATTTCCTTCTCCAGGGAATTTTACCCACCCAGAGATCAAAGCCACATCTCCTGCCTTGCGGGTAGATTCTTTACTGCTGAGCTACTGTGGAAGCCTCTGGCTTCCTAGAGACGCCCCCCTGCCCCTGCTCCCATGTCTGCGTAGCTTAGTGGCCAGCTAGTGAGTGGGCAGGGACTGTGCTTGTTTGGGAAAGGCTTTTACCCTGTGCTGACTGATCTGTGTGCGAATTGAGAAATCATTTACACATGTGGCCAGTTCTCAGGTCTTCCTTAGAATTTATCTCCAGCCTTTCTCAGATCTTCTTTGCACATATAGTTTTGCAGTCACTCAGGTATGTGTGGGAAGTTCATTTTAGCTCATGTGTGGCTTCCTGATTTCCTGGATCTGTCCATTAAATTCCTGACTGGTCTACTTCTCACCACATCTAAGGTTGCAGTCTTGAACTAGCAAGCGGTTGTGGGTTTTTCCCCATTTATTTCCCTCAGAATTCAGCTGGATTCCTCTGGCAACAAAGCTGCTGGTTTTTCAGCTAGCCCAGCATGGGCCAAACTAAAATTCTTACCAACCAAGCTGTGGCAAGAAATAGGAGAAGACCACACATCCCTATTGTTCACACCAAAATATCCAGCATATTTCAAGAATAAATGCTTTTCAATTCATTATCTACCTTTGGTTAATTTCCAGAGCCTTGAAGTGAATGGTTTTGAGAATTTTGTCCAGTATTGTTATATTTATTTTTGAAGAGCTACTTCACCCTGCCATAACCCAAACTGCCTCCAGTTATGTCCTTTGAGGCCAGAATACTTTAATTGTAGGATAGATTGATCAATCTTTTCTTGCATGGGTTTTGCACTTTGGGTATTTAAGGATTCTTCCCCATCACAATGTCATGAATATATTCTAAAACTCTTCCAAAATGTTTAATGTTTATATTTTTGTTTTAAATGACTTTTTATAGGTGCAGAATTAGGTAGAAATATGTGTGTTGTTTTTTTTTATACAGATTGTAGTTACTCTAACACCATTTATTGAATAGCCTATTCCGCCCCACCACCACCACTGATTATCAGTGCTTTCTCTATTATATATGAAGTTTCCTCATATATACAAATCTGTTTTTGAACACTAAAACCTGCTTGTACTTTTTTTCACACTAAAACATGTTTTTATTTTTTTCAATTTGTCCAACCCTTTTCCCAACCCACAATACTAGTCTCAAAATCTGGGCAAGTCTTTTTCAAGTGTCTTGGCCTTTTCTTTGCCCTTTTTTCTTTCATAAATCTGTAGAATTTGACTTCTCAAGTTCCATGAACATTCTGTTAGGACTTTGACTAGAGTTTTTTGAAGGTACAGATTAATTTGGGAATAATAGATACATTTAAGTTATTGAGTATTTTCATCCATGAACTTGGTATATCTATTTGTTTAGATCTGTTAAGTGTTTTTCAATAGTACTTTATGTTTAAACAGTTTGAGCATTTTCTGTGGGATTATTTGGTACTTTATATTGGGTCTTGTAAATGGTAATTGTTAAATTATATTTATTGTTATTTTTGCTTAATTTATAAGGGAATGGAATTCATTTTTGTATATTTATCTTATATCCAACAATTTTAGTGACTGCTTTTATTAAATCTATTATTTTTTCCTGTGGATTCTTTTGTTTTATTGTTCTATGGAGGAAATAATATTAACTGCAAATATGAGCAGTTTTGTTTTCCTTTTCAATTCTTATACCTGCTATTTCTTTGGCTCTTCTTATTGTCCTTCTTAGAACTTCTATTATACATTTATAAGTGTCAATAGTCAGAATTTCCACATCTTTCCTATGAAATTTTTAATATTTGATTGTTAAAAATGGCGTTTGAGGGAAGTTTTTGTAGATGTAAAAAGTTCTTTTCTTAGTTTGCTAAACTTTTCTTTTTAAATTACAAGTGTTGAATTCTGTCAATTTTAATATTTTTCCTGAATCTATGTGTCAATGAATATTAGCATATTATTTTTCTCCTTTAGTTCTGATAGTGTAAAGAATTATATAGAAATAAAATTTCTAATGTTAAGCTGTATATGAATTCCTGGCATAAATCCAATTTGTCACAAAGTCCTTTTTGTTCATTGATTTGCCTTGCTAATATTTTATTTAATATTGCCTTATCTATGTTTATAAGTGAGTTAGATCTATATTTTTTCATACTATAGTCTATTTAAGCTTTTAGAATAGGAACATAAGTACTATTGACTATTGAATGAGTAATCTTCTTCAAGACTTCTATTAGTGTGGAAGCAGTGGAAATCAGTCATATGCAGAAGATAGTGGAAGGGAAAAAGGGGAGAATTTAGTGAATATTTAGATTCAGGAAGCAATAACTTGAATAAGTGCTACCATAAGCTCAAGGATGAAAGTGAGAAGCAACAATTGTTTAGGATGAACACAGATGATAAAGAAAAAGTTTAGTTCTGATTTGATATGAGTTGGGAGTGTTGAGGTAGCTAAATGAAGCTACCCAGCAGGCAATTAGGAGTTTTATAAATTGAGAGGTCCAGGCTAGAGATAGTGTCATGGAAGCCATTGGTACATAATCAAGCTGTGTAGGTGAATGACATCATCATCTGAGATGAGGATGCAGAGAAGAGGGGAGAGGGTGGAACGCTCAAGGGTACCACAGTGATAGGATGGAGGGAGGAGAGAGGCACTGTGAAGTCACAATTTTCTGAGCTAGCAGGTGGAGTCTGATACCTCCTCATTTAGTTCACACACTTGAGGCAAGGGGATCACTGCATTGCTCAGAATAGTTTTGGAGGAAACATTCTTAAAAACACTGCTTCCCTAGGTCCAGAAAAGTAGATCCCATCCCCTCGATCAAACATAGTCACACACATTCTATCATCCTGTGGCCTCAAGCTCATTTGCCTTTCAATCTCATGAAATTATTGATCATTCCCATGGAAAATCAAAATAATTTAAAAAGTATGACCTTGAACTTAGTAAAATATGTAATTACACATAGGTTGTCTACTTATTTCCACAAATATCCTATAGGTTATGAGGCTTGCTGCTGCTGCTGCTCAGTCATTCAATTGTGTCTGACTCTTTGCGATCCCATAGACTGTATCCCCAGAGAAGGCAATGGCAAGCCACTCCAGTACTCTTGCCTAGAAAATCCCATGGATGGAGGAGTCTGGTAGGCTGCAGTCCATGGGGTCACTAAGAGTCAGGCACTACTGAGTGACTTCACTTTCACTTTCACACAATGGAGAAGGCAATGGCAACCCACTCCAGTGTTCTTGCTTGGAGAATCCCAGGGACGGCAGAGCCTGGTGGGCTGCCGTCTATGGGGTTGCATAGAGTCGGACATGACTGAAGCAACTTAGCAGCAGCAGCAGCAGCAGCAGACTGTATCCCACCAGGCTCCTCTATCCATGGGATTTTTCCAGGAAAGAATACTGGAGTGTGTTGCCATTTCCTCCTTCAGGGGATCTTCCTGACCCAGGGATTGATCTGGCAGAGGCAGACACATATTTTAGATCTGCTGGCTAAAAGGAATTCAGCATAACTTTTGGGTATGAGTGGTGCTCTGACTCTTTTCTCTCTTAGTCGCTAAGTCTTTGCAACCCCATGAACTGTAGCTGCCAGGCTTCTCTGTCCATGGGATTTCCCAGGCAAGAATATTGGATTGGGTTGCCATTTCCTTCTCCAGGGGTTTTTCTTGACCCGGGGATTGAACCCATGTCTCCTACATTGGCAGGCAGATTCTTTACCACTGAGCCACAAGGGTGTCTCCTGCGAAGGTACGGGTCAGCAGTGGCCTGCTGCAGGGACAGGGACTCTGGGTGTAGCAGACCTGAGTATGGCATAAGCCCTCTTGGAGGAGATCGCCATTAACTCCACAATAGAGCCACCAGAACTTACACAGGACTGGGGAAACAGACTCTTGGAGGGCACAAACAACCTTGCGTGCCCACTACCCAGGAGAAAGGAGCAGTGAGCCCACAAGAGACTGACACAGACTTGCCTGTGAGTGTCCAGGCGTCTCCAGCGGAGGCATGTGTCAGTGGTGGCCTGCTGCAGTGTCAGGGGCACTGAGTGCAGCAGTGCGTGCATGGGACCTTTCAAAGGAGGTCACTGTTATCTTCATTATCTCCATCATAGTTTGCCCTCAGGTCAAATAACAGGGCAGGAACACAGCCCTGCCCATTAACAGAAAATTGGATTAAAGATTTACTGAGCATGGCCCCACCCATCAGAACAAGACCCCAGTTTCCCTCTCAGTCAGTCTATCCCAGCAGGAAGCTTCCATCAACCTCTTATCCTTATCCATCAGGGGGTAGACAGAATGAAAACTACAATCACAGAAAGCTAACCAAATTGATCACATGGACCACAGCCGTGTCTAACTCAATGAAATTATGAGCCATGCTCTGTAGGGCCACCCAAGATGGACGGGTCATGGTGGAGAGTTCTGACAAAATGTGGTCCACTGGAGAAGGGAATGGCAAACCACTTCAGTATTCTTGCCTTGAGAACCCCCATGAACAGCATGAAAAGGCAAAAAGAGGACACTGAAAGATGAACTCCCCAGGTTGGTAGGTGCCCAATATGCTTCGGGAGTTCAGTGGAGAAATAACTCCAAAAAGAACTAAGAGACAGAGCCAAAGCAAAAACAACACCCAGTTGTGGATGTGACTGGTGATGGGAGTACAATCTGATGCTGTAAGGAGCAACATTGCATAGGAACCTGGAATGTTAGGTCCACGAATCAAGGCAAATTGGAAGTGGTCCAACAGGAGATGGCAAGAGTGAACATTGACATTTTAGGTATCAGTGAGCTAAAATGGACTGGAATGGGGGAATTTAATTCAGATGACCATTATATCTACTCCTTTGGGCAAGAATCTCTTAGAAGAAATGGAGTAGCCATCATAGTCAACGAAAGAGTCTGAAATGCAGTACTTGGATGGAATCTCAAAAACGACAGAATGATCTCTGTTTGTTTTCAAGGCAAACCATTCAATATCATAGTAATCCAGGTCTATGCCCTGATCAGTAATTCTGAAGAAGCTGAAGTTGAATGGTTCTATGAAGACCTACAAGACCTTCTAGAACTAACACCAAAAAAAAAAAAGATGTCCTTTTCATTATAGGGGACTGGAATGCAAAAGTAAGGAGTCAAGAGATACCTGAGTAACAGGCAAATTTGGCCTTGGAGTACAAAACAAAGCAGGTCAAAGGCTAATAGAGTTTTGCCAAGAGAACACACTGGTCATAGCAAGTGCCCTCTTCCAACAACACAAGAGAAGACTCTACACACAAACCTCACCAGATGGTTAATAACTGAAACCAGATTGATTATATTCTTTGCAGCCAAAGATGGAGAAGCTCTATACAGTCAGCAAAAACAAGACTGGGAGCTGACTGTGGCTCATCATGAACTCCTTATTGCCAAATTCAGACTGAAATTGAGACAGAATGTAGGGAAAACCACTAGACCATTCAGGTATGACCTAAATCAAATCCCTTATGATTATGCAGTGGAAGTGACAAATAGATTCAAGGGACTAGATCTGATAGAGTGCCTGAAAAACTATGGACGGAGGTTTGTGACATTGTATAAGAGGCAGTGGCAGATCAAGCCCATTCCCAAGGAAAAAAAATATGAAAAGGCAAAATGGTTGTCTGAGAAGGCCTTACAAATAGCTGAGAAAAGAGGATAAGCTAAAGGCAAAGGAGAAAAAGAAAGATAGACCCATTTGAATGCAGAGTTCAAAAGAATAGCAAGAAGAGATAAGAAAGCCTTCCTCAGTGATCAATGTAAAGAAAAAGAGGAAAATAATAGAATGGGATAGACTAGAGATCTCTTCAAGAAAATTAGAGATACCAAGGGAACATTTCATGCAAAGATGGGCACAAGAAAGGACAGAAATAGTATGAACCTAACAGAAGCAGAAAATATTAAGAAGAGGTGGCAAGAATACACAGAAGAACTGTACAAAAAAGATCTTCATGACCCAGATAATCATGATGGTGTGATCACTCACCTACAGCCAGACATCCTGAAATGTGAAGCTAGTGGAGGTGATGGAATTCCAGTTGAGCTATTCCAAATCCTGAAAGATGATGCTGTGAAAGTGCTGCACTCAATATGCCAGCAAATTTGGAAAACTCAGCAGTGGCCACAGGACTGGAAAAGGTCAGTTTTCATTCCAATCCCAAAGAAAGGCAATGCCAAAGAATGCTCAAACTACCGCACAATTGCACTCATCTCACACGCTAGTAAAGTAATGCTTAAAATTCTCCAAGCCAGGCTTCAGCAATATGTGAACCGTGAACTTCCTGATGATCAAGCTGGTT
>NW_011495071.1:11155441-11155962 GCF_000754665.1 Bison bison bison
TCTGCTGGATCATGGAAAAAGCAAGAGAGTTCCAGAAAAAGATCAATTTCTGCTTTATTGACTATGCCAAAGCCTTTGACTGTGTGGATCACAATAAACTGTGGAAAATTCTTCAAGAGATGGGAATACAAGACCATCTGATCTGCCTCTTGAGAAATTTGTATGCAGGTCAGGAAGCAACAGTTAGAACTGGACATGGAACAACAAACTGGTTCCAAATAGGAAAAGAAGTTCGTCAAGGCTGTATATTGTCACCCTGTTTATTTAACTTTTTTGCAGAGTACATCATGAGAAACGCTGGACTGGAAGAAACACAAGCTGGAATCAAGGTTGCCAGGAGAAATATCAATAACCTCAGATATGCAGATGACACCACCCTTATGGCAAAAAGTGAAGAGGAACTAAAAAGCCTCCTGATGAAGGTGAAAGTGGAGAGTGAAAAAGTTGGCTTAAAGCTCAACATTCAGAAAATGAAGATCATGGCATCCGGTCCCATCACTTCATGGGAAATAGATGGGGAA
>NW_011495071.1:11156110-11158268 GCF_000754665.1 Bison bison bison
AAAGTTGGCTTAAAGCTCAACATTCAGAAAATGAAGATCATGGCATCCGGTCCCATCACTTCATGGGAAATAGATGGGGAAACAGTGGAAACAGTGTCAGACTTTATTTTTCTGGGCTCCAAAATCACTACAGATGGTGACTGCAGCCATGAAATTAAAAGACGCTTACTCCTTGGAAGGAAAGCTATGACCAAACTAGATAGCATATTCAAAAGCAGAGACATTACTTTGCCAACAAAGGTCCGTCTAGTCAAGGCTATGGTTTTTCCTGTGGTCATGTATGGATGTGAGAGTTGGACTGTGAAGAAGGCTGAGCACCAAAGAATTGATGCTTTTGAACTGTGGTATTGGAGAAGACTCTTGAGAGTCCCTTGGACAGCAAGGAGATCCAACCAGTCCATTCAGAAGGAGATCAGCCCTGGGATTTCTTTGGAAGGAATGATGCTAAAGCTGAAACTCCAGTACTTTGGCCACCTCATGTGAAGAGTTGACTCATTGGAAAAGACTCTGATGTTGGGAGGGATTGGGGGCAGGAAGAGAAGGGGACAATAGAGGATGAGATGGCTGGATGGCATCACTGACTTGATGAACGTGAGTCTGAGTGAACTCCAGGAGTTGGTGATGGACAGGGAGGCCTGGCATGCTGTGATTCATGGGGTCACAAAGAGTCGGACACAACT
The DNA here is from genome assembly GCF_000754665.1 of Bison bison bison. Classification (NCBI taxonomy): domain Eukaryota; kingdom Metazoa; phylum Chordata; class Mammalia; order Artiodactyla; family Bovidae; genus Bison; species Bison bison. The sequence continues at coordinate 11,156,791 of NW_011495071.1, forward strand.
GAGCGACTGATCTGATCTGTTCTTATCTGATAGTCTATTTTGTCTTTTTTGACATCAGTGTATCATGGATATACATTAATCACCTAATATAGGCATGTAGAATTTCAAAATGCAAAAAGATGAAGAAAACATCTTTCTCACTTCATGGATGAGAACATATAGGACCAGTAAGATGCAGTGACTTGACCCTGGTCACTTGAAGAGCTAGAGGCAGAGCTTGGACTGCAGCTCAGATCTTTTGACTTTAAGCCTTTATGTCCAGAGGCTTACAAGGATCAACACATGTATCACTCTTGTCTATCATGAAACTTTTTGTCTTTGGACTAATAATCTTTTCATTTTATTGATGGCTGCTTCCTTAGTTATGAGCTGTTAGTTTATTCAAATGATATTTGCTGGTGCCTACAAATGCACTGTTATTGCGTCCAATTTTTTCAAGTTACTTTTTTTCATATTTAAAAAATACTGTTTGGATATATTGAGGGCACATGATGGAGACAGTTAAATAAGTATGCCGTTAGTTTGGAAACAGGAATGTCAACTGAGGCAAGATACATTAATTTGTTGATGAGTGATTCACTGGGTGAGTCCTATTTATCAGTTATCTTTAATTTATCCTTTCTGAAGCACAAACCAAGTTCTTAAAAATATGTAAGCTAATATTTGTACAGGTCATTGTATTTGCTGAACTGGAAGGTAAATATCTGAAATTCTTTTATTCTACAAGTATTTAGTGTCTACTGAGGGTTAGGCCCTAGAGACACAAAGTGGGCAAGACACACAAAAAGATATGATCCCTTCAGTCAGTTCAGTTCAGTTGCTCAGTCGTGTCTGACTCTCTGTGACCCCCGGAATTGCAGCATGCCAGGCATCCCTGTCCATCACCAACTCCTGGAGTTTACCCAAACTCATGTCCATCGAGTCAGTGATGCCATCCAGCCAGCTCATCCTCTGTTGTCCCTTTCTCCTCCTGCCCCCAATCCATCCCAGCATCAGAGTCTTTTCCAATGAGTCAACTCTTTGCATGAGGTGGCCAAAGTCTGGAGTTTCAGCTTTAGCATCATTCCTTCCAAAGAACACCCAGGACTGATCTCCTTTTGAATGGACTGGTTGGATCTCCTTGCAGTCCATGGGACTCTCAAGAGTCTTCTCCAACACCACAGTTCAAAAGCATCAATTCTTTGGCGCTCAGCTTTCTTCCCAATCCAACTCTCACATCCATACATGACTACTGAAAAAACCATAGCCTTGACTAGACAGACCTTTTTTGGCAAAGTAATGTCTCTGCTTTTGAATATGCTATCTAGTTTGGTCATAGCTTTCCTTCCAAGGAGTAAGCGTCTTTTAATTTCATGGCTGCGGTCACCTTCTGCAGTGATTTTGGAGCCCAAAGAAATAAAGTCTGACACTGTTTCCACTGTTTCCCCATCTATCTCCCATGAAGTGATGGGACCAGATGCCATGATCTTCATTTTCTG
>NW_011495071.1:11158368-11159048 GCF_000754665.1 Bison bison bison
TCTGAATGTTGAGCTTTAAGCCAACTTTTTCACTCTCCTCTTTCACTTTCATCAAGAGGCTTTTGAGTTCTTCTTCACTTTCTGCCATAAGGGTGGTGCCATCTGCATATCTGAGGTTATTGATATTTCTCCTGGCAACCTTGATTCCAGCTTGTGCTTCTTCCAGCCCAGCATTTCTCATGATGTACTCTGCATAAAAGTTAAATAAGCAGGGTGACAATATACAGCCTTGATGTACTCCTTTTCCTATTTGGAACCAGTCTCTTGTTCCATGTCTAGTTCTAACTGTTGCTTCCTGACCTGCATACAAATTTCTCAAGAGGCAGGTCAGGTGGTCTGGTATTCCCATCTCTTTCAGAATTTTCCACAGTTTATTGTCATCTGCACAGCCAAAGCGTTTGGCATAGTCAATAAAGCAGAAATTGATCTTTTTCTGGAACTCTCTTGCTTTTCAATGATCCAGCGGATGCTGGCAATTTGATCTCTGGTTCCTCTGCCTTTTCTAAAACCAGCTTGAACATCTGGAGGTTCATGGTTCACATATTGCTGAAGCCTGGCTTGGAGAATTTTGAGCATTACTTTACTAGCGTGTGAGATGAGTGCAATTGTATGGTAGTTTGAGCATTCTTTGGCATTGCCTTTCTTTGGGATTGGAATGAAAACTGACCTTTTCCAGTCCT
>NW_011495071.1:11159148-11172682 GCF_000754665.1 Bison bison bison
TTCCAAATTTGCTGGCATATTGAGTGCAGCACTTTCACAGCATCATCTTTCAGGATTTGGAATAGCTCAACTGGAATTCCATCACCTCCACTAGCTTTGTTTGTAGTGATGCTTCCTAAGGCCCACTTGACTTCACATTCCACGATGTCTGGCTCTAGGTTAGTGATCACACCATCGTGATTATCTGGGTCATGAAGATCTTTTTTGTACAGTTCTTCTGTGTATTCTTGCCACCTCTTCTTAATATCTTCTGCTTCTGTTAGGTCCATACCATTTCTGTCCTTTATTGAGCCCATCTTTGCATGAAATGTCCCCTTGGTATCTCTAATTTTCTTGAAGAGATCTCTAGTCTTTCCCATTCTGTTGTTTTCCTCTATGTTTTGCATTGATCGCTGAGGAAGGCTTTCTTATCTCTTCTTGCTATTCTTTGGAACTCTGCATTCAGATGCTTATATCTTTCCTTTTCTCCTTTGCTTTTCACTTCTCTTCTTTTCACACCTATTTGTAAGGCCTCCCCAGACAGCCATTTTGCTTGTTTGTATTTCTTTTCCATGGGGATCGTCTTGATCCCTGTCTCCTGTACAATGTCACGAACCTCAGTCCATAGTTCATCAGGCCACTTTGTCTATCAGATCTAGTCCCTTAAATCTATTTCTCACTACCTCTGTATAATCATAAGGAATTTAATTTACATCATACCTGAATGGTCCAGTGATTTTCCCTACTTTCTTCAATTTAAGTCTGAATTTGGCAATAAGGAGCTCATGATCTGAGCCACAGTCAGCTCCTGGTCTTGTTTTTGCTGACTGTATAGGGCTTCTCCGTCTTTGGCTGCAAAGAATATAATCAATCTGATTTCAGTGTTGACCATCTGGTGATGTCCATGTGTAGAGTCTTCTCTTGTGTTGTTGGAAGAGGGTGTTTGCTATGACCAGTGCGTTCTCTTGGCAGAACTCTATTAGCCTTTGCCCTGCTTCATTCCGTATTCCAGGGCCAAATTTTCCTGTTACCCTAGGTGTTTCTTGACTTCCTACTTTTGCATTCCAGTCCATTATAAAGAAAGGACATCTTTTTTGGGGTGTCAGTTCTAAAAGTTCTTGTAAGTCTTCATCAAACAATTCAACTTCAGCTTCTTTAGCATTACTGGTCAGGGCATAGACTTGGATCACTGTGATATTGAGTGGCTTGCCTTGGAAACAAACAGAGATCATTCTGTCATTTTTGAGATTGCATCCAAGTACTACATTTCGGACTCTTTTGTTGACCATGATGGCTACTCCATTTCTTCTAAGGGATTCCTTCCCACAGTAGTAGATATAACGGTCATTTGAGTTAAATTCACACGTTTCAGTCCATTTTAGTTCTCTGATTCCTAGAATGTTGACATTCACTCTTGCCATCTCCTGTTTGACCACTTCCAATTTGCCTTGATTCATGGACCTAACATTCCAGGTTCCTATACAATATTGCTCTTTACAGCTTTGGAGCTTGCTTCTATCTCCAGTCACATCCACAGCTGGGTATTGTTTTTTCTTTGGCTCCATCCCTTCATTCTTTCTGGAGTTATTTCTCCACTGATCTCTAGTAGCATATTGGGCTTCTACCGACCTGGGGAGTTGCTGTTTCAGTATCCTATCATTTTGCCTTTTTATACTGTTCATGGGGTTCTCAAGGCAAGAATACTGAAGTGGTTTGCCATTCCCTTCTCCAGTGGACCACATCCTGTCAGACCTCTCAACCACCACCTGCCCGTCTTGGGTGGCCCCACACGGCATGGCTTAGTTTCATTGAGTTAGACAAGGCTGTGGTCCATGTGATTAGATTGACTAGTTTTCTGTGATTATGGTTTGTGTGTCTGCCCTCTGATGGCTCTCGCAACACCTGCCGTCTTACTTGGGTTTCTCTTACCTTGGACTTGGGGTATCTCTTCACGGCTGCTCCAGCAAAGCACAGCTGCTGCTCCTTACCTTGGATGAGGGGTATCTCCTCACAGCCACCCCTTGTGACCTTGAACATGGAGTAGCTCCTCTCAGCCCTCCTGTGCCGGCACAGCCTCTTCTCCTTGGACGTGGGGTTGGTCCTCTCCACTGCCACCCCTGACCTTGGGGGTGGGGTAGCTCCTCCCGGCCCCTCCTCCTTAGGGAGCATATATTCTAGTGGAGAGGGGTCAGACAATCTATGTGCAAATGGATGACTTTTTTCAGATAGTGACAAGAGCAATGGGATAGAGAGTGACCAGAGAATATGTGGCTGGGAAGCACCTCTGTTGCAGGTCAGGTTTTTTGTGAAGATGACTTAGATGGAGATGAGCATACAGAGAGTTTATTGTGGAGCTCTTTTAGGATCAATATCCATGGGGGAATATAGGAAGCAGGATAGGGAAGAGGAAGAAGTTGGGTTGTTACATAATCATAGCAAAGCCTCAAACTCCCAAGGCTGCAGGGCACTTTGGAGCTGGTGAAGGTGAAGCTCCAATAGTTTGTCCACCTGATGCAAAGAGCCCATTCATTGGAAAAGACTCTGATGCTGAGAAAGATTGAGAGCAGGAGAAGAAGCGGGCGACAGAGGATGAGATGGTTGGATGGCATCATCAACACAATGGACATGAATTTGAGCAAATTCCAGGAGATAGTGAAGGACAGGGAAGCCTGGCGTGTTGCAGTCCAGGGGGTCGCAAATAGTCAGACACAACTGAGCAGCTGAACAACAGCAGCCCTGCAGGGTATTCTGAATTGGTGTTTGAAGGATGAACTTGAGACTTAATTTTTTTTAAAATTTATTTTCAATTGGAGGATAATTGCTTTACAATGTTGTGCTGGTTTCTGCCATACAACAGTGTGAATCAGCTATAAGTGTACATATGTCCCCTCCCTCTTGAACCTCTCACGCACACCCAGCCCATCCCACCCCCTAGGTCATCGCAGAGCACCAGGTTGAGCTCCCTGTGTTATACAGTAACTTCTCATTAGCTATCTCTTTTGCATGTGGTAATGTTTCAACCTTCTTATTGGCTAGTATTGTATATGAGATGTCTTTGGTGGGGGAGAAGAAGCTCTTGGATGACGTGGACTGCTGAGGGCAATCTATGAAGGGAACCAGCTGTGAGTGGGCAGTGGCTAGCACTCAGCAGTCAGGGGGCTGATGCGTCAGTCCTGGAAGTCAGGGGGAGGGTATCCGAGCACCCACTATTGTCCCTCTGAGCAGGAAAACACTTGAGCTGGGGTCATTGTCCCCGCTCTGCATCCCCACTTACCTCTCTGAAGCTCAGAGAGGTAAAGTAACTTGCTCCAAGTCACACAGCTAACAAGGAGCAATACTTTGTGTCTCCTAGCCCAGGGTTGCTTCTGGTATGATCTGGTTATATGTTATTTCATTTATGCCTATACTTGTGAAAGGGCCAATGGCACATATTTCTTTGAACACTTTAATAAAGGATTTGGGTACATTGCCAACAGAATAGAGGTTACGGCTTTGTGTATTTCACTTTAAAGTATAATTACAGGGCAAGTCCTCAAGGCCATGTTTGCTTTTTTTTCAGATCAGTGACTAGATAGCTTTTCACAAAATAGATCTTTAGAATTTAAAAAGTTTGCAAACAATATGCTTGACAAGTTAGTTAAAAGAAAAACAAGTGGAACAAATATCCCTAGATATTACTTGTTCCAAAAGTCAAAGGGCTAACCACAGCCATGCCAAACATCTGCAAGTATTTTCAGGCTTCTAATCCCTGGTCTTTCTTTAGTTTCAGGTTTGAGTGGAGAGAACTAGGGTGCTATGGTTCTCACTGCCAACTGCTCAAAATTTGTTCCTTGCCTGGCTTTCAACCTTTGACCCATTTGGCTGATCTCCTTCCAGGGGGCTTTTGGTCAGGCAATATCTTCTGCGTCACGTTCCTTTGCAGATTTTAAGGTGCTTTTGCATAAATTATTCTACCACTATCTTGCAAAAATTCTGGGAGGTGGACCTTTATTCCTGTTTACTGACAAAGAAACTGAGGTCCTGAGATGTTAAGTGGTAGAACTACATCATTTGAACTCAAGTCTTTTGGTATATGATTACACGTTCTTTCCATTACCTCTTTGCCTCTAGAGTTCTGAGCTTGGGTAGGAGTGGGGATGGAAGAGAATAAAGAAGACATAGGAAAGAGGAAAAGAGAACAGATTTTTTTTTTTTTTTTGAGATGTGACAGAGCTGAATTAGGTTGCTTTCTAGGATGTTTTTAAACTTTAAGCTCCTCTGGTGTTAAGGAAATAGGCCAGGAAAAAAAAAATCAAGAAATCAAAACGTTGAGAAATCAACAACTACAAAGAACAGCCATGTTACCCCAGGTCTGCAGCCACCATCACAACTATATTGTGACTCCTTCTTTTGAATCTTTTCCAAGGACTGAATATCTCTGTTTTGAACACTCCACTGCCCAGGTAGCCTCTGGTTTCCGGGTACCAGCATTACTGTTTTACACATAATGGTGAACAGACTGAAGAGATCAAATTAAATCCGTTTCCACTTTAGGATGGGAAATCTGTTCAGAACAATCAAGGGAATTTGGAGCAGTAAGCTTGGGTTTTTCAATTGCCATCAAATGGTAAATTGCTTAATGTCAATTGGTATTAAGTGGACCAATGTGTACCCAATTAATATAGCATGGTTTGAAAGGAAGAAAGCAGTTTCATTCAGCTAGATTGTTCTTTTCTCGGTTCTTCCTGCATGGAACTCTGAGCAGTTTGTGGTCATTCTCTTTTATTCTATCAATCCTCTACCCGCTGTGGGCTCCATCCTCCCTAGTTGGGAAAGATAGGCTTGGAGAAGCTCACCTGAACTTCTTTCATGCCCCAGAGTCCCATTTAGGGAATGGTTCCTACAGGTCCCTAGGGAAACACAACATTCATGGAGGAAAAGCGTTAAGGCAGCTTTCAGAAGCATTTCATTTCCAACTAGAGCTCAGCTTTGGCCCTGAACAAAGAGGGCTTACTAGCTATTAGGCTGAAACAATTGGCCAACCCACTCCCAGAATTTGCCTGGAAAACCCCTGTTGGAGAATTCGAGGGATGAAAGTCATGCTGGGGTGACAAAGCATATGCATGAAGACTCAGTGTCTCTGAAACATCTGAACCCCCACCCCCAGAATTGACAAATTACCCCAGAAGAAACACAGGTCCCCAGATCTCCACCAGCTGAAATGCTGGCATGCAGTAACTCAGCTAAATCCATGCTCCAGAAACTCCCCAAATGAGAGAAAGTCATGTGAGCCCATATGGTCAATCTGAGCTGGATGAGAGAAGATAGTAGTCTCATTTTCCCATCTATAGATTTTTATGCTCCCTTTGGTTGGTAATTTACATTTATATAGACTCTTTCAAACTCTGGGTTCTAAAATGGCTTTGCTGGCTTATATGTATAGGGTCCCACTTTGCATCAGCAGTTTGCTCTGTAGATGTAAACAAAACCTGACCATCTGTATTTAAATAAAATCACATGGCTCAGTTTTAACCTGGTCATTTTAAGCCATTACCATACTTGAGTGAATTCCCCTGAGTGTTTTTTTAAGGTACATAAATGCAATGCATGGTGCTACTGAAGAAACCCTTTAGTCTGATTCCATCTTGATGCCAGGAGGCCCTGTAGCTGTATGTCCTCCATGATTTATGTATGAATGTAAAAAGATGTATTACGGCTGATAAAAATACAGGTGAGGATGCTCTTTCTCTTTCAGGCTAAACCCCAAATGCATTTTCCACTCCTTCCCATGCATTTGCCCACAGAAATACTTGGGGAGAAAAAAGACTTCCATGGAAATCACTTTGTGAATTGTTAAGCTCCATAATGGTGTTGACACCTATAGTTATTATGGAAAGAAGTAGCTTCTTGTAGTAGAAAGATTTCTGCATCTAGAGTCAGAGGGTGAGTTTTGAGCCAATTCACTGCAAGTTAGGAGCAGTGAGATCTTAGTCATGTCACTAAACCTCAGTTTCCAAATCTGAACTGGAAGTGTTGAATACTGACTCTGTTGACTTAAGATGGTTGTTGAGGAATGATGGACGTCCCTGTCTGGGGCACCTAACATCAGAGACTGTCAGGGTCAATTCGGCTGTTTGATTGGCTGGGCTGAAGTCCCTTTCTTTCTCTGTTGGAGAGAATAGTCTTTACAAATAGAGGAGGACTGTTCTTCAGTCACAATTATTTGAATAGATGGAAGACCTCTGAATAGAGTTGTCGTGAGGATGGAATGTGATTGTATATAAAAAAGACCCTTGTTACTTCTATGTGGCTATATGGGCGCATATGTATACCCATGCAGGAACTTGCTGGAACTGTTTTCCCCAGATGTAGTTTCCAGGACCCCTAGAGGCATCTTGCTAGTGAATCTAAGATGCTTGTTGTTTAGTCTCTAAGTCGTATCCGACTCTTTATGACCCTATGGACTACAGCATGCCAGGCTCCTCTGTCCTCCACTATCTCCCACGGTCTGCTCAGATTCATGTCCATTGAATATCTATCTATATGAGATGCTATCTAACCACCTCATCCTCTGCCACCCCCTTCTTCTTTTGCCCTCAATCTTTCCCAGTATCAGGATCTTTTCCAATGAGTCAGCTCTTTGCATCAGGTGACCAAAGTATTGGAGCTTCAGCATCAGTACTTCCAATGAATATTTAGGGTTGATTTCCTTTAGGATTAACTAAGATGCTATTTCTCTCCAAAGCTTGAAGGATCTCCAGAAACATGAATTGTTGTTTATCACGTTCTGTCTTGTACTAGAGTTATTCCTTATATGTGTGGTCATGGCCTTCAGTTTAGTTTCTTGATCTTGGCACTATTAACATTTTAGATAATTCTTTGAGATGAGCAGCAGTCCTGTGCACTAGAGGATGTTTAGCATCTCTGGCCTCTATATATTAGATGCCATTAATACCCTCCCTTAGTAGTGACAATCGAAAGTGTTTCTGGGCATCGCCAAATGCCCCCTGGGGGGGAAAGTAGTTGAGAACCACTGACTTAGATTGTGAGTTCCATGGAATCAAGTTCTATCCTTTTTTTTTTTAAGTTGTATCCTTGCACCAGTCAGCATAGTACCCAGCTTGAGTAGATGCTCAGGAAAAAGTAGTTGGGTGAAATTAAACAGCTAAGTTTCACTTTGGTGTAAAAGCCACTTCCAGCCAATTTTCAAGCCTCTGTTAAAGAGGTCAAATTGAAATGCAGACAAATCATGTTGTAGCTGTTAAGCACTCCAGGCTCAATGGAGAAACAGCTATCAGCTGATGATATAAGTTCCTGCTTCGAATTTAGAAGAGGTGACTGACACTATCCAAGATGGCTGCCAGGTACCCAAGCACAACAGGATCCAGGGAGCTGGGGATGTCTTTCTACCTGTTTGTCCATTTTTATGTCCCCTTTCTTCCTTTTCTCCATCCTCATTGACCAGTGATTTTTTTTTGCAATATGATTGGCTTTAGGTTCTTGACCTTTTCAAATCTCAAATTATTTGCCCTAATATTTTTGCCATTTCCCAGTTTGCTTCAACATAGCAACTCTGGGTATGACTGATGCTGCTGCTAAGTCACTTCAGTCATGTCCGACTCTGTGTGACCCCATAGACGGCAGCCACCAGGCTCCCCCATCCATGGGATTCTCCAGGCAAGAACACTGGAGCGGGTTGCCATTTCCTTCTCCAATGCAGGAAAGTGAAAAGTGAAAGTGAAGTCACTCAGTCATGTCCGGACTCTGCGACTCCATGGACTGCAGCCTACCAGGCTCCTCCATCCATGGGATTTTCCAGGCAAGAGTACTGGAGTGGTTTGCCATTGCCTTCTCCGGGTATGACTGATAGGTATCTGCAAATTAATATATACCAAACTGAACTCCCTCACCCCAAAACCTCTCCCACCATCTACTCCATCTCAGTAAATGGCAGCTCTCTTCTTCCAACTGATGAGGCTAAGAACCTTGGAGTTTTTCTCTCTGACTTCACATCCAGTTCTTCAACAAAGCCTGTAGCTCTGTTGTCAAATACATATCCAGGACTCAATCACTTCTTATCATCTCATCATCCACCAGCTTAGTCTAGGTTATCCACACCCTGCATTATTACAGTAGCCTCCCAGCTGACTCCAGAGTCTCCAAACTAGACAAATTTTACTTGCCTTCTCCCAGTTTGTTTCAACATAGCAGCCCTAGTGATGCTTTTAAAATGTAGGTCAGATGACGTCATGCATCAGTTGTACCTCCTCCAAAAGCATCCATCTTAGGGTGACACCCAAATCTTACCATGTCCTAACTTCCTAACCTGTATGTGCATGCTTGGTCACTCCAGTTGTGTCTGACCCTTTGTGAACCCATGGGCTGTAGCCAGCCAGGCTCCTTTGTCCATGGGATTTTCCAGGCAAGAATACCCGAGTGGGTTGCCATGCCTCCTCCAGGGGAACTTTCTGACCCAGGAATCAAGCCTGTGTCTCCTGCATTGCAGGCAGATTCTTTATCCACTAAGCCAACACGGCGTACTGCTACTGCTCTGAGCTCATCTCTTGCACTTGTTCTAACCTCATCCCTGTTCAGTCCTATCTACTACACCATCTTCCTCTTTTATTCTCTTTCTCAAAACACACCAAGTAGTCTCTTGCCTCAATGCCTTTCACATGCTGTCCTCTTTGCCTTGAATATTTTTCCCCTCACATACTTTCATGGATCACTTAATAATCTCCTTCAAGTTGAATAGTCATCTCTTCCAAACAACCTTCTCCAACTGTCCTTCCTTCCTAAAATGGTGACCTTCCCATCAATTTTGTTATCATCACCCTGATTTATTTTCTTTTATTACTTAACCATATTTCTTATCTGTGTACTTTCTTATCCTGTTTCCTCCTCTAGAATTCAGCCTCCATGAGGAGGTTACCTTACCTTATTCCATGGCTGAAATCCTAAAATGTTAACAATTTCTAGCTCATAGTTGATGCTCAGTAATATTGGTTGAATGAATGAATACCTACAACTGTAAACAACCAAAGCGATACTGTCATTTGTCAACAAATTCCTGAATGATTATAACTCAAGATGGTTCTTAATCAAAGGAGACCATATGAGCTTGCAAACAAGATTGTATATGAAGCTCATTCTCTTTCCAGTGTAAAATGTGCTTTTTATTTCTGAGTTGAAAGTGGGAGCTGTAACTTGGTGGTATTTCCATCTCTAATATTCTTCTAATGTGTGAATGCACAAAGGTGTCCTCTTATTATGTTCAGTTTAATTCAGCCAGCTTCGATTGTTCCCCACTGTATGCCAGGCTCTGTGCTGGGAACAGAAATGCGGTTTGCTTAGACACAATGCTGCCCACAAGATGCTCACAGGCAAGTCAAGATATGGAATACAGACCATCATGTATGCTTTCAAAATTTAAAAATTCTGATGACTAGTACCATGTGTCTATTCCTACCAATAGGTGCAAGCCAAATGAGAACATTTATGCCCTTAGGGAGAGTATATGTCAAACTTTCTCTAAAGGGAAGTGCCAGAACTAGATAGATTCATGTGGTCCCAGAGTACATTATTGATAAATGCCTTAAGGGAGTTGAAAACAAAGAGCTGTGAGAGTTGGGAAATGGGAACAATCCCGCCTGTCTTTGGGGGTGGATATGATGGACAGTTCATGAAGGAGTCTGTAGCTGAGCTGGCAGATAGGGAAGTAGGGCAGTGAGAGGGAGGAGAAAAGATGCCCAGTTGTGCGAGTGGGAAACTCTTCTCTCTTTCTAGAAATGGTCATGACTGCGTGGAGCAGGAAAAGGGCAGTCATTGGAAATTGAGAGGAAACCCAAAGCATGTTTGGTAATACTATTTTTCCCCCAAAGTAAGAGGATTGATAAGCGGGAGGCCCATTATTTTTGCAATAATTATATCCTGAATTTGATCATTCTCGTTTGCTATGTAATGACAGCACTAGGGTTTCATTCAATTCTCAGAGAGGATTAACATATTCATAGCAACTTTTTGGTGTATTTCCATGTTTCTTTCAACCTGTGAAAATCGATCATCCATGCGGCATCTATAAAGACTCTTTAGTTGCCACCAACCAGGACAACCTGTTACTCTCCCTTGATGGATAAGAGTTTACTGGAAGTGCCTTTTCATGGCCATGATGGAATTTCCCCCATTCTTTCACTTTTCCCATAAAGCCCACATCTGCTGACCTCCACTGTTTGATAAAAGGTCTCTCTCATTAGCTCAAGCAGCTCAAGCTTTATCTGAATGGGGTTCCAGTAAGGATGACTACATAATGAACAACAGTCTGTCTTTACAAATAGCATGGACCCAAGTACTGAGAGAAGCACTGATTTCAGTAGCCAGACACATGCTAATATACCATTACAAACCATTATAGCTCCAAAATGCAGACTATTAAGACAAGAATTCAGAGATCTGATCTCCTGACAAAATACAGCTGACATCTACCTGTTCTCACAGTCTATTTTAATATAGTTTTATCATGATGTGGGTCACAAGGCAAAGATCAGAGAAAGATTCACGGATGAGAAGTGTTTCAGAGCTAGAGATATAATAGGTTATTTGGTGCAATTGTCCTAGTTTATACATGAGGAAGCTGGAGAAGGCAATGGCAACCCACTCCAGTACTCTTGCCTGGAAAATCCCATGGATGGAGGAGCCTGGTAGGCTACAGTCCGTGGAGTCTCGAAGAGTCGGACACGACTGAGTGACTTCACTTTCACTTTTCACTTTCCTGCATTGGAGAAGGAAATGGCAACCCACTCCAGTGTTCTTGCCTGGAGAATCCCAGAGATGGCAGGGCCTGGTGGGCTGCCGTCTATGGGGTTGCACAGAGTCGGACACGACTGAAGCGACTTAGCAGCAGCAGCAGCATACATGAGGAAACTGAGGGGCAGGAGAAATTCCAGTTTAGCAAAGATCAGTTAAGCCAGAGCTTCAGCTTGCACCTGGGACTGCAATTCTTTCCAAAAGAAAAGGTGGCCATCTCTCAGCTGTACAAGAATCTCCTCCTAGCTGGGCTCTGAATCTCACCCCTTTATGGGCCTCTGTAGCTCTTCTCAGTGCTCAGTCATGTTCGATTCTTTGCAGCCCCATGGACTGTAGCCTGCCAGGCTCCTCTGCCTATGGAATTTCCCAGGCAAGAATACTGGAGTGGGTTGCCATTTCCTCCTCCAGGGAATCTTCCCAATCCAAGGATCGAACCCACGTCTCTTGTGTCTCCTGCACTGGTAGGCAGATTCTTTACCATTTGCACCACCAGGGAAGCAGCTCTTACCCTGTATTTTTGGGATGTGTTTTTCTGCCTTAATAGGTCTGGGTGTTACAGAGGTGCTGTAGCAATAGCTTGGTTCCCAGGCCTCACATGAGCTCTGGGTGTGCAACAGAGCTCGTCTGTCTGTATTCTGCATTTTTACACTCTGCCTGGCACCTCAAAGGAGCTACGTGAATCTTAGTTTCCTTCTCTTCTGTAGAATCTACTTGTTCGACCAAATTGATGTGGTTGGGGAGGAGAGCGGGGTATGGAAGGAGGTCACAGTGTCCATGGAATTCACCAAGTGTGGGAGGGTTGGAGAAAAAAGAAATAGAATGAGGGGATGGGAGACTTGATGAAAAGAAAGACAAAGGTTGGGGGAAAGGGGAAAAGATTACATTTAAAAGCACAAAACTGGTTCCTGTTTAAATGCAACCATGAGTCCTGAGTGTGTCACATGTGTTCAGCCGGTGCTAGTGATTATGCAAATTAATTAAAAAGTGGGAAGAATGAGGAGGGGTGGAGATGATGTATCCACATGGAAGTGCTCCCAAAGATGCCTTAGAACCCCTCTCTCCCTGTCAGTCTTGGAGAAGGATGTGGACTCCATTTGTGCTGCTGCCACACGAACGAGGAGGCATTAGCCCTGAGCAGTCACAGGAAGGCTCTTCTCACTGCAGAGCCAGATGAGGTCTCGCATCATACCAGCTCAGCAAGCACCCAGGGGCTCAGTTTGCTGCTGTTCACCTATTTTCCTGTGGATACTTCTCTAAAGTGCTCGTTCCACTGTCAACCAAGCCAGAGCCTCAGGGCAGCTCCAATACCCCACTTGCCTCTGGCAGGGCTCAGGCTGAGTCAGGAAACAGAGGGGCAGGGGGCAGTGGGTCTTCCTGTCCTCAGCTGGTGCTTCAGAGGGAGTCAGTCTGCAGGTTATCTCAGAGACAAACTGGTGAGGCTGCAGGAGCAGCGTCTGCTTGGGTTTTGTGCTTGCTTCACAAGCAGCCTCAATGCAACAGCCTGGACAAGTTGGGGCTGAGACCCAGACACCAGCGATGCTTGGGGAATGAGCCCTACAGAGTGTCTGGCATGGTGCCAGCCCAGAGCGCCTGCTGCGTGCAGGAAATATTGAACATTCTGAGTCTTAAAGAGGGAACCTGGAACAGTTCCAAGATTACACTTAATACATCTGTTGGGAGCTACAGAGAAGGGAGTCAGGGGAAGTCTGCAAAAATAACCCTTGCAGGGCCAGGAGGGCTCATAGCATCAGCAGGACACAGGCAATGATTGAGAAAGAAGATGACCCCTTACCTCGGGTAGCAAGTACAGTTTCCAAAGCTCATTTATACACATGGCCTCTTTGTTCTTCTCTGTGGTTCTGGGAGGTAGGCAGGGACTGTTATTTTAGATAAGTTCCTAGATTATGCATTTGTATGCCTCCTATGGCACTTCACCTAGCAGGCTGTCCAGTAAATGGTGAATAAATAAATGGATGGATGAGTGGAGAAACTTGCATTTTGCAGGTGAGTAGTTGACTCAGAATAGTTAAATTCATTGAAAAGCTTTCCATGTGGGGCGCTTACCACAAGCAAGGCATTGTTCTAGAACCTGGGAAGACACGGTCCCCTTGGTTGAAGAGCTCACCGTCCAGAAGGGCAGATGGCCGATAAGATTGGTTGTGACTAATAATGTTACAACATTATTTGTAGTAACTAATAAGTGATTATGCAGTCTGATAAGTATCTATTTAGGTAATTACCAAAGGCTCTGGGAGACAGAAAAGAGACCGATTCCAAGCAAGAAAATGTAAGTGTTTCGCCTGATGTAGCAGGAATTAGTGCCGAAGCTCCTATCCAGGTGTGCAGACTCATCATTTCTTTGTTGTGTGTTTCCCCTGGTCGGGAACGTCTCTGCTGTTTCTCTTGCTCCCACACCTACGTTTAACTTGTTGCCAATTCATTCCTGAAGTTCTATCATCATCTGGACTTTATCTTTTGGCTACCTTAGTGGTTTAAATTAAAATATTTCATGAGAAGGACATTTATGTGAAATAGGAATAAGAGAGTAGGTTTCTCTGGGCTGGAAAGGGAATACCGAGGTGAGGGATGTGCAATCTCTGAGCCATGGGATAAGATGGTTGCGGTTTGTGTGGGATAAGATGGTGATTTTGTTGTTATTGTTTAGTCACTAAGTCATATCTGGCTCTTTTGCAACCTCATGGACTGTAGCCTGCCAGGCTCCTCTGTCCATGGGATTTCCAGGGAAGCCATTTCCTTCTGCAGGGGAGGGGCA
>NW_011495071.1:11172782-11174566 GCF_000754665.1 Bison bison bison
CTCCAGTATTCTTGCCTGGAAAATCCCATGGACCGAGGAGCCTGGTAGGCTACAGTCCATGAGGTCGCAAAGAGTCAGGCACGACTGAGCGACTTCACTTTGACTTTCACATATACACATGGGCTTCCCAGGTGGCTCAGAGGGTAAAGAATCTGCCTGCAATGTGGGAGATCTAGGTTTGATCCCTGGGTTGGGAATATTCTGTGGAGAAGGGACTGGCAACCCACTTCAGTATTCTTGCCTGGAGAATTACATGGACAGAGGAGCCTGGAGAGCTGCAGTCCATGGGATCGCGAAGAGTCGGACACAACTGAGCGACTAACACACACATATGTACACACATGTGCATGCACGCACACATATGCACCAACAGTCTTTAAAACTGTCCACAAAATGGGATGCAGAGCTGTCCTTCCCCTGACCAATTCTGTAATGATGTTTGCCTGATATTTGTGACCACAGGGCTGCATGTAGCTTGACAGCTGTGGGTTTCAAATTTTATTAAATTTCTACCTTGTTCACAGTCTGATTTCTTTAAGGCCTTATCTAATTGCCTTGGGCCATGGGGCCCACCACCTTGGTCGTGTGCAAAGATATAAATTTCACCACGTAATTGAGGGCAAGTAATAAACTGGTGTATAATAAATAGCTAAGAATTTTGATGATCTGTGTCCTGGTGGAAGAAGAATGGCTCATAAAAACAATTACTACACGATCCAGGCTTGCATTATTTACAAGGTACATGCCTACTCTCCTTTCCACAAGTGCTGGTGGGCATTTGGATCCAATCACCAGAAATCCAGGCATTTCCAAATGCCTACATATGTGCCGACATGGAGCCGAAACATCTGGGTTGTTGACTGAGAAATGTGATTTTCAGCAGACCACTGAGTAGAGTGCCGGGGGCCACAGCCTGTAAGTCACCTCCTCCAGGAAGGTGTCTATGATTCTTTGGTTTAACTCAGCTTGCCCTCCTTCATGTCTCCAGCATGTCATGCACATGAATTTTCCTGCCCACCTCTCCCCACAAGGATGGATGCACTCTGAGGGAAGTAATGGTTATTTCACCTGGGTATTATATTTGTTGAATGAATGAAGTGTTTACTATGTACATTTCCACCTGTGAATCTAAAGTAGTGCCTTGCACAGAGAAGA
This sequence comes from Bison bison bison, assembly GCF_000754665.1. Classification (NCBI taxonomy): domain Eukaryota; kingdom Metazoa; phylum Chordata; class Mammalia; order Artiodactyla; family Bovidae; genus Bison; species Bison bison. The sequence goes on from NW_011495071.1 coordinate 11,173,938, forward strand.
AACACGATAAATATTGAATGAACATCCACGTTAGTGAGTAGAGAGATTCAGATCAGCTGTGTTGCATTACACAGTTTTTTTGTTTAAAGGTCTTAAAGCCTGAGAAGTCATTTTTTACACCGCTTCCCCAGCCCCAGGGAGAAAACAGATAAAAATCATGAAGAAATTGAAGCATGCAGAGAAGGAGTATGCATTCCCAGTGTTCACTTGGGGAATGAGGCACGGAGCCCAGGGTTTGGATTTCAGTTCCTTCTGCTCCTTCCCTCCCGCAAACGTGCCTCACTCAGCCTTTCTCTGCACATTAGAAGTCAGCCGAGTATTTATATATTCCAGGGCCTCTCTATGTAAATCCACATTCCATAAATCCCAAAGCTTTTCTTCTGTTTCAGAGCAAGGGGCTGAACAAGATGTGTGTGTGTGTGTGTGTGTGTGTCTGTGTGTGTCTGTGTGTGTGTGTGTCTCTTTTGTAGCCAGCAAATGGCTTTTTTAATCGATCCACGTTCTAAAGGCAGTTTTGCCTTCTGTAGAGTTCAGAAACCTGTCACTCTCCCTCTCTCCTCCTCTTTCCCTCTCTCTCCATCTCTCCTCTCTCTCCCCCTCCCTCTCTCCCTCTCCAACAAACCCCTTCC
>NW_011495071.1:11174666-11175107 GCF_000754665.1 Bison bison bison
TGCACCCCCAGGGACTGTAGCCTGCCAGGCTCCTCTGTCCATGGGATTTCCAGGGAAGCCATTTCCTTCTGCAGGGGAGGGGAAAATAAGGGACCATGTGGCTGAGGAGGCTGAAAGGAATCACTGCCTCTGCAATGTCACTTTCCCCCCTTTAGCCCATCCCTGTGTGTGCGTACTAAGTTGCTTGAGATGTGTCTGACTCTTTGCAACCCTATGGACTGTGTAACCTGATAGGCTCCTCTGTCCATGGGATTCTCCAGGCAAGAATATTGGAGTGGGTTGCCATTCCCTTCCTGTATCAATATAAATACAATCTAAATATACCATATTCATATTCAGTAGCTCAGACTGTAAAGCGTCTGCCTGCAATGCGGGAGACTTGGGTTCAATCCCTGGGTCGGGAAGATCCCCTGGAGAAGGAAATGGCAACCCACTCCAGTA
>NW_011495071.1:11175309-11178070 GCF_000754665.1 Bison bison bison
TCCAACAAACCCCTTCCGTAAGTTCCCAGAGACTAATTCTTTCCCTCTCCTCCATCTCTCTCTCTTCCCACAGGTTTTATCTGATTTCGGCTCTGTTCAGAAACCACCGGTTTCTCTGGAGTCTTGTATTTCCCGCCCACCATGGCCAGCATTTTACGGTGTTAATCAGATTTTGCTGTTTTTCTTCACACTGAGTCCCTTCCCTATCCATTCCACCCTCTTGACTCTTATCCTCCCACCCTCACCTTCATGGTGCATGGGCCTATTAAATGGTGTCCAGTCCAATTTCTGGCACCCAATAAATCTAAATTTTCAAGCTTGGGAAGCCAGGCTCACCTACTGGCACCTAGATAAATGAGTCCTCCATGAGAAACCTACACCGGTCATTACTCAAGACTTCTGAAACCCCACCACTGGATTTCAGGCCAGAGAAAGTCAAGTCCTCCTTTCAGGCTTCATTCTCCAAAAAAGAAAATAACCCACAGCCCAGGGCCTCGCCTTCATCTACATCTCCAGTCCTTCCATCTGGATGCTCAGACTGAATCCCAGCCTCCCACTTGCAGCATCCTGCCGGCTCCTACGTCACCCCGTCAGGTCACCCCATCAGCTCTGCAGCTTTGAAATGAGACTTAATATCCGGCACACGCGCCTGCGCTGCTCAGCTCGCCGGGGCTCCAAGCCTGAAGATGAACAAAGAGCCTCCTTGAACTGTTTCATTGTTTGCAACAAGCACAACCAAGATGGGCTTCTCTCCCTAGCCCACTCTGCGGTGAATCCCCCACTTTGTGTGGGAGGACTGTTAATGACCGAAATCTACACTCCATCTAATAGACAAAGGCTCTGACATTGCCTCCTGCAGGAGAAGGGGGATCTTGGGGTCAGGGACGTTTGAACCCAGGTTGGTTTCCTGGAAAAGTGGTGGGAAGGAGGAGCCAAGAGCCGGGGCTGCTGGGGAAGCAACAGCAGCTCAGGGCTGTGTTTCATTCCAGGAGGCGAGACCTGGAGGTGGTGGGAAGTTGGGGACTATTTGTATTTACTTGTTATTTTGACTTGTGAAATTACTCCCTTTCATTCCACCAGCCTTCTGCCTCTGCACAATAAAAATTAATTACAATGAATTAGAACCTTTAAAAACCACGCTTAATAGTAGCTCAGAGACAGCCCCTCCTCTGGCCCCTCACTAGTCTACAGCTCAACATCTGATCAATCTGGCAAGAACAATTTTAAAAGGAAAAAGTACCTGCTTTTGGCTTCTATGAATAAATCTGGGAACTAATAGGATACTGTGATGGTTAATGTTATGTGTCAGCTTGGCTGGGCTAGAATACCCAGTTATTTAATCAAGCACTGATCCATGTGTTGACTGGATGGGTATTTTGTAAATACGGTTACCAGCTACAGTTGACTGACTGAGTAGATTACCCTGAATAATGTGGGTGGGCCTTGTCCAATCAGTTGAAGTTCCTAAGAGAAAGCCCTGAGGTTTCCCAGAGAAGAAAAAAAAAAATTCTGCCTCAAGACTGCATCAACTTCTGCCCAAGTTTCCAGACTATTGGCCTGCCCTGTATTCCTTGAAATAAATCACATATATATTTGTGTGTGTATATATATATATATATATAAACATATACATCTGATCTATATCTGTATCCCTATATATTGCTGATTCTGCTTCCCTGAAGAACCCTGACTCATACAGCTATTTAGAAAGCTTATACTGAATTCGAATTGCTCATTGTGTAACTTTTGGAAGGAGGACTGCTCTTCTTCATTTCCTGAACATGAAGTCTTGTGCTGTGGACATAGTAGGTGCTTAGTAAATGTTCATTGAAGGGACTGGAAACCCAAAGAAGCCCCATAATGCTTTTCTCAACTTCTACTGCCCCATTTTCAAATGGAAACATTTGCTCCCTCCCATCCACTTGGGACTCATCAGCTCTACTTTGCTGACCAACTCTTCTCTGGATGTTCCTATCACGTTGTCATTCACTGAAGCCTCCATCACTCTCTACTTTAACACCTATCAACTAAACCATATCTTCCCCAAAGGCTTCACTGCAGAGGGGCCAGGCTCATAGCTTACTCTTGCTTCCTTGAAGCTTGTGTGTAGGATTCTTTAGGCTTATATTAATTGTGCTTTGCTTCACCTGACATCTTAAAATGATGTTGTCTGTTTCTCATTAGCTGGTGGACCCTCTGGGGGGATTCTAGGTTCTGATATTGTGGAACATTTATGATCTTTGGAATCAGCCAGACCTAGGGTTTGTTTTTTTTTTTTAATATTTATTAATTTGGCTATGCTGGGTCTTAGTTGCAGCACATGAGATCTTCACTCTTTGTTGTGGCATGAGTGATCTTTAGTTGCATGTGGGGTTTAATTCCCTGACCAGGGATTGAACCTGGGCCATCTGCATTGGTAGCACAGAGTCTTAGCCATTGAACCACTAAGGAAATCCCACCTAGACCTAGTCTGATATCTGGTTTTCACATAAGCTTTGGGAACTTGATGAAATCATAAAACTTTTGTTGTTCTGTTATTTTTATTTTTTTAATTTAATTTTTTATGTTGGGATATAGTTAACAGTGTGGTATACAGCAAAATGATTCAGTTTTATATATATCAGATCAGATCAGATCAGTCACTCAGTCATGTCCGACTCTTCGTGACCCCATGAATCGCAGCACGCCAGGCCTCCCTGTCCATCACCATCTCCTGGAGTTCACTCAGACTCACGTCCATCGAGTCAGTGATGCCATCCAG
>NW_011495071.1:11178170-11192057 GCF_000754665.1 Bison bison bison
AAGCATCAGTTCTTTGGTGCTTAGCCTTCTTCACAGTCCAACTCTCACATCCATACATGACCACAGGAAAAACCATAGCCTTGACTAGACGAACCTCTGTTGGCAAAGTAATGTCTCTGCTTTTGAATATGCTATCTAGGTTGGTCATAACTTTCCTTCCAAGGAGTAAGTGTCTTTTAATTTCATGGCTGCAGTCACCATCTGCAGTGATTTTGGAGCCCAGAAAAATAAAGTCTGACACTGTTTCCCCCCACCCCCCCACACATATCCATTCTTAGATTCTTTTCCCATATAGGTTATTACAGAATATTGAGTTTAGCTCCCTGTGCTATACAGTTAGTTCCTTGTTGACCATTTATTATATATATAGTAGTGTATGTATGTTAATCCCAAGTCATATAACTTTTATGAGCCTTTCTTATTAGCAAGATGGGGGTAAAATGGCTCAGAGGAATATGTGAGGGATAAATAAAGCAAATAGTTATCAATTTTTTTAACATTAGCAGTAAAACACTCATGTTTCTACTAGTGAAATTCTGTGTGGAACTGCAAGACACAAAACATATAAGCTGAGAATGACTCTGGTTGGCTCTATGGAGCCCCTCCTACTTGTGTGCTAGGACTCCTGTCCTCTGCTTTATTCCAGCGTGTGCCTTGAGCAGCTCTCCTACTGTCCCCCATACTAACATGTAGCATGCTCTACTAGATCATTCTTGCCACATGTAAACATGATGGAATTGTTCCCATCTTTAAACCAAACCACCAGCCCAAACCATCTTCCTTCACCCCACGCCCCCTGCAGTTATTATTAGCCCATTCCTGTCTTCTCTACAGCAAAATCCAGTAAGAGAGTTTCCTGTACATTCTGTCTCCATAATTTCTCCTCCAGTTCTTCTTAAAACCTCTCCAGTTGGGTCTTTGTTTCCACAACACCTCTGTGGCTCTATCCCAGATCACCAAAGACCTTTGAGTTGCCAGAAGTTATAGATGATTCTCAGGCACCATCTTTTTTTTTTTTTCCTTAAGGTATACTAAAATTTCTTTTTAAAAATTTAAAAATTCATTTTTTTATTGAATTGTAGTTGATTTACATTGTTTTAAGTTTTTAGCAAAGTGTTTCAGTTTTTTATACATATATATATATCCTTTTTCAGATTCTTTTTCATTATAGATTTTTATAAGATGTTGAATATAGTTCCCTGTGCTATATAGTAGATCCTTGTTGTTTATCTATTTTATATATAGTAGTAGGTATCTGTTTATTCCAAATTCCCAGTTCAACCCCCACCCTTTCCCCCTCAGTAACCGTAAGTTGGTTTTCTATGTCTGAGTCTATTAGGTAAATAAATTCATTTGTATCATTTTGTAAGATTCCATATATAAATGATATCTTATGATGTTTGTCTTTGACTTACCTCATTTAGCATGATTATCTCTAGATCCATCCATGTTGCTGCAAATGGCATTATTTCATTCTTTTTAATGACTGAGTAATATTCCATTGTGTGTGTGTGTATGTCACATCTTTTTTATCCATTCATCTGTCAATGGGCATTTAGGTTGCTTCCATTTCCCTGTGTTGACTGTTGTAAACAGTGCTGCTATGAACACTGGGGTATGCATCTCCAGGCAGCATCTTGCTTGGGCTGTAAGCTGCCTTAGCTACAGTTGATCACTCGAAGCATGTTCTTCACTAGTCCCTGGGGTACCACTTCCTCTGGGTTCTCTTTATTTCTCTGGCAGTTCCTCCTAAATCTTTTTTTCACAGAGTTCCTTCTCCTCCTCATGACCTCAAAATCTTTGAGTGTCACAGGGCTCAGTTCTCAATTTATACATGCTTAGCAGCCAGATAATCATGATGGTGTGATCACTCACTTAGAGCCAGACATCCTGGAATGTGAAGTCAAGTGGGCCTTAGAAAGCATCACTACGAACAAAGCTAGCAGAGGTGATGGAATTCCAGTTGAGCTATTTCAAATCCTGAAAGATGATGCTGTGAAAGTGCTGCACTCAATATGCCAGCAAATTTGGAAAACTCAGCAGTGGCCACAGGACTGGAAAAGGTCACTTTTCATTCCAAGCCCAAAGAAAGGCAATGTCAAAGAATGCTCAAACTACCGCACAATTGCACTCATCTCACACGCTAGTAAAGTAATGCTCAAAATTCTCCAAGCCAGGTTTCTGCAATACGTGAACTGTGAACTTCCAGATGTTCAAGCTGGTTTTAGAAAAGGGCAGAGGAACCAGAGATCAAATTTCCAACATCTACTGGATCATCAAAAAAGCAAGAGAGTTCCAGAAAAACATCAATTTCTGCTTTATTGACTATGCCAAAGCCTTTGACTGTGTGGATCACAAGAAACTGGAAAATTCTGAAAGAGATGAAAATACCAGGCCACCTGACCTGTCTTTTGAGAAACCTATATCCAGGTCAGGAAGCAACAGTTAAAACTGGACATGAACCAACAGACTGGTTCCAAATAGGAAAAGGAGTACGTCAAGGCTGTATATTGTCACCCTGCTTATTTAACTTCTATGCAGAGTATATCATGAGAAACACTGGGCTGGAAGCACAAGCTGGAATCAAGATTGCCGAGAGAAGTATCGATAACCTCAGATATGCAGATGACACCACCCTTATGACAGAAAGTGAAGAGGAACTAAAAAGCCTCTTGATGAAAGTGAAAGAGGAGAGTGAAAAAGTTGGCTTAAAGCTCAACATTCAGAAAACTAAAATCTTGACATCTGGTCCCATCACTTCATGGGAAATAGATGGGGAAACAGTGGAAACGGTGTCAGACTTTATTTTGGGGGGTTCCAAATTCACTGAAGATGGTGATTGCAGCCATGAAATTAAAAGATGCTTACTCCTTGGAAGGAAAGATATGACCAACCTGGATAGCATATTAAAAAGCAGAGACATTACTTTGCCAACAAAGGTCCATCTAGTCAAGTGTATGGTTTTTCCAGTGGTCATGTATAGATATGTGAAGAAAGCTGAGCACTGAAGAATTTATGCTTTTGAACTGTGGTGTTGGAGATGACTCTTGAGAGTCCCTTGGACTGCAAGGAGATCCAACCAGTCCATCCTAAAGGAGATCAGTCTTGGGTGTTCATTGGAAGGACTGATGCTGAAGCTGAAACTCCAATACTTTGGCCACTTCATGCGAAGAGTTGACTCATTGGAAAAGACCCTAATGCTGGGAGGGATTGGGGGCAGGAGGAGAAGGGGATGATAGAGGATGAGATGGCTGGATGATATCACCGACTTGATGGACATGGGTTTGGGTAAACTCCCGGAGTTGGTGATGGACAGGGAGGCCTGGTGTGCTGTGATTCATGAGGTCGCAAAGTGTCGGACATGACTGAGCAACTGAACTGAACTGAAGCAATAGGAAAGAGGGATTTATCTAATGCCATGATTTTTAATACCATTTATAAACTAACTCCCCAATTTCTATATCCCTTTCAGCCCTGTCTCCTAAAAGCCAGACTCTTATAGCCAACTGCTCACACAACAACTCTGTTTGGATGTCTAATAGACATCTCAAACTCATCATGTCTCAAAGCAAACTTTTTATTTTTCCTTGAAATCTGCCATTGTAAAGTTTCTCCCATTTCAATAGATGACAGTTACATGCTTTACATTACTCATCTCTAAAACCTTGGGATCATCTTTGACACATTGTTTGTTATCACACCCTATGTCCAACCCAATGGCAAATGCCATCGGCTCTACTTTCAAAAATATATACAATCTACCACTGCTTCTCACTATTTTACTGACACACTGAGTCTAGTCCAGCTCATCGTCCTCTCTCATATAGGCTAATTTAATAGCCTCCTGTCTCCTTACTTCCTCCTCCATTCAACTATTGTTTATTCTCAGGACAAGATCTAGATCGATCCTCTTAAAACATTAGTCATATCATATCTCTCGTCTGCTCAATATCTTCCAATAGCTTCCCATCTCAGAGTAAAAAGCAAAGTACTATTAAGGACCTAAGATCCTATACAATCTGTCTCCAGCAGATTAAGGTGGATATGTAGTGTTGATCAATTTCCTTATTCACCCCTGGTATGCTGGTCTGACTTCAGTCATCATCTCTTTGCTATTCCCCACGGTGAAATATGCACCCACCTGAGGACCTTTGTAGATGCTGCTCTCTCCACCTGGATCATTTTCCTCCTTTGTATTCACATGAATCCCTCCCTTCCTCTACCCCACCGCCGAGGTATCTAAGTGGATCATTCCGTCTCTTCAGAGAAGAGACCTTCTCAAAGATCTGAACCCAGTCTCTGAGAGATCAGAAAGAACCCTCCCATATCTCTTTATAGCCTCTTGGTTAGTGGTGGTGGTTTAGTCACTAAGTTGTGTCCAACTCTTGCGACGCCACAGACTGTAGCCGGCCAGGCTCCTCTGCCCATGGGATTTCCCAGGCAAGAATACTGGAGTGGGGTTGCCCTTTCCTCCAGGAGATCTTCCTGACCCAGGGATCAAACCTGTGTCCCCTGCATGGCCAGGCGGATTCTTTATCACTGAGCCTCTATGTGGATTTATTTTTATGGTACTTATCAAACCTGACATATTGTATATTTCTTTATTTACTTATTGTTTACTCTCACAAATACAAGCTATGGCACCAGAAGCTTTGTTTACCGTTATATTTACTAGCACTGAGTACAATGTCCAGAATGTAGTAGTGTCTCCGTAATTATCCGTTGAATAAGTGAATGAATGAATGAAGTGAAACTGACAGGCCAGGAGCCACATTCACTGTAATCTCCCTACCCCACCCCTGGCTGTGAATCCATTGTCTGGAGCCACAGAGCTGGTTTTATCCCTAGAGTGCTATCCCACCCTTCCTCTCAGGTCTTTGCTGCTGCTACTGCTAAGTCACTTCAGTTGTGTCCGACTCTGTGCGACCCCATAAATGGCAGCCCACCAGGCTCCCCCATCCCTGGGATTCTCCAGGCAAGAACACTGGAGTGGGTTGCCATTTCCTTCTGCATTGCATGAAGGTGAAAAATGAAAGTGAAGTCGCTCAGTCGTGTCCGACTCTTAGCGACCCCATGGACTGCAGCCTACCAGGCTCCTCCGTCCATGGGATTTTCCAGGCAAGAGTACTGGAGTAGGGTGCCATTGCCTTCTCCGCAGGTCTTTGCTACTTCATGGTAAACATCTCTGGTTCTTTCCACAGTTCTTTAAAAAAGATGGTGGCTCACAGCACTTCTGAGTTTCTTCACACTCCAGGATATAATCTATCTGGATTCACAGATCTGGATTTAGATTTCTGTCTGTTTTCTCATTGACTAAGAAAGGAACAAGGGAACTCTTCTAGGAAATGTGTGTCTTGAACTATATCTTACATGGGCATCTATATAGGTAAAAATTCATTGAGCTGTATACTTAAGTTTTATGATTTTTATTGAATATAGTTGATTTAGAATATCATATTAGTTTCAGGTATACAATATAGTGATTCAGTATTTTTACAGATTATACTCCACTTGAAGTTATTAAAAATCATGGCTATATTTCCCTGTGCTGGGCAATATATTCTTGTTGCTTATTTATTTTATACATAGTAGTTTTTATCTCTTAATTCCTACTCCTCCCTTGTCCCTCCCTCTGCCGTCTCCCCACTGGTAGCCACTAGTTTGTTTTCTATATCTGTGAGTCTGGTTCTGTTTTTTTTTTTTTTTTTTGGATTTGTCTTATTTTTTAGATTCCACAAATCAGTGATAAAATGGAATATTTGTTTTTCTCTGTTCAACACATTTCACTAAGTGTAATACTCTCTAGGTCCATCTACATGGTTGCAAATGGTGGGATTTCATTCTTTTTTATGGCTGAGTAGTATTCCATTGTGTATGTGTATAAGTATCTGTATATGTATATATGTGTGTGTATATATATGTGTACATCCTTCTTCATTCATCTGTTGAGGACACTTAAGTCGTTTCCATATCTTGGCTGTTGTAAATAATGCTGCAATGAACACTGGGGTACACATATCTTTTCAAACTAGTGTTTTCATTTTCTTCATACACACACACACACACACACACACACACACACACACACACACACCCTGGAGTGGAATTGCTGGATCACAGGGTAGTTCTATTTTTAGTTGTTTGAAGTACCTCCATACTGTTTTCCATAGTGACAAGATTTATGCATATGATTGTATTTAAATTATACTGCAATAAAAAATAAAAGAAAAAATAGTTTGGTTATGTTCATGGAACTACAATGTTTACATGCAATATTTTTTCCTGTTTGTATACTCTATATGAGAATTTGTATGCCAGCTCTGCATCGTCTTGTTGTGCTCTCTCTACCCTTGTAATCTGCACTCAGTTTTTCAAGGGACAAAGATAAGGGAGGGGTGTAGACTAGTCTCAGAGAAAGCTACAGACAATTACCCTCAGTTGAAAATAAACATAATAAAACTATAGAAGTCTAATTTTTGCAACTTGAGAGGGTTTTTTTCCGCAGCTATTCACTTCTAATCACTCTCACCTAATAAATGAATAGAATAGCTAATGTGATTAGACTAATTCACTATTCATCAAGAATATTAAATGAATAGAATATTTTGCATTTCACGAGTCACACATCTTGAGTATTTACCTGATATTACAATCAGATGTGTTAGATTTTCTCTCTGCTTCTGGGCCATAGCTCATGGATAATTATAGTGTTTAATTAGCCTCACACGCACTTGGCTCTCTGGTGTGGATGGAAATTACAGGACATAGAAGGAACAAATCAAAGGCTGTAAAGGGAAGTAGCCCTTTGCTGTGTCCCCTGGAGGCATCGAAGGGACCATGGGCAGCGCCAGGTGAATTGTATTATTCCACTTGAATAGAAAAGACATTGCTTTCACAAAGATTTTATAAGTACATTGAAAAAAATACAATGAGTGAGCATGAAATGGAGAAGAGGAAGAGAGTTTAATGTACTTTGATAAAGAGGACTTTCCCCCGTGATCATTTTTGAATGCCCCTTGCATTCAGTGAAATTGTAGAATCCTCAGTTGGTTAGAAGCTCTCTCTTAGCAAGCTGGACAGATAACTGCAGTGTCAGGCCCTCAAGCTCAGTGCCAGAGGTTCAGACGACTGTTGCTCAGTCCCTGAGTCCTGGAAGTACAATTAGACAGTTTGCTAGTTAAATGCCTAATTTCCCAAAGACATATAATTATTTGAACCAATCCAATCTCATCCCACAAACATATAATGAGTGTCTTTGCTGATAAGACATGGTGCTAAGTGCTATGGAAGAGAGATAAGTATTACAATGCCATACCCTCTAGGCTTGGACATGTGGGAGGAGAAAGGTGTCGAAAAGTACACGGTGGTTGCCTAGTAAGATGAGGCGCTGGGGGAGGCTCCAGGCAGGAGTGGGTCACGGGGTGGGGCAATCAGCAAATCTCTGATGATGAGGATGGTGCTTCAGATAGATCCTGAAGGATGGATGGAGTTTGGGGAAGTTGAGGTGAGGGTAGGCATGGCAGAGAGTCATAAGAACAAAGAGAGTTTGGAATCTAGTTCAGCTTGTGGAACAAAGGATAGGGAGGCAAAACATCCCTGATTTCCATCAAGAATGATGACACATGACCCAACTTTCTAATGCTTGAGATGAAAGAAAATACATAGCTCATTTGAATATCTTTCTTCTGTGAAGGCCTTCCTTTGTCCTCACCCTGATGTTGTAAGGGTTGAATTTGCTCTCTAAAGCAGCAGTCCCCATCCTTTTTGGCATCAGGGACCAGTTTCGTGCCAGACGGTTTTTCAATGGACCAGCACTGGTGTGAGGATGCTTTCAGGATGACTCAAGCTCATTACACTTACTGTGCACTTTGTTTCTCTTATATTTCCTCAGCTCCACTTCAGATCATCAGGCGTTAGATCCCAGAGGTTGCGGACCCCTTCTCTAAAGAGAGGTACAAGGTTATCCCAAGCCACATTCTTGCCACCGTAATATTTTCTACCAGAAAACAAAGTAGAGAAAATGTATGTTTTCTGATGTGTGATTGAAATTTTTACTCATTCAATAAATATTCCTTGACTACTTATTATGTTCCTGATAATATTAATTGAGGCTCTAGAACACAGCAGTGAAGTGACCAAGTCCCTGCTATCATGGGCTCTATATTTTAATGCAGTGATGGGAAATAAAACATCTATGATGTGTTACTTCATTTATCAGGAGGTGATAGTGCCGTGAAGAAAGTTAAAGAGGGTACAGGACATAGAGAGACCCAAGAGTGGTATTCTTTTATGGTAGGTTATTAGAGAAATTCTCTCTGTTATTACTTGAGCAGAGAAGAAAAGGAGGAGGAAATGAGTCTGATGGGTATTTGGAAGGAGAGCTACAGGAAGAGAATGTGCAAAGGCCCTGTGGATAGAGCACACTTGGCTTGTAAAGGAGGGTATTGTGGTGCAGTGGGGTGAGGACGAGCGGCCTCTCCTAAGATGCAAGCGGGCCAAGTCACGCAATGAAGACTTCAGCCTTTCCTCGGGGTGAGATGAGAAGCCACTGAAACATTGTCAGCAGAGAGATGGCACGACAGACATGATATTTAAAGGAGTCACTTCAACTACTGTGTGGTAAATAGATTGGAGTAGGAAGGTGAAATGAAGTGTTAGTTGCTCAGTCGTGTCCAACCTTTGCGACTCTATGGACTTTAGTTAGCCAGGCTCCTCTGTCCATGGGATTCACAGGCAAGCATACTGGAGTGGATAGCCATTCCCTTTTGCAGGGGGTCTTCCCAACCCAGAGATTGAAGGGGGGAGTATAAAGATAAAAATAGGGTGGTTAGGTGTCTATTGCAAAACTCCAGGCAGCATAGCTTGTTAGCAGTTGCTGTTTTGTTTAGTCGCTAAATTGTGTCTGACTTTTGACCCTACAGACTGTAGCCCACCAAGGTCCTTCTGGGCTTGGAATTTCTCAAGAATACTGGAGTGGGTTACCATTTCCTTTTCCAGGGGATCTTCCTGATCCAGGGATTGAACCCACGTCTCCCATATTGGCAGGTGGGTTCTATATCACTGGGCCACCAGGAACGCCCTTGTTAACAGTGGAGCTAAGCAACTGCCAGATTCTGTACATGTTTTAAAGGTGGAGCCAAGGGACTTTGACTCGGGGGTATGTAAGAGAAAAGGGAGTTAAACATGGTGGCGTTGCCATTGATTAAATCAAGGAGGACATGAAAAGAAAGACTTTGAGGAAGGTCAGAATCAAGTTTATTTTTAGAAGTGTTAAGTTGGATATTCTTATCGGACCAGAAGTGATGATGTTAAGGAAGCAATTGGGTATGTGAGTCAGGAATTCAAGGTGAGAGGTCTGAGCTTTGGGGATAAATTAGGGAGCCATCATGTAGAGATGGTACTTCAAACTCTAGGGTAAGGTGAGATCTCTGGGGAAGGCTTTAGATAAAGAGGTGAGGTTAGAGTGCTGGGCATCTTCAACATTTAGATGCTGGAGGATGAGGAGGAACCAACATAGCAGCTGATAGAGGCGTAGTCAGAGAGTTAGGAGGTTCAAGAAACTGGCTTCTCAGACCCTGGAATAGGAAATAGCAGCCCACTCCAGTATGCTTGCCTGGAAAATCCCGTGGATGGGGGAACCTGGTGGGCTATACCCTGTGGGGTCACTCAGATATGACTGAGGTACTGAGCACAGCACAGCACAGCATCTCAGAGAACAATGAAGAGGGGTTTAAGTTGGAGGGCAGAATCATCTCTTGGACAGACAGAAAAAAACTTTTGTGCGTACAACATAGCCACACACATGGAGTACAAAGCTGCCAAGTGTGGTAGGCAGAGTTCTCAGGTAGGTCCCAGGATTTCCTATGCCCCTCATGTGTGCACCCTGCATCAGTGCCAGAACATGGACTAGGACAGATTTTACTCCAGTGACTAGATGATTCTGCGTGGCACAGTGGATGGTCTGACCTCATCACACTGGCCCTTTAAAAGCAAAGAGTTTTCTCCAGCTGGTTGTAGAAAAGGAAGTCAGACAGACAGACTCCAGCTGCTCTGGAAGGGTACATGCATTACGTTCTGAATCGCTTATGAGGGCAGATAACAAGAAGCTGTCCGGGAGAGCAGTCCTTGGCTGACAGGTAACAGGAAAAGCAGCACCTCCATCCAGTGGCTCAAGGACATGGATTCTTCCAACAACCAGTGGTCTTGGAAGAAGACCCACAAGAGAACAGCAACCCAGGCGGTACCTCAATTTCAGCCCACTGAGACCCTGTGCAAAGAAATGAAGCCACGCTCTGCCCAGACTTCTGATGTGTAGAAACTTTGGAATGATATATTTGTGTTGTAAGATGTCACTTTTATAGTAATTTTTAATGCTGTAATAGAAAAGTAATATCCCATTGCAAGACCGAGGATTGAAAAGCTGTGATAAAAAGAGAGAACAAAGTAGGGGGGAAGGAGGAAGAAAGGAGGTGAGAGGAGGGAGGAGGGGGGGAGGGAGAGCGAGAGAAGAGAGAGGCTATAAAGAAATGCGCCCACATGAATAGTTTCAGGGAACTATTAATCATAAAGGAAATAACTCCTCTTTGCAGAGAAAGAAATTTAAAAAGAGAAACAATGATTTATTGCTAAATCCATGAGGGTTTCAGAGTAAATACTTGGCTAGTCCTGAAATCAAACTCCTCTGGCAGCTAGCTCATTTGGGGACTTGTACTTTCCTCTGTTCAGTATGTGATTCAGGGTTTTCTTTCTTCTTTTTGTTATTTTCTTATATTTATTTATTTATTTGGTTGTGGTGGTGGTGCTCAGTCATGTCCAACTGTTTGTGACTCCATGGACTGTAGCCCGCCAGGCTCCTCTGTCCATGGGATTTCCCAGGCAAGAATACTGGAGTCGGTTGCCATTTCCTACTTCAGGGGCTCTTCCTGACCAAGGGATTGAACCCACATTTCTTGTGTTTCCTGCTTGGCAGGCGAATTCTTTACCACTGAGCCACCCGAGAAGTTGGGTCTTAACTGTGGCACGTGAGATCTTTAGTAGTGGCATGTGAACTCTTGCTGTGGCATGTGGGACCTAGTTCCCTGACCAGGGATCAAACTCAGGTCCTCTGCATTGGGAGCATGGCAACTTAGCCACTGAACCACCAGGGAAGTCCCTGATTTAGGGCTTTCTCTCCAGAAGTCACAGGGGTCACAATTCCCACTTTTGCTCTCATCTTTGATTGTCTCCACAAATTTTTCTTTTTTCCAATATAGTCGACTTTGTGGTATGTTATTGACTTGGAGATCCAGCAGTCAGATCCCAAAGGGGAGAGTCTGCAGTCCATGCCACAGATTCCCTTTTTATGTGTTTAGAGCAAGTTTAGAGCAAGTCAAGGAGGTCACAGGAGCCCAAAGACCAGAGATTGGGTTTTGGCTGTATCTGTCTAGCTATGTGACCATAAAATGATGTTGATCTTGGAACCTCACCTGCAATTTGGGGAAAATTTCCAATTCTGACTTTTTTCTAATGCAGGGAGTGGTGACAATAAAGCAAGGAAAGTGAAATGTCACATAAAGTGTTATTACTATTTCAGCTTTGAGTATGTGCTCAGTAGCTCATGGTTTATTTTAATCCCAAAGGTTCTGCATTAAAGTCTGTTAGCACCCTAGTCACATAGGACCTACCCTGAAACATCACAATGTTAGGATATTTCTCCAAGTAATTAGAGGCATAGAGAGTTGGGGAATGAGATTGGTTGCCACTAGATAATATTATCATAAGGTAAAATTCCACTGCAATGAATATTATTACAGCACTATGTTTCAGTGCTATCTTGAAATGAGTGCTTTCTCTAATTATCTAAGACAAAAAAAAAAAAAAAAGCCTGAATAAGATAGTGAAGGGCCTTCTTTTATAGTGAAAGAATTTTTATTGTGATTTATCTGCAGGAGACGGAGAAAACTGGAATTGAGCTGTTTGTTCCTCTTTTGTCCTGCTTGAGTCAACATTAACCTTCAGAGTTTCTTTTCCCTCTTCCAATATTACAAGGGCTAAAACAATCCTTCATTTAACTTCCAAACCACCACCCAAATCGAGTGGTCGCGAGGAGGAAAGTAGAAGTGGAGAGAGTCAAAACACTTTCCTCTTAGGGAAGAGAAAGCACTTCTTTTAACCTTTCAACTTACTGAGGAGAGACTGGACATGCTATTTTATCTCCAGCTTCTGCAGATGGGAAAAGTAGCAACATATCCCAACAAAACCCCATCCTCTCTTCACAGAACAAAGACATAAAAGACAACCTCATAGCATTTTTTATAGGAAGACGATACTTTTGGAACACAGCACTGCTTGAAGTGTTGATAAAAGTATTTCATTTTCCAGGCAAAACAAGAGAAAAGATAAGGAAAGAATTTGATCTCTTCAGACTGTGTTTAGGGTCACGTTCATTCCTGGAACAGATATTAATTGAACACTTACACCACCAGGGCTACATTAGCACATAGGACAGGAAAAGCCTCTGCTAAGGTGGGGTGTGTGCTTGCACAGAGGGACAGGATGGAGGAACTGGCAGATAGACCGTATGTCAGGGGGTGGTAAGTGCTGCAAAAAAGCTGGGAGTGGATAGGGATGTGGAGGCGACAGCTGGAGGGGCAGTTGCTATTTACAAAGGGTGGCCAGTGAAGGGGGTGCTGATAAGGTGACACTTGAGCTGAGAACTGAAGAGAGTGTGGAGGAAGCAAGTCATGGAGCAATGTGAGGGGAAACCATCCCCAAGTGGGGACCAGCAGATGCAAGGGCCCTGAGCTGTGAGCAAGTTCAGCCTTCATTCATGCCTTCATTTATTCATTCATACAGTCTCTCGTTCATTCATTTTTTTTTCTCTTACAAGTAATAACTCAATGCCAGTTACGTTTTTCTAGGGAGCATCTTTTGGTGAAACTCGTACTATGTTTTGGTTAAGAAATGTATGTTTGTTGACCAGCAAATATATAATTTGGCATAGGAGGAAAGTTATTAGTTAGGCAATGTTCTCACCCTTAAAATGAATACAACCCAATCTAAGAGATAGACATACACAGATAAAGGTAGCACCACAGGAGCTTCAGGGGATTGGAGAATAGCTGGGTCTTGGGGAGAGAGATCTTAGTCCAGCCTTTTTTAAAGGAAAAAAATTTTTTTATTGATTTATACTGCTTTATAATGTTGTGTTAGTTTCTGCTGTACAACAACATGAATCAGTTCTCAGTTCAGTTCAGTTGCTCACTTGTATCTTACTCTTTGCGACCCCATGAACCACAGCATGCCAGGCCTCCCTGTCCATCACCAACTCCCGGAGTCCACCCAAACCCATGTCCATTGACTTGGTGATGCCATCCAACCATCTCATCACCTGTCGTCCCCTTCTCCTCTGACCCTCAACCTTTCCCAGCATCAGGGTCTTTTCAAATGAGTCAGCTCTTTGCATCAGGTGGCCAAAGTATTGGAGTTTCAGCTTCAGCATCAGTCCTTCCAATGAACACCCAGGACTGATCTCCTTTAGGACGGACTGGTTGGATCTCCTTGCAGTCCAAGGGACTCTCAAGATTCTTCTACAACACCACAGTTCAAAAGCATCAATTCTTTGGCACTCAGCTTTCTTCACAGTCCAACTCTCACATCCACACATGACCACTGGAAAAACCACAGCCTTGACTAGATGGACTTTTGTTGGCAAAGTAATGTCTTTGCTTTTTAATATGCTGTCTAGGTTGGTCATAACTTTCCTTCAAAAGAGTAAGCGTCTTTTAATTTCATGGCTGCAGTCACCATCTGCAGTGATTTTGGAACCCAAAAAAATAAAGTCAGCCACTGTTTCCACTGTTTCCCCATCTATTTGCCATGAAGTGATGGGACCGGATGCATGATCTT
>NW_011495071.1:11192157-11228967 GCF_000754665.1 Bison bison bison
ATGTTGATTCCAGCTTGTGCTTCTTCCAGCCCAGCATTTCTCATGATGTACTCTGCATATAAGTTAAATAAGCAGGGTGACAATATACAGCCTTGAGGAACTCCTTTTCCTATTTGGAACCAGTGTGTTGTTCCAGTGTTCTAACTGTTGCTTCCTGACCTGCATACAGGTTTCTCAAGAGGCAGGTCTGGTATTCCCATCTCTTTCAGAATTCTCCACAGTTTATTGTGAAACCACCCTTATGGCAGAAAGTGAAGAGGAACTTAAAAAGACTCTTGATGAAAGTGAAAAAGGAGAGTGAAAAAGTTGGCTTAAAACTCAACATTAAGAAAACGAAGATCATGGCATCTGGTCCCATCACTTCATGGGAAATAGATGGGGAAACAGTGGAAACGGTGTCAGACTTTATTTTGGGGGGCTCCAAAATCACTGCAGATGGTGACTGCAGCCATGAAATTAAAAGACGCTTACTCCTTGGAAGGAAAGTTATGACCAACCTAGATAGCATATACAAAAGCAGAGACATTACTTTGCCAACAAAGGTCTGTCTAGTCAAGGCTGTGGTTTTTCCAGTGGTCATGTATGGATGTGAGAGTTGGACCGTGAAGAAAGCTGAGTGCCAAAGAATGGATGCTTTTAAACTGTGGTGTTGTAGAAGAATCTTGAGAGTCCCTTGGACTGCAAGGAGATCCAACCAGTCCATCCTAAAGGAGATCAGCCCTGGGTGTTCTTTGGAAGGACTGATGCTGAAGCTGAAACTCCAATACTTTGGCCACCTCATGAGAAGAGTTGACTCATTGGAAAAGACTGTGATGCTGGGAGGGATTGGGGGCAGGAGGCGAAGGGGACGACAGAGGATGAGATGGCTGGGTGGCATCACTTACTCGGTGGAGATGAGTCTGAGTGAACTCCGGGAGTTGGTGATGGACAGGGAGGCCTGGCGCGCTGCAGTTCATGGGGTCGCAAAGAGTCGGACACGACTGAGCGACTGAGCTGAACATTCCACTGTGTGTGTGTGTGTATGTGTAAATACACACACACACACCATATCTTCATATATTCCCAGCATCTTCTTTTACCATTCATCTGTCAATGGGCATTTAGGTTGCTTTCATATCTTGGCTGTTGTAGATAGTGCTGCAATGAATATTGAGAGTCTTTGTCTTTTTGAATTATGGTTTTATCAGAGTATATCCCCAGTAGTGGGATTGCTGGGTCATAGTGTAGCCTTTCTAAACATCTACCCCTGAGTAGCTAGCTTTCTTTTTTGAGCCTTAGGGCCTGGGGCAAATGATATCTATTGTGTAGAACTCTTGTGAGGAGTAAATGAGATGATCTATATAAAATAAAGAGCAATTAGTAGACATTGAATTAATGTAACTTCTCTTCAGTCTCTCCAAAAATAACAGTATGGCTGACTAGTTGAATATGTACTATGAATAGCAGGTCTTCATAATCCTAATACTTGGCTATATTGTGGGTACAGATTATGGGCCGATCTCACATACAAAATGAAGGTTTTCTTGAAGATAAACAACCTTGTGTTAATGGCCATTGTTTCTACTGGGCCCAGCCCAGCATCAAGCACAAAGTGGGGGATTCAGTAAATGTTTACCGAGCAAGTGGAATTAATAAGTGCTCAGAACAGGAGTGGTCAGGACCATATCTGCCATGGATAATTACACAGAAGTACAGAAAGGTTAAGTTAATCATTCTTGATTTATAGCAGTGGTCAGAGTCAGGTTTTCTACAGGGTCTGTATAGGGCCTGGACCATTAAAAAATTATTTAAAATTCTTCTGAACATGGTATACTTCAGAGGCCAGACTATACTGGGAATCAAACAGGGCCTTTATACACATTTTTTAAAAAATAATGTGTTTAATTAGGAAATAATTCTTATTTTAAAAACTTTTTATTTTGTATTGGGGTATAGCTAATTAATAATGTTGTGATAGTTTCAGGTGAACAGTGAAGCGACTCAGCCATACATGTATCCATCTCCCCCAAACTCCCCTCTCATCCAGGCTGCCACATAACATTGACCAGAGTTCCCTGTGCCATACAGCAGGTCCTTGTTGATTACCTATTTTAAATAAAGCAGTGTGTACATGTCCATCCCAAACTCCCTAACTATACCTTCCCCTCATACTTCTCCCCTGGCAACCATAAGTTTGTTCTCTAAGTCTGTGAGTCTCTCTGTTTTGTAAGTTCATTTGTATCATTTCTTTTTAAATTCCACATATAAAGGATGTCATGAGACATTTCTTCTTCTCTGTCTGACTTACTTCTGTCAGTATGGCAATCTCTAGGTCTATTCTGTTGCTGCAAATGGCATTATTTCATTCTTTTTAATGGCTGAGTACTATTCCATTATAGATATGTACCACATCTTCTTTATCCATTCCTCTGTTGATGGACATTTAGGTTGTTTCCATGTCTTGGCTATTGTAAACAGTGCTACAGTGAACCTTGAGGTGCATGTATCCTTTTGGATCATAGATAAATCCTTGTTTCTTATTGGCAATGGACACATAACTCAATCCCATAGATGATGCAGGACCATACTGTTCACAAGTTTCTACTTCTCTTAAGCGGACTTAGTTTCATTTTCTCTTCCTACTCTTGCTCACTCTCATGTAGAGACATCAAGCAGCTTTGAATACTACCTGGCACATGGTAGAGACTCAGGAAATATTTGTTAATGAATAAATGAGTGATGAATGAACTCTTTTACTTACAACCACTCCCTGAGATGCTGATCTTTACTTTCATCTAGATGCCAAGACTCTCCACCTTCACATTCACCATTTTACCACATCCAGGTCTTCGTTCCTGCATCTCCCATTAACATTTAATGTCTTAATTCCTTGACCTGCGGTGGTATCCACCACGGCTGAGTACACCCTGATTCCACTCCTCAGTGGCACAGCATCATACGAGAGGGCCTCAAAATGCTGATGACATAGACTGGCACACATCCAGGCCATCTGAATTCAGTGAGTCCTTGCTGGTGACCTTGTCACTTATAGCTTGTGTTTTTCTTGTCATTATTGTTCTGCAGATTTTCAGAGCTTCCACACGTCCTCCAAGCCACGTGATCTTTGTTGTTTCGTTGCTCAGTTGTGTCTGACTCTTTTGTGACCTCATGGACTGTAGCCCAACAGGTTCCTCTGTCCATGGTATTTTCCAGGCAAGAATCCTGGAGTGGGTTGCCATTTCCTTCTCCAGGGGATCTTTCCCACCCAGGGATCAAACCCATGTCTCATGCATTGCAGGCAGATTCTCTACCACTGCACCACTGGGGAAGCCCTGTCTGTGTGATCTTATCATTGAGGTAATTGGACTTCTCATTTGACACCTCAGGGCTCTCAGAACCAAGTTCTTCTCCAGATCTGGAAACAACACAGTGTCTCCTCTGACACATTCTAGAGATCAAAACCATTACAGGCCAGCCTTGATTCCAGGGAAGGGGGCATAGACTCCACCTCTTGTTGAGAGGCACCTGAAGAAATTTGCTTGAATTTTTAATTTATGACACCTAGCCATGTTAAAATTCAGAATTTCTTTTATGAAATCCCTGGAGGCTAACTTCAGTCCAGATACCGTCTGCTTAGCCTTGCTGCTCTGATACCAGTATTGACACAATAAAAGGACCACACTCTGCTCTGTGGGCATTTGACATAAGTTTTTTTTTTTTTTTTCCTATAAATTCTTTAACAATTATTTATAGACTTTTTAAAGAGTAATTTCAGGATCACAGCAAAATGAAGAGGAAAATTACAAAGATTTCCCATACATTTCCTGCCCCACATATGCATAGCCTCCCAACCAGAGCAGTGCATTTGTTACACTTGATGAACCTACATTGATGCATTGCTGTCATCCAAAGTCCATAGTTTTTACTAGGGTTCACACTTGGTGCTGTACCGTCTATGTGTTTGGACAAGTGTACAATGACGTGTATCGTCCCTGATAGCATCACTCAGAGGAGTTTCATTGCCTTGAGACTCCCCTGTTCTTCCACTCTTGTATGGTACATGAGAAGATGCACCATCGAGCTCCCTCTTTAAGGGAAGGACTCACTGCGCCATTATGGGGAATACAGAGAGCCGCTTTCAGCTGTCAGCATCTTCTGGGCCTGCCTCAGTTATAGTGTGACCTCCCCTGAGATCATACCTTCCCTGGGACAGTCCTCATCTAAAGACTGAGCGACCCAGGGCTATAAGAGCCCCAGTACATCAATTCTTTCTAAGTGATGCCAGAGCACTCTGACTAGCAACACTCACTCTTGAGTGCTCCTCTGGGTGGAAGGAGGTCTGCATTCCAGATTTACCTTGCCCTCTGAAAAATATGGCTTCTTCTTTCCTTTCACAGGTGTGGATCCCTGATAAACATCTTTCAAACCAAACAATCTCAGCATCTGCTTTCAGAGCACCTGGCCTGGGATATACTTCTGTAACTCTAAAACTATACATATGTATACATGCATTGCACGTGTGTGTGTGTGTGTGTGTGTGTATAATATGTGGTGGTTTAGTCATTCAGTCATGTCCGACTCTTTGCAACCCCATGGACTGTAGCCCACCAGGCTTCCCTGTCCGTGGAATTTTCCAGGCAAGAATACTGGAGTGGGTGGCCATTTCTTCCTCCAGAGGATCTTTCTGACCCAGGGATCAAACCCATGTCTCCTACATTGCAGGCAGATTCTTTACTGCTGAGCCATCAGAGATTTCCTTTATATATAATACACATACACACATATATACCTTCACACCCAATCTGGTGGCAGAAGAGATGCCTGTGTTCCTGACACTGGTTGTGTCTGTCTGTCCATAGCTCATTTCTTCCTGGTCTGTAGATCAAGGCATCATACCTTGTGTGGGAGAGTGAAGAAGAGTTCCTTCTCTTCCTTGCATATGTTTGCAGTGAGGATTATGACCCCTAACACGCTGTCTTCTCCCTCTTTCCTTGACCATAGGACTGGGCATGGAAATTAGATCGGCCCCATCAGAGTTTCGATGGCATTTGACTGGAGCTGAGGAGAAATGCTCTCTTTTCTGGTGGAAAAGTGGGAAACATAAATGCCAAGAGCAGCCCAGGGATGAGCCTAGCCATATTCCATGAGTGCTTGTCTTCATGGAGACAGTAAGGAATACACATGCAGTGCACCCAAGATGAGACAGTGGTCCTGGACACATCAGCTCCCTGGGTACAGGGTATCCTTTTATACTTTTCCTCTTGCTAATCATGAGAGCCAGTCTGTTTCTGTTTTGGCCCAAGTTAGTTGATGGAGATATACTGTCATTTGCAGCCAAGAATCCTGATGAATAGACTCCAGTTTTGCTCTCTGCTGCTGCTGCTAAGTCGCTTCAGTCGTGTCCGACCCTGTGCTACCCCATAGGTGGCAGCCCACCAGGCTCCGCCGTCCCTGGGATTCTCCAGGCAAGAACACTGAAGTCGGTTGCCATTGCCTTCTCTGAGTTTTGCTCTCTATTCCCTGTTTTTGGGTCCCTGGCACGCCCTTCCTCCTTTATTATCCCGTCTCAGTGTCTTTATTCTGTCCCTCTCGACTGGCTGCTTTTCTGCGGCACAGTACAAACAGATCTCACTAATGGCAGAGAGAAGACTGTGCCTGCAGTCCTCATGAAAGCTACATTTCAACTTTCAATTTTTGCTGCATAGCTAAATTTCCCCTAATGCTGGGCCATATGCACCCTCACTTGGTTCTCTTAATTAACCTCCCGCAATCTGTCTTCTGTCCTCACCTCTCTACTAAAATAGCAATTCTGAAACCAGTTATCTAGTAATGGCCCAAACAAAACAACCTTTCTCCAGTTTCGTTATCTTGGATCTATTTCTGGCACATGACACTATTAATCATTGACAACCCCCTCTGCCCTCTGGCGAGACATGGTCTTGAACTTCCCTTCTCGGAGGCCCTGCATTCCTCTGGCATTCCTTGAGGAGCAAGGTTCTGGTGGAGTCATGAGCCAGAAGATTCACAGCATAAGAGAGGAGGAGGCTGGTTCTTCAGAGAATGCAGAAGGAGACTGCATCTTCAGAGTCTGCAGGAGCAGCTATCAAGATGATTTGGAGAGCAATGGGTGGAATTTGAGGAAAACTGGGTGGGTGAATTTTTCTTGAATGCATGTGTGCTAAGTCACTTCAGTCATGTCTGACTCTTTGTGACCCTATGGACTGTAGCCTGCTGGGCTCCTCTGTCCATGGGGATTCTCCAGGCAAGAATGTTGGAGTGGGTTGCCATGCCCTACTCTGGGGGATCTTCCTGATCCAGGGATCAAACCCATGTCTCTTGTGGCTCCTGCATTGCTGGTGGATTCTTTATCATTGAGCCACTGGTGAAGCCCCAACTTTTTCTTAGGAAGAACCAAAACCATTAGCTGAAAGTGTAAAAGACAATGTGGAAATGCCAGTATTAAAGAAAGGGGATATATGTTAGAAATACTGCAAAGAAAAAATTAACACATTCAAAAGAAATGAATCCTCTCATTATAAACCAGCAGCAGCAGCCAGGTAAGAGGGCTAGCTTGGATTCAGCACAATTTCACAGCTTGTGCCAAAAGTCCAAGGGGTAGGGGATACCAGTTAAGTAGCTATTGTAAGGTTAGAGGCATCAGGGAAACGCTGACCAGAGTTCACACCGGGTAAAGGTGAGGCCAGAAGAGGCTCTAGACCTACAGATGTTGGCAAATATTAGATTAGCAAGGTTGAGAGAATAGGAAACATGATGACAAATGGGTGAAGCAGAGCTCTTAAGAGTCAAAAAGCGCCAGCTGAGGGGATGACCTACAGTGAGGTCAACCTCTGCATTAGGGGTTTTCAAAATTTGTGCATCAGAATCACCTGGAGGGCTTGTTAAAGCACAGGTTGCTATCCCTGCCCCCGTAAAGACTCTAAATCAATAGGTCTAGGCTGGACCTGAGACTTGTATTTTTTTTTTTTTTTTAATTATTTTGGGCTGTGCTGTCTTCATTGCTGTGCCGGCTTTCCTCTAGTTGCAGGCAGAGGCTACTGCTTGTCGCAGGGCGTGGGACTCTTACTGTGGGGGCTTCTCTTGCTGTGGACCACGCAGGCTCAGCAGTTGTGGCTTTGGGGCTTAACTGCTCTGCGGCATGCTGGATCCTCCCGGATCAAGGTTCCAACCAGAATCTTCTTCATTGGCAGGCAGATTCTTTACCACTGAGCCAACAGGGATGCCTGAAATTTATCTTGCTAACAAGTTTCAGGTGATGTTGATGCTAGTGGTCCAAGAACCAAGCTTTGAGAGCCACTGCTTTTTTTGGGGGGGGGTGGTGAGAAACAGAAAGGAGGTAAAAGTCATTGACATTGAGAAGGTCAGGATCATGAGAGGCTTAGGTCATCAGTCATCAATAAAAGCACAGTGTGCTCATGGAGTCTTGGGTGAACATGTGCTCTAGGTTAACGGTTAGAAGGGTACATTGAGGAGTGAGGGAAGAGAGTTGCAAAGGAGAAGGGCTCTTTGGGTGATGGCTGCAGGACAACACCCTGCAAGGTAGGTTGAAAGCAAATGTTACTTTCTCTGAGTTGGGGTCAGGGTAGAGAAAACAGCTTTGGGAAACAGGGTTGAGGGCTATCTACAATGAAAGGAAAGCCACATTTCCATTTGACAGTGAGATGGAAAGGGTCTGCACTTTCCATCACTGGGGCAAGGATCTGCAGCCATGAAGAAATTTGCTCTTTAAGCGGGATTCCACAGGATGCCAAAGAAGAGACTGGTTGAAAAGATGGTATGGACTATGTGCGTGGATAAAAAGTGATTGAGCTGTAAGGTGGGGGTGACTGAAAGGGAAAGCAGGGGAAGGAAGCAAGGTGGGTGGGCTCTGTGCTTAGACTAGCATCAGGGAGAAGGGAGCTAAACTTAGATTGAGTTTGGGGCTAGGGAAAGATTTGGGACTTGTGTTCATGACTAAGGGAAGGAGAGGGCAGACTAGATAGTCTGCCTCCACTTTGGGAATTCAAAGCACCTCTCTCCTGTGTTATGTGAATATCTGTTTATGTCTGTCTTTGCCTTGATTTCTTAGCTTCTGATGACAATAATGTTATTGGGCAGAAGGCAGGCAGAAGGTATCATGAGTGGAGATAGGAGGCCATGCTGGGGCTATGCCTATATGGATTTTTTTAACCCTAAGATCTTTGTAGTATAGTGAGCACAAGTAGATTTTGGTTGAAATAATTTGCCCATATAATTGATCCCCTTTACTGTCATCAGTGGTGCACTGTATGGCTTGTGTCTGACTGCGTATGGCATTGAATTAAGAGTTATAATACGAGGGTGCTAGACTAACAAAGCTAGTGGAGGTGATGGAATCCTAGTTGAGCTATTTCAAATCCTGAAAGATGATGCTGTGAAAGTGCTGCACTCAATTTGCCAGCAAATTTGGAAAACTCAGCAGTGGCCACAGGACTGGAAAAGGTCAGTTTTCATTCCAATCCCAAAGAAAGGCAATGCCAAAGAATGCTCAAACTACCGCACAATTGCACTCATCTCACACTCTAGTAAAGTAATGCTTAAAATTCTCCAAGCCAGGCTTCAGCAATACGTGAACCATGAACTTCCAGATGTTCAAGCTGGTTTTAGAAAAGGCAGAGGAACCAGAGATCAAATTGCCAACATCCACTGGATCATGGAAAAAGCAAGAGAGTTCCAGAAAAACATCTATTTCTGCTTTATTGACTATGCCAAAGCCTTTGACTGTGTGGATCACAAGAAACTGTGGAAAATTCTGAAAGAGATGGGAATACCAGACCACCTGACCTGCCTCTTGAGAAATTTGTATGCAGGTCAGGAAGCAACAGTTAGAACTGGACATGGACCAACAGACTGGTTCAAAATAGGAAAAGGAGTACGTCAAGGCTGTATATTGTCACCCTGTTTATTTAACTTATATGCAGAGTACATGATGAGAAACGCTGGACTGGAAGAAGCACAAGCGGGAATCAACATTGGCGGGAGAAATATCAATAACCTCAGATATGCAGATGACACCACTCTTATGGCAGAAAGTGAAGAGGAACTCAAAAGCCCCCTGATGAAAGTGAAAGTGGAGAGTGAAAAAGTTGGCTTAAAACTCAACATTCAGAAAACGAAGATCATGGCATCTGGTCATGGCATCATGGCATCACTTCATGGCAAATAGGTGGGGAAACAGTGGAAACAGTGTCAGACTTTTTTTTTTTGGAGCTCCAAAATCACTGCAGATGGTGACTGCAGCCATGAAATTAAAAGATGCTTACTCCTTGGAAGAAAAGTTTTGACCAACCTAGATAGCATATTGAAAAGCAGAGATATTACTTTGCCAACAAAGGTCCGTCTAGTCAAGGCAATGGTTTTTCCAGTGGTCATGTATGGATGTGAGAGTTGGACTGTGAAGAAAGCTGAGTGCCAAAGAATTGATGCTTTTGAACTGTGGTGTTGGAGAAGACTCTTGAGAGTCCCTTGAACTGCAAGGAGATCCAACCAGTCCATTCTGAAGGAGATCAGCCCTGGGATTTCTTTGGAAGGAATGATGCTAAAGCTGAAGCTCCAGTACTTTGGCCACCTCATGCGAAGAGCTGACTCATTGGAAAAGACTCTGATGCTGGGAGGGATTGGGGGCAAGAGGAGAAGGGGACGACAGAGGATGAAAAGGCTGGATGGCATCACTGACTCGATGGACGTGAGTTTGAGTGAACTCCAGGAGTTGGTGTTGGATGGGGAGGCCTGGCGTGCTGCGATTCATGGGGTCGCAAAGAGTCGGACACGACTGAGCGACTGAACTGAACTGAGACTCATTTTAGAAGTAATGGAACAAACAAACATTTTAAAGTAAACACAGCGTTGGCCACTCTGCTAGCTTCAGAAGTAAGTCTGAGCTAAGGATCAAGTTTCTTGTTCTCACTATTCAGTGACTTTGTAGCCTTTGGTTCTGTGGTTTTGAAGACCCTTGCTGTTAGCAACAGTATCGTATAGTGAAAAAAAAAGTTGCTTCAAAATTAGATATGTTGTGAACCTAGTCCTCACTCAGCCACTTTAACATTGGAGAAGTTTACCCAACCCATCTGGTCCTCAGGGTCTTCATCTTTATGTGGAAAAAAAAAAAAAACAAAAAACTGATGACATAGTACTGTTGCAAAGATGAAATGAACAACACATGTATATTTCTTAAGCACTTTCCGGGCCATACTAAGTGCTTAGCAATATCAGTTTTTTTCCTTTCCTTCCCTAGTACCCTCTTTTACCATTCTGTACATTTTCATTTTCAGGGGTCAGAGAAGAATTTCACTGTGGGAGTGCAGTCTGTAGAGGAGCAAAAGACCTCTTAAAGTGCCCGCCTCACAACACACAACTTCTTACTGCTGTGGGAGTAATTTCCTTGGCAGGAAGGTTTCCTCAACATGATTAGCGCCTTGTTCATGTGGTACGTGCTTATAAAGCAAGGCTTGGATGTTCTAGAAAGGGAAAGCGTCTCAGTGAAAATAAAAAGAGGGGGGCCTTACATTTCCCTGCACACACTCGAGAGTATGAAAATAAGAGGAAAAGGCTCTTGCCAAGTCTGCTTCTTGCTTGGACACTTGTTCTGAACCTGAAGGTTCTTGGCAGCTCATACAGTGTGCACCTCCCTTCATCTGCCCCTGGACTGGACATACATAGGAAATTTATACTTTATTTTCCCAATGCTTCATCTTGGCTCACTTCCCTGATGATGGTGTCAATTAGTTTAAAAAAAAAAAAAACAAGCAACATGGAAAACCTATATTTCCGATGTTCCCCACGTAATGGTGAGAGCAAGCTGGCAATAACTTTCTCTGACACTGTGATTATTTTGAAACTTGGTTTCAAAACAGTTTGAAGAAAACCCTGTTTATAACAGAACTCTGTGTGTACTTTGAGTCTTCCAGAAAAACCTGCAGAAAACTCACCAAAGTGAACTGAGGGGGATGTGGAGGGATACTGCCACGAGTTCTATGTATTTCTGTCCTACTTTGAGACTTGGGGGGTAGGGTAGGGAGAATTCTTTTGGTCGAGTTGAAACTCGGGTGTACTAAGGTTCTTGCACTATGAGTTGCCTTTATAAAATTTAGACTCCAGAAAAATCTACATACTTCTGTTGAAAGTAAAATAAAAATGGAGAGAGCTGATATCATCGTTGACTTAATACAGTACTAGTGCTGTCAGTGTAGTGGGGCCTGTCTTATTTTGTTTCTGTCCTAGAACATTCCTCCTCAGATTCCTTGAGTTAGATGCTACAAGTCAGGAAAACATACAGTGCGAGCACGAGAGAGGTACCTTGATGCTTTTTGTTTTTACAGCAGTGTAAGTGTGGCTGTGTTTTCCAAAGGATATGACCCCAATTCAGGGGGATTATTTTCTTTATGTTTAAAGAGAAGATGAGGGTTGTTAGCGGAGGTGGAGAAGCACAAATCTGAAAAAAAGTGGGCTTTGCTGCTTGAGGGACACTTTGTCCCCACCATGGAAATCCTCCCTTTATCGAAGTGTTGTTCTTGCACCTTGACCTTTCAGTTTTGCTCCCTTGTTAGCTTGTGGCCCCTGCACACACTGGTCCCCACAGATGGAGATGAAGCTGGTATTTGCATGATGAGTCAGTCTGGTCTCTTTTCTGCAAGCTCTGTTCCCAGACCAGGTGGGTTTCCTTCAGGTCCAGCCATGCAGAAGCACCAGAGCATCTCTCTTTTCACTCTGAGGTCTTAGGGAAGCCTACAGCCAGGCAGGTCATCCTAGATGTTCTGGATTGGTCCTGTCGAGAAGGCAGTGGTCTAGCAGGCTGGTGGTCTGCCATTGTCCTCCTGTTCATCACTTCGTGTAGAACAGCAAATTCTCCTTCCTCCATTACTCTTTCAAAGGGGCGGGGGAGGAAGGAGTGGGCCATGAATATTTAATCAGGGAAAAGTAGGTGCACATTATTTGGATAAACTACTTAATAGAGGTGCTAGCCCCTCCTCAGATGGGGATAGATGCCGCATAGTCAGCCTAGTGCGCTTTCATCTTTAATCATCTCTTCTCCGTTCCCTTGGAGGGGGGAATCTAGGAAGGCTCCTGTCTCTCCATCAAACCGCATCTCTAATTTAAACGGCTGTTAATAAGGGTTAAATCTGCAGGCTGAGCTGGCCCTTCACTTGTTACTTGCAAAGGGGGAGAAATCAATGGAGCAGGAAGCCAGAGGGGCGTCCATTTTGAGAAGCCGTGATGAATTACGTTTCCTTAGGAGAGCTGGCAGCCTCCAGCTCTGTCCCCCCTGCCTCCCTTTCACGTAACCAAGCCCTCTGCGACACATCAAATTTAATGAGACTGCACAGACCTCAAATAAGGAAGGGGAGCGCTGCTGCTGGGGCACTTTATTAAGGAGGATCAGAGAAAACTCGCTGGCTGTTAAAAGGAGCCCTTAAAGGCAAAGGATCTTTTGCAGGGAATGGGAGGAGGTCCCTAATTTCAGTGTTTCACGTCCTCTCTGAAGCACTTGAGTGACCTAATTCAGCATCAGCTTTGGGGTCTCCACATTGGCAAACAGGTCCTCAAACCTCAGGACCATTGAAGACCCAGAGGACTGTGGTAGGTAATTAGGGACCTTTTTGATTTTAAGCACCAACCTCCACCCCCCACCCGCCCCCAGCCCCGGCACCACCACCCCACAGTCCCACAGGCCATTAGAAGGAAATGGAGAGAGAGGTTGTATAACTGTCTTCCCTGTGATGAATCATTGTCGTAATCGTTATTTTCCAAATCAATAATTGAATTGCTTATTTAGCCAAGAGGACAGCACTTACACACACGATGGACAAGGCATTTTGAAATCTGGAAAAGCCACTGTATATTGGCTCTAGGTTTAAGATACAAGGCATTATCCTGGGCATCAGGAGACTTATTCAAGTATCAGCTCTGTTGCTAATTTGTAAAGCTTCTATAATAAAATATTGTAACTTAGATTTCAATTTACTTCTGTATAAAATGAGAGGGTGTCATCTACAATTCCCCACTAGACGTGGAGCTCTGTGTCAGTCTTAGAAAACAGAAGAGACGATGGTGCTAACCCAGGAACACCTGTGTGAGCTAGACACAGCTCCAGGGAACAGCTCCATCACGTTTCTTTGAGTCCTTTCTGAACTCTTTCCCAAACAACACTTCTGGCATGCAGAGCTCCAGATATTGCATTTCAGAGTCTCTAGTTCCTCCCCCCGTCTCTACTGACAAGAAGGTTTTTCTTATGCCCTAAGAAAAATAATAATAAAATGATAGCTGACATGTACAACATGATGATAACACCCGGGCACTGGGTTGAGTGGTTTATGGGCATTCTATCAAGAGGCATGGTAGATATGAACTCAGACTGGAACCACCCTTCCTGGCTTCAAGTTACCACAAGTTACAACTTCCTAGCCATGTGACCTTGGGCAAGTTACATCATAAACGATGTTTATTGACGTCTGGCATATCGTAGGTACTGTAGCAGTGCTCATGTCATGATCTCATTTAAACCTTGAAATATTCCTGTGAGGTTGGTAGGATTATCCCTATTTTACAGATAGGAACCTGTAACTCCACAAATTACGAGATCACCTAGTTGGCAAGAGACCGTGATGGGAATCATCGTGATTTCCTAACCAGGGTTCTCATACTCCAGTTTTGGTCTTTTAAAAAGTCTCCTTGGTGATTCATTGGAAGTAAAAGTGACCAGCATGGCTGGAGTAGGGATTTTAAAGGTCTCCTCCACATCTGTGTCTCAATGCCTGTTGATTCCTCTCTGCTCAGCCTTTGATATCATTTTTG
The DNA here is from genome assembly GCF_000754665.1 of Bison bison bison. Taxonomy (NCBI): domain Eukaryota; kingdom Metazoa; phylum Chordata; class Mammalia; order Artiodactyla; family Bovidae; genus Bison; species Bison bison. The sequence goes on from NW_011495071.1 coordinate 11,205,964, forward strand.
GTAGGTTTGCATCACAGCTCCTGTTTTGGCTTCTTTTCTGATTTATGTGGCCATCTTATCAAGGTCATTGCATCTTTCCCTTGAGATTCCATTTTGAGACCTACTTATGGTGTCTTCCTCTTTGCCATTGATCAGGTGAGCAGGCCAGCAATAGGGATGGGGGCCAGGTCCAAACCACCTAACTGGGATTGAATGGAGACCAACACATTAGGAAGGTCCAGATCACTTTGCATCCCAAATGTCAGTTTTCTGGAGCACAGAGTTCAGAATAAATAGCAGTTGCAAGGAAGGATGGTAGAGATTCCATGTGAATATGGAAAAAAAAAAAACAACCCAGAGTTTGGAGAGGTGAGGCCAGAGAATGACACAGTATAGTGTGACTGCGACCTTATTAGAAGAATGCTCTGGAGGACAGTGAATCTATAGTCACCTCTTGGAGGGAAATATTTTATTTTCTTCCCTGTTGTAAACTTATATGAGTTGTTCAAACTAAAGAGTCTAGAATGTATGCCAAGGTGATGAAATGACATGCTCTCTGGCTCCATGCTTTAGCTCATGGTCTGATTTCATCTCTGGGTAGACAGAGAGAGACAACTTATGCATATAATTTGCAATTTATTTAAGTCATGCTTTCATTGTGTCCTGTGTTTTTTTTTTTATGGGGGTGCATCCTACTTATCCTATCCTGAGCATAGGCTCAGGCCACTGTCTTAGTCTTGAAGCCTCCTGTGTGTTAGGACCACCTCATCTTCTGGTGTCTTCTGGTTCTTGTTCCAGTAAAGGGCACTATTGGTATTGACTATCTCTTAGAAGAATCTTGGAATAACTGAGTTTCCCCCAGAGATGCCTTTCCTCTTTCCTCTGCCCTTTTTGGTTCTCAGCATCCAACTCTGGCATTTGGTAGACTCTGACAATAGGTTGCACTGGAGATATTCAGCTGGTGATAAATTCTACATCTAGGGGTGAAACCAAATTAATTATTATCTATGGGTTGAAGCCAGTACCTTCACCTTTTCTAGAGAACTAGGTGTGGGGCTACCTTTGAGCCTGAAATGGAGCCAAGGGGGAATCTGAGATGTAATTCGGGAATACACTAATGATTTCCAATAAACTGGTAAAATATAAAGATGACAATTTCACAATCTCCACTCAATTCTGAAGCTCTGGACATTGGCTAGACCCTGTGTTTTCTTTGGTCATATTATTCTTTTTTAAATTGTAGTATAATTGATTTATAATGTTGTGTTAGCTAAAGGTATACAGCAAAGTGATTTAGTTATACATACACATATATTCATTCTTTTTCAGATTCTTTACCTATATAGGTTATCACAGAATATTGAGTAGAGTTCCCTGTGCTGTACAGTAAGTCCTTGTTGGTTATCTATTTTTTATATAGTAGTGTATATATATGTTAATCCCAGGCTCTTAATTTACTCCTTCCCCCATTTTTCCCCTTTGGTAATCATAAGTTTGTTTTAGAAATCTGTGAGTCTGTTTTTGTTTAGTAAATAAATTTATTTGCATCATTTAAAAAATTAGATTCTGCATATGAGTGATTTCATATGATATTTGTCTTTTTCTGTCTGACTTCACTTAGTATGATAATCTCCAAGTCCATCCATGTGGCTACAAATTGCATGATTTCATTATTTTTTATTGCTGAATAATATTCCATTGTATATATGTACCACATCTCCTTTATCCATCCTTCTGTCGATGGGGATTTAGGTTTCTTCCATGTCTTGCCTATTGTAAACAGTGCTGCAATGAATATTGGGGAGCATGCATTTTCAAATTATAATTTTCTCTGGATCTATGCCCAGGAGTGGGATTGCTGGATCAAATGGTAGTTCTATTCTTAGTTTTTTAAGGAGACTCCATACTATTCTCCATAGTGGTTGTACCAATTTACATTCCCACCAACAGTAAAGGAGGGCTCCCTTTTCTCCACACCCTCTCCAGCACTTATTGTTTGTAGACTTTTTGATGATGACCATTCTGACCCATGTGAGGTGATACCTCACTGTAGTTCTGATGTGCATTTCCCTGATAATTAGTGATGTTGAGCATCTTTCCACGTGATTTTTGGCCATCTATATGTCTTCTTTGGAGAAATGTCTATTTAGATTTTCTTCCCACTTTTTGGATTGGATTTTATTTATTTGTTTGACATAGAGCTGCATGAGCTCTTTGTATATTTTGGAGATCAATCCATCGTCAGTTGCTTTGTTTGCAAATATTTTTTCCCATTCTGTGGGTTGTCTTGTTTTGCTTGTGATTTCCTTTGCTGTGCAAAAGCTTTTAAGTTTAAGTATCTTTGATTTTATTTTCATTACTCTAGGAGGTGGATTAGATCTTACATGCTTATGCTATGCTTACAACAGATCTTACTGCAATTTATGTCAGAATGTTCTGCCTATGTTTTCCCCTAAGTTTTATAGTGTCTGGCTTTACATTTAGGTCTTTGATCCATTTTGAGTTTATTTTTGTGTATAGTGTTAGCAAGTGTTCTAATTTCATTTATTTACATGTAGCTTCCAGTTTTCCCAGCACCACTTATTGAAGCGATTGTCTTTTCTCCATTATGTATTCTTGCTTTCTTTGTCCTAGGTTAATGGACCATAGGTGTATGAGTTTATTTCTGGGCTTTCTATCCTGTTGCTGCTGCTGCTGCTAAGTCACTTCAGTCGTGTCCGACTCTGTGCGACCCCATAGACGGCAGCCCACGAGGCTCCCCTGTCCCTAGGATTCTCCAGGCAAGAACACTGGAGTGGGTTGCCATTTCCTTCTTCAATGCATGAAAGTGAGAAGTGAAAGTGAAGTCACTCAGTCGTGTCTGACTCTTAGCGACCCCATGGACTGCAGCCCACCAGGCTCCTCTATCCATGGGATTCTCCAGGCAAGAGTACTGGAGTGGGGTGCCATTGCCTTCTCCTGTACATCCATCTATATTTCTGTTTTTGCACCAGAACCATACTCTTTTGATTACTGTAGCTTTGTAGTAACTTAGTTTGAGGTCAGGGAGCCTGATACTTCCAGCTTTGTTTTTTTTTCTCAGAATTTCTTTGGCTATTCAAGGTTTTGGCTTTCCATAAAAATTGAAAACTTTTTTTTTTCTCTAGTTCTGTGAAAAATATCCTTGGTAATTTGATAGGGATTGCACTGAATGTGCAGATTGCCTTTGGTAGTCATTTTGACACTTGATTCTTCTGATCTAAGAACATGGTATATCTTTTCATCTGTTTGCGTCATCTTCGATTTCTTTCATCAGCGTGTTGTAGTTTTCAGGGTACAGATCTTTTCCTCCTTAAGTAGATTGATTCCTAGGTATTTTATTCTTTTTGATGTGATGGTAAATGGGATTGTTTCCTTAATTTCTCTTTCTTATTTTGTTGTTAGTGTATAGGAATGCAAGAAATTTCTGTGTGTTAATTTTGTACCTTGCAAATTTACCAAATTCATTGATGAGATCTAGTAGGTTTCTGGTAGCATCCTGTAAGACTTTCTATGTATTATATCATGTCATCTGCAAACCGTGACAGTTTTATTTCTTTTCCAATTTGGACTCCTTTGATCTCTTTTACTTCTCTGATTGCTATAGATAGGACTTCCAAAACTATGTTGAATAAAAGTGGTGAGAGTAGGCATTCTTGTTTTGTTGCTGATCTTGGAACACTTTCAGTTTTTCACCATTGAGAATGATGTTAGCTGTGGATTTGTCATATACAGCCTTTATTATGTTAAGTTCCCTCTATGCTGACTTCTGGAGAGCTTTTCTTTTAAATCATAAATGGGCATTGAATTTTGTCAAAATCTTTTCTTCATCTATTTATCATATGGTTTTTATTCTTCAGTTTGTTAATGTGGTGTGTCACACTGATTGATTTGCAGATATTGAAGTATCCCTGCGATAAATCCCACTTGATCATGGTGTATGAACCTTTTAATGTGTTGTTGGGTTGGTTTGCTAGTATTTTTGTTGAGTATTTTTGCATCTATGTTCATCAGTGATACTGACGTGTAATTTTCTTTTTTAGTCATTTTGTTCTAATCAGTGAAGGGAGGGATGGGAAGGGAGAGGAACTTCAAGCATATGAAGGTCCTCAATGCCAAGGGCCTTCATTGGCATTAAGGTAGACTTAATGAATTCTGATTTTCCAGGCATAAAGTGAAAATGAAGTCGCTCAGTCGTGTCCGACTCTTTGCGACCCCATGGACTGTAGCCTACCAGGCTCCTCTGTCCATGGGATTTTCCAGGCAATAGTACTGGAGTGGATTGCCATTTCCTTCTCCAGGGGATCTTCCCGACCCAGGGATCAAACCCAGGTCTCCTGCATTGTAGACAGACGCTTTACCACCTGAGCCACCAGGGAACCTTCTAGGCATAAGTAGCTATCTAATCAGGAACTGGTGTGCTGGGCCCTGGACCAAAGTAAACACCCAGAATCTGCTTGGCTTGATGACTCCTGCAGATATAATAAACCCATTCAGGTACTTCTTTCTCACATAGACTTGAGGTTCATACTTCGAGCCATGAGAAAGGCAGTGTTTTTAGCTGACAGAGGATATTAATGCCTGCTTTTATAGTTCATAGCCATTAGTTTGGAATCCCCAGTTATAGAGCTGAGACCTAAGATGTGAGACACCACAAAGTTCACTGTCAGCTTCTTGCAGAATGACTACCACTCTGTTCAAGTCTGGGAGTGGTTTGTGGGGATCTAAAGCAATCAGTTTGGAAGGAACCATAGTACAATCTGCCTTGGTTGTCTCTTGGTCTTTGGTTTAAATTTTTTCCTCTTTGGAAATAGACACTCACAGCTCTTAATCTGGCATCCACCATGTGAAGAGATGATGATACATGCCCTGTGGTGGATGGAAGGGTAAGGAAGGGAATGTTTTACATCTCACAAGATGGTTGAAGTTACAGGTGAACAACTATAGCCATTACATAAGTGGGCCTCACTTTCCACATCTATGGGATTATTTGGAGATTAAATAAGATAATGTGTACAAATTCCTCAGTGTGTGGCATGATGCATTGTGTGTGCTCAGTTTCTCAGTGGTGCCCAACTCTTCTCAGCCTTATGGATGATGTATAGAAATTTCTTGGGCTTCCCTGGTGGCTCAGCAGTAAAGAATCTGCTTGCAATGCACAAGATGTGAGTTCGATCTCTGGGTCAGGAAGATCCCCTAGAGAAGGAAATGGCAACCCATGCCAGTATTCTTTGCTGAGAAATCCTATGGAAAGAGGAGCCTGATGGGCTATAGTCCATAGGGTCTTAGAGTCAGACATGACTTAGCAACTAAACAATAAGCATGGTAATAATCACTATTGATAGTATGCATAAAGTACGAAATGTAACATGCTCATTGCAGAGAAACTATCGGAGGCCTTCTTGCTCAATAAACATGGAGATCGAGAAAGATTAACTTGTTGTTTAAGAGTAAACTCCACTTTATAAGGACAAAACCAAAATAGGCAAACCAAAAAAACCCAAAGCATAATTGGACAGATTCTATGATTTCACAACAGGCTAGTTTTGGGAAAAATACCTAGATATGTAAAATGCCATTTGCTGGTTCACTTACAGTAATTGATTTGCTGTCTTCATTGAGATATACACTCTATGTGCGAACAACTAGGGTGTGTGTGTGAGTCTTCACTGAGACTGTGCCCTTTGGCAAGTCCACTGGACTTCTTAGGAGAAAGAAACCCAGGCTGGTTAGAGTGGAGGCAAAGCTATGACAAGCATCTACACTTTAAAAATTAACACCAGTCCTAGCTGGCAGTAAATGAAGGGACTTGGCCACAGTAGACACTGGCCAAGAAAAGGTCTCCAGAAGGGCATTAATTAGGGCACAAGGGGACAACTCGACAATAAGCCCATTTTGCTACTCAAGGGGCAACACTTGAAGACTGTGCTCCATGCCAGAGCCTGAGACAAGCCTGGAGACAAGGACCAGATTGTAGCTTTCTGAGGCTACTTCAACAAATATAGCAAAAAGGAGTTGGGGCGTGGTAGGGAAAGAGAATTCTGTCCCCTGGGCAGAGTGGCTAAGCCATGCCCTGTGCCACCTCCCCGAATACCCCCATCCACACTGGAAATGCTCCTAAGTGACATGTCCCTGGGGCACAGTTTTCAAGGTTTCCTCCATTGCTTTCTCTCCCCCTCCCCAAACAGCTAAAGAAAGAAAAGATGATGGAAGAGAGGGAAGAAGGCAGGATCTCTTCCCAGGAAGGAAGGCATTGGTGTAATTGACAAAGCTTTAGTCAGAGAAGGGCGAGTTGAGGGTTAAATATGTAAGAAAAAAAGAATGCAAAACATCAAGACTCAATAGTGCCAAGAGGTTAGGTCTATTGAAAAGCCAAGGACATTTGGCTGAGAGTGTGGTGAGGGAAGTGGTATTAAATTCAGGCATTTCAACTCTGTGACTTTGGGCAGACTTCAAAACGAAGGGGCTTACATCCTAGCTGTGGTGGCAGAGAGCGGTGTTGTGTGTCTGACAGTCCCCAGGGTCTGCCCTGCCTCCCCGTCCCCGCAAGGGCAATAAAGGAATGTAGGTGGAATCCGCTGGGGCTAAGGGTGGACCAGGGATAAGAAAATTCCTAGCCCTAGTGTTGGGTGGGCCAGTGCCCAAGGGCTCAGGAAGACAAAGGGTTTGCAAGGTGGGAAGGATATTAACCACAGAGCTTCTGGGTTCCATACCTGACTCCCAGATTGCAAGACGAGGTATTGTTTTCCCTTAGGTTTTCAGCTCCTTTCTTACTTTATCCATTTCCTTCTTTTAAGTGACTGTGTGCACTGTTTCTCTGCTCAGTGGGGAAGAGAGGTGGGGGCAGGAGGGGGGGTGAGAGGAGAGAGGATCAAGGAAGGCGGAAGGAACAGCTCAACAGCCGACCTTCTTCAGCTGCATGAAAATCATTCCAGATTTGAAAAGGGCTTTGGTGAGATTTACTGTTGGGGTGCCTGTGACTCTGCCAAACAAGTTCTTTTGTCTCCATTTTCCCTCATTCCTGGCTCTCCCACTCTCCCTGAGCCCTGCCACTTTTGAAGAGTTAAATTGGAGGGAAAACATAGTTGGATGGTGTTTCATGGAGGGGCAGAGAGCAGGCTGCCTGGTGTTATATAACCTGGCTGAATGAAGGCTGTGCCCAGAGACAGAAGCCAGTGCTCAAGAAAGAAAGAAAGAGAGGAGAGTATGAAGATGCAGGAAAGAAGGAAAGAGAAGAGAGGGAGGAAGGAGGGAAAGGACAGAGAGAAAGAAATGGTAAAGATCCATAGCTTGAGATCCCAAGAGGCTGAGTTAATGAGGGAAAGGATAGAAGGAACTAATATAATATAAATGCATGTTTCAAAATTTCTCACCACTGTCTGTTAGAATTATGGAGCTCTGAAAAAAACAGCCTCACATAGACATGAACTTAAGCTTCAAAAACAGGCAGGTTGGAAACTTATATAGCCTTTAAAGCAAATTTCAACAACAACAAGAAACCCTGTTGTTTATGCAGTGAGATTCCCCTGGGTGTGCGAGCTTCCCCTGGGTGTGCAACCGGAAGTCAAGAGTTGAAATGCGTTTTCAGGAAGAATAGCCTGGAAAGCAAAGGCTGTTGTGATTTAAATGAAAATGGAATACGACGTGAACTACTGTTTGCACCAGGATTTCTAATTGGGTTATTATCTTGAACCCAACTCAGTCTACCTCATAAAAGCTTGAAACACAACTCCCAGACTGCTTTCTGGAGGAAAAGTCCCTCGAACTCTTTCTTCTCCTATAGGATCTTGAACGTCAAATGTAGTAGAGAGCTGATCAGTGTTAGGAAACTAAAGTGTGTTTTGCGTCTGCACACATGGAACTTCGGAGGCATTATACCCCTAGGAAGTTTCCTCCACACACTCAGGTCCCCGTGAGTGTAGACACATGCATGTAGACACCGCACAAGCACACATGAGCACGTGGGATGAACTGTCTGGAACCACCGTGCCACCCCCCATACCCTCGCCAGGGAAGATGCTTTTACAGTATCTCCAATTTTTCTGCATGTCAGCATGCCTAAAATGTAGATGAGACACAGAAATAAAGGAAAGGAATTACCTGGCAGTCTGGTGGTTAGGACTCCACGCCTTCTCTGCCAATGGTGTGAGTTCAATCATTGGTCTGGGAACTAAGATCCCATACGCCCTGTGCTATGGCCAAGATAAATAAAATAAAAAATAAATGAAGGAAAAATCTGCCACTTCCTGAGCAATCATCTACTATAGTGAGTCACTAGGCAGTGCTCACCTTTTCTATGTAGCATTGCGATTCATGGCATTTAATAGCTGCTCTTTTAGAATCGTGTTGTAACAAATTGCACATCTGAAGCAATCTCTTCTGGTAAACCGCCTTAGAGAGAGGCCATTTTTCTCTGCAAAGCCAGCTGTGAGTTGCTGGAAGGCACACAGCTGCAGACAGCTGGACAGCTGGACAGTGAGCGATCCCAGAGAAGTGAACTCTGGCTCACAGGCCTGAGGCCGCAGGAGGGAAGGCTAGTTGGGAGAGGGCGTCCACTTCTGCAGTGGCTTGTCCTGGGCCTCTGCTGCCTTCGTCCTTTACCTGAGGGAACCGGACTCCTCAGTAGAACTTAAAGAACCAAATTACCTGGGTATTTTATTCTCCTAAGACCACCTCACCCTTGGATTCCTTCTAACTTGCAACTTTTCTCTCTGAAGACCTAAAAGACGCCTTTTGTGGGCTCCAGCAGAAATGGGGCAAAACCCCTGAAACCAAAGAATGTTCTAAAAGAATGGCAGGGGGGTCCAAGAAGCACTCACCCCTTAGCCAGCAAGATATTTGCCCCCAGGCACAAGCAGAGAATCTACTCTTGTTTCTCTCCATTCAGTTTTTCTAGAGAAAAAAAGAGTGGCTTGGGCTCTGGGAACACTGCCCAGCGATTTGACTTCATTGGCGTTTCCTCATCAATACGAAAACTAATTTGGCTACAGAAAGCTAATAACCCTTCCCAGCATGAACTGTCCCCAGGCTGGGCTTTTGAACTTCGTCACTGAAACATATTAGGTAATGGAAAAAGCTTTTAAAAATATATTCTGAGCAAGAAGGATAAAGAGGTCACTAAAGGACCAAAGGAGCAGTTTCCCCTTGTCCATGTGACCTGGCCTGAGCCTCAGGTCTGTATGCCCACCCTTGCCACATACAAAGTGCTCAAAAAAGCCAAAGAGACTGCTACTCTCATGGTTCAAAGCTAGCAATGCTGGAGGAGCAGTATCATATAAAGCCAGGGTGATGGGAGAATCTCAGGCTACAGACAGGAAGTGTGTCTAGGGGCTGGGGGCCAAGGAGATGAGCAGTGGATCAGGAAGGAGGCTCTGAGGTGAGTCAAAAGTAAAAAGGTTCAGGGTACAAGGTGAGACCCTGAGAAGTGTAAGAGAGAATGTTCTTATTAGGGGTTGGGCATATGGAAGTGTTAGGGAGCCATGGACTGAAACGACCCACCTTGGCCAGGCAGGATAATGACTGCTTGCGTGAGTTATCTCACAACAGGAGGTCCTGATAAGGAACACAGAACTGACAAGCTGCCAGCAGTTAGAAGCACATGGGAGGGGCCAAAAGGAGGAGAGAAACACCAGCCCATAATATGTCCTGCCAACCTCCCAGAAACCCTCACGCTGGAAATCATCTTGGCTGAGAGATGCAGGGACCACCAGGAATTCGACCAAATACGGACACAAGCAAGATGACTGGCCAGAGACAACCCAGAAAGCTAACCACGTTACCATAAAACCCAAGACTTCTGCCATGCAAGCCACGTGGCAGAACAGTTCTCCTGGGTTCCCTCCCTCTGCTGCTCTCTGCCTGGGCACCCCTTCTCATAAGTCTTTTGCTTTGTCAGCCTGTGTGTCTCCTCAGACAATTCATTTCCGAGTGTTAGACAAGAGCCCACTCTCAGGTCCTGGAACAGAAACGTGTCAGGTCAGGCCTAATTTTTTATCTTCTACACCAAGGAAATGGTCTACTGCTCTGGAATTGGGGAATACTAATGCTTTACATTAGTTCCTAGTTTACAAAATCTCATAGCCCAAATCCTCTCCTTGGTATCTTCAACACCCCAATGAGGTAAGCAGAACAGGGAATCTTGTTCCCATTTAATTGATTTTGGAACTCAGACTAAAAGAGAAGAGATTTGTCCACTGTTATTAATAGCAGAGACAGACCTAGAACTCAGGGCTGGTGACACCCAGTTCAATGTTCTGTCTCCTGTATCATTTGACTCAGTAACATTGTTGAGAAAGAACTGAAACTCTACAGCAAGGACTGGGAATGGGCAGCTTCTGGAATGTCAGTTCTAGGCCTGGGTAAATTTTCTAGCAGTGCTTCATTGACTGGGATCAGTTCAGTTCAGTTGCTCAGTCATGTCCAATGCTTTGAGACCCCATGGACTGCAGCACATCAGGCTTCCCTGTCCATCACCAACTCCTGGAGCTAACTTAAACTCAATGTCCATAGAGTCAGTGATGCCATCCAATGATCTCATCCTGTCGTTTCCTTCTCCTCCTGCCTTCAATCTTTCCCAGCATCAGGATCTTTTCCGATGAGTCAGTTCTTTGCATCAGGTGGCCAAAGTTGGAGTTTCAGCTTCAGCATCAGTCCTTCCAATGAACACCCAGGACTGATCTCCTTTAGGATGGACTGGTTGGATCTCCTTGCAGTCCAAGGGACTCTCAAGAGTCTTCTCCAACACCACAGTTCAAAAGCATCAATTCTTTGGCTCTCAGCTTTCTTTATAGTCCAACTCTCACATCCATACATGACCACTGGGATCATTCCCGGTGTTTTCTGCCCCTTGGTGTTTTCTTCAAACTGCAACATCCCCAGAAATGATTTATTTGGTCCAGTCTGGTCCTATGATCATCCTTGAGCTCAGAAGATGTTCTATGATGGGCAGTTGTATGTGGACACACAAAAAAGTGTTTCTCCCAAGGAGAAGTCCTCTGCTTTGTCTGAAAAGTCCACGCTCCTGTCCAAGGGCTGGTGGAAAGTGCCAGTGAGACCACGTGTGTGAAAATTCTTTTGAAAGTATGAAGCACTGTACATATTCATTCATTTGTTAAATGAAAAAAAAAATATTAAGTGCCTGTTAGGTGCTGGGGATACAAAGGTGAACAGAATAGAGCTGAATAGAAAAAGCGTGATGGAAATAAGTGCTGTGTTGCCTGGTTATTTTGTCGCACACCACACAAAACCCTGGATGCAGATTGTCCTTTTAGTCAACACACCCCAAGGAGGCAGTTATTCTTAATCCAATTTATAGATGAGGCAGGAGGCTAAGTAACCTGCCCAAGTAAGCCTGGATTTGAAGCCTTTCTTTCTTTTTCTTGCCTCTTTCTTCCTTCCTTCCTCCTTTCCTTCTTCCCTCCCTCTATCCCTCCCTCTTCCTTCTTCCCTCCCTCCCTTTAAAAAGAATGGAGTCCTAACCACTGAACCACCAGAGAAGCCTCAAAGCCTGGAATCTTAAGACTAGCACTCTTGCCTTGTGAGATGAATTGATGTACAATAGGGTTAGAGATGCAGGCTAGGGTGAAAGGCCATGATGAGGAAGCCAGAAGAAGCTCCTTAGAGAAGAGAGATGTGAAGATGGATGAGGAACTTATCAGGAGGCAGAGAGATGGTAGGGGGTCTCTCTCGGCCGAGGGGAGAGCACATAAAATGGCATGAAGGAGAACCAAGGAGAAGCCACAGGCAATGAGGAGCTGCTTCCTCTCCCTCTTCATCTTCTTGGTTTATTTTTATGGTTTAATATCAAGGCATAGAAAACTCTGAACGTCAGTGTTTGTCTTTCCATTGAGTAATAATTGCATCCAAAGGAAAACCATTCTGGGTGGTAAGGAGGGTCATTATTTATTTATTTAAGATGTAGGCAAACCCCTAATCAAAACATCTACCATCATGGAAGCTGGCATTTTTCCCCAATGTGCTTTATGAAAACTTTTGCCTAAGGCTTTCAAATTTAGTTTGCTAGTTAAAGGAGTACAGTTTGGCAATTGCTGAGGCTTTGTGTGCATCTGTTGTGTGTTTAAGTGGAACCTCATGGCAGATTTGGAAAATCAGGTCACAAAGGCAGCTGGAGAGCCACCTCCCTTTGGAAATACATGACAGGATTCCATCCTTATGTGTTACCATCTTCAATAAAGTGTTACTATATTCACCATCATTGAGGTCATAATCTTCAGCTCTGGGTTCTGTGGACTGTTTTGTCATTGCGGGAGCATGGGTTATTCCCTTTCTGGGAAAACTGTTTGGAATGTGTATTGATGTGGTCAAACAGAAACAGGTAAATATATATCCAAAATGCATAAAAGAATTCAGGAAACTCTGAAATTAACTTGGAAGATCAAACATTTATAGGAGTTTAATTTGCAAGAGGCATTGAATGAGAATGTGGGAAGTGGTGCTGAAGAGGGCAACAGCTAAGAGGACTAGCATATTTGCATTATTTCTATCCTCACCTGAACTTCCACTGTTAATTTTTTGAAACTTACCTTTTACCTCCTCACCATTCAAATCTGTCATCTTGAGGAGAAATGATACATACACCAAAACTGCCTTGTGCCTCAGAAAGTCCTGGTAATGGGCTCATGGTTTGCCACTTTTGTTTTGGGCGATAAGATTTATACTCATCCTTTTCAGGCTCTGGAAACCAAACCTCAGAAAGCTGGTGATGTGGACAGAATCCCTGAAAAAAATTAACAGAAAAGCATGAAACTATTGTTCAGGTCTTAGAACTTTCCATCCAGTGACTTTTTTTTAAATTGGAATAGAATTGCTTTATAGTGTCGCTAGTTTCTGCTGTACAATGAAGTGAATCAGCTATATGTACACATATATCTCCTTCCTCTTGGGTCTCCCTCCCATCCCACCCCCACTGCACCCCTCTAGGTCATCACAGAGCACCAAGCTGAGCTCCCTGTGCTATACCGCAGGGTCCCATGTGTGTGGGATCTAGAAAAATATTAATAGTACAGATGAACCTACATCCAGTGTTTTTTTAATAAGATCTCACCACCAGTCTGTACCCTACTTACACTTCTTAGGAGAACCTCTTTGTGGAATCTAGGATTTCAGTACAAATATGATCAGCAGAATAGGTCCATTTGCAGAACCTGTTTATAAAATGAGAATCTCCCTCTCTGGAGACCAAGAAGGAAAATTATCTTTTGGATATAATTTAACAGAAGGCTTCCCTATCCTGAAGCAGGAACACATCTAAAATATTCTTGATCAAGATCTATGATCCTGAGATTGCATTGAGTAGGATTTCTTGTCTCCACACTGAGAAAAGAAACAGAAGAGCATCTTACACAGCCTTTCTTACTATCTTTATTTACCCAGGCAAAGCATTGACCTTCGACTGTTCCATTTCTTTCTATTGCCGCCACTGGTTGCCAGTTCTTAATGTCGTTGCGTAAATGAGTCTAATTAGGAACATAAGCCTCAGACGGAGAATATCACTGAGCCACTCTCCATGAGCACTAAAGGAAATAGAAATAAAATGCAGAGCAGTATTGCAGAATTTTTTTCTCCTATCTCCTCCTCTATCTCTCTGTCCTCACTTCGTCCAATGATTGTGTTGACTCAATATTCCTAACCAGCATCTTTCCTGTTGGATTTTTCATCTCCATTCCTCCTCCTTTTATAGTCTTCTCCTTTGCCTTCCACATAATGTGAAGCAGATATCTTCCCAATGTTACTTCTGCTTTCTGTAGTAAATCATTTCCAGAGGCAAACTCTTCTCTTTTGTTCTGAAAGACTTTCCCCTCCCCTCAGGTCTCATGTAGATCTTTTCATTTATTCATCCATCCATCTTAAGTAACAGTTTATCAAGAGCAGATCTATTCAGACCAAGGGTTAGCCAAAACAGAGGGAACATGCTTTACACTTTGTACACACCTCCTTCACTCTTGAAGCCAGAGAATGGAAGGTGTGTTCAGTTTTCAGCAGAATGCACATACTAGACTCTCCATAAGTGTAAGATGTGTGTGTATGTGCATGTGTGTGTATGTGCACTCAGTCATGTCCAACACTCTGCAACCCCATGGACTGCAACCCCAACTGCAACTGTCAGGCTCCTCTGTCCATGGAATTTTCCAGGCAGAATACTGAAGTGGGTTGCCATTTCCAGGGGATCTTCCTGACCCGGGGATGGAACCTGTGTCTCCTGCACTGGCAAGTGGATTCTTTGCCACTGCTGTGGGCACATACAATTGATACACTGCTTTTTCTGGAGGCATATCTAGTTGAGGGGCTTCCCTTGTAGCTCAGTTGGTAAAGAATCTGCCTACAATGCGGGAAACCCAGGTTCAATTCCCAGGTTGGGAAGATCCCCTAGAGAAGGAAATGGCAACCCACTCCAGTATTCTTACCTGGAGAATCCCATGGACAGAGGAGCCTGGCAGGTTATAGTCCATGGGGTTGTGAGAGTCGGACACGATTTAGTGACTAAACCACCACCATCTAGTTGAAAGCGATTTGAAAAAACAGTTAGTCCCCGTCTCTCTAGGAGATTGAACCAATTTGAAATCATGTATAATAAGAAATTAGATATTAAAAGAGGTAAAAGCCTAAGAGGCTATGCACACTTAGGGAAGGTTTGCATTGATCCAAAAAAAAGAAAAAAATTAAAATGCCCATTGAAGAATTAAGCTGGATTTTGAAAGATGGCTAATATTGGATAATTAAAGAATATTAAGGACAGTAATATGGAGAATCTGCTATTTTCTAGACCACATCTTATGTGATGTATGTATACACGTATATTAATTCATATGGAAATCTATGATGTACTATTAACATGTTCATTTTGTGGATGAGTACACTGAAGAACAGAGAGTTTAAATAACACGGCTAGGAATTGTCAGAATCAGAATTTGAACCCAGACAGACTGGCTGTAGTGCTCTTAACCACTGTACCCTAGAACTCCTGATGGTAAACAAGACAGGTAGAATAGGACAGGCTAGATGGAAGAGTCCTGGCAAAGAAGCAATTAAGGCTGAGTAAAGGACGGGAGGTTAGCATTCTTTATTTCACCAAATAAGTGAATCATTTCATAAAAATCTCTCTGCCATTTACCCGGTTTTGAAAACAAGTATTTGATAATCCTCACACATTCAGCCCCAGGAAGCTACAACAATGAGTTAATTTTTTTCCTTGGGCTGAGTTTTATTTTTTTCCCTGGTAAAAATAATATTTAATGCAGAGCTCAGACCACTTGATTTATGGCCTGTTTGAAAATCCTTTTCATCACTGTATATTTTACCAGTAAATATTTAATCCTTGGCACCACATGCCACCCTGTTTATTAACTTTAGAGTTCATATTTTATAGTAAACTAAATTCTAAAATATCCTATGAAGAGAAAGATAGTTCATCCACATAGTCCACTGAGAATTACGCCCATTGTGCCAAAAGGGTCCCCAGTAATATCACTTGATCACCGTTTTAATGATTGGAAACCTTGATCACTATGAAAACAAAATTTTCTTTAGTGACAATATATCTATATTACCTTACACTTGCTCTGGAATCCCAAGTTTTCATCCCAAACAATTGTTTTATGCCCTGAAACATGACCAGAATAAATGGCCTGGTTGGAGGCTTCAGGCCTTTGCTTGGGTGGCCCCAACTGTCTAACAATTCTGTTTTTCTGTCTTTGAGGCTTTGGTTTCAAAACTTAAAACCACTAGACTCAGAAAAGATAAATCTTTCTCAGTTTGCTTCAGAAAATCTAAACCCAATAAAATCTACGTCGGTGGCTTTCAGAGAGAGTTACTTATCTGTCTGTCAGGAATGGGCCGTTGGGTTCCCCCTGTTTTCCTCCTGGACAGTTGGAGTTCTGCTCTACAGCATGCTTCTAAACCATTTCTTTGAATTCCCTCTCCTCTTTGCCTCACCACAAACCCTCTATTGTAAAACATTCTATACTTTCCTGTATTCTGTTTGCATCCTTCACTTCGGAGGAACTGCCTTTTCTTCTACCCCCACCCCCTCGCAGTTGAAATCATAAATGAATCATAAAAATTCAAAGTTTCACAAAATGACTATGAATAAAAACTCAAAGTTTAATATATAGAGAGGTTGCTGATCTTTCATGAAGACTCGTCTGATTTTAAACGTTAAATGCACAATTCTTTATACATATCTTAATTTTCAATATACCATCATCTCTTTTTTGTATGATTTCAATTCTTCTTATTTCCTTATAATTAGTACAAACCTGAAGTTGTCCCACTTTTTGAAGAGAGGAATATTTCCAGGAAATTGTTGGGAGAAATATCAAAGCTATAAAGACACCCCAGTCCTAATAAATTATAAAAATAACCATTCATGAACTGGTTTGAGTGTTGTTTGTTCATTTAGTAAACATTTGATAAAAAAGGATTTGCCAAGAATGTTATATGTTGTGTGTCTGGTAATGCATATGATAGCATGTTATAAAGCTTAAAGAATTTTATAGAGTATCAATATTATTGTGTATAGTAAGCACTTTTTTCTTTTCTTTCTTTTTCTTTTTTTTGCTGCACTGGGTCATCATGGCAAGTGGGCTCACACTGAAGTGTGTGAGCTGCTTTGTTATGGAGCATGGGCTCTAGAGAATGAGCTCAGTAGGGGGCATGTGGGATCTTAGTTCCCTGACCAGGGATGGAAACCATGTCCCCTGCACTGGAAGGTAGATTCTCAATCACTGGACCACCAAGTTAGTCCCAGTAAGAGCTCTTTTAAAATATCTTTATTAATTGACTTATTGGGTTAATGAACATTCTTCACTTCCTATATAAGACATTCTGAATGATGTTCATAGCACAGTGAATACTTACAACTAGTAGTCTACTTCCTAGTAAGACTATACAGTTCTGTTCAGAAAAATTATGTTTTCACTAAGAGTCAGGTCAGTTGAATTTATTCTCAAACCTGCTTATTCGATTTGTACTTGAAGTTTTAATTATAAAATTTAAATTGATATACAAAGCAATGGATTATACTTTGTAAAGCTTCCCAGGTGGTGCTAGTGGTAAAGAACCTGCCTGCTAGAGCTGGAGACTTGAGAAATGCAGGTTTGATCCCTGGGTTGGGAAGATCCCCTGGAGGAGGACATGGCAACCCATTCCAGTATTCTTGTTTGGGAAATCCCATGGACAGAGGAGCCTGGCAGGCTACAGTCCATGGGGTCATACAGAGTCAGAATGACTGAGCAACTTAGCACATAGCACAACATGCCTGTAAAAAGGAATTTTGGGGGGCTCCAGAATCACTGCAGATGGTGATTGCTGCCATGAAATTAAAAGATACTTACTCCTTGGAAGGAAAGGTATGACCAACCTAGACAGCATATTAAAAAGCAGAGACATTCCTTTGTCAACTAAGTTCCATCTAGTCAAGGCTATGGTTTTTCCAGTGGTCATGTATGGATGTGAGAGTTGGACTATAAAGAAAGCTGAGCGCCAAAGAATTGATGCTTTTGAACTGTGGTGTTGGAGAAGACTCTTGAGAGTCCCTTGGACTGCAAGGAGATCCAACCAGTCCATCCTAAAGGAGATCAGTCCTGGGTGTTCATTGGTAGGACTGATGCTGAAGCTGAAACTCCAATACTTTGGCCACCTGATGCGAAGAACTGACTCATTTGAAAAGACCCTGATGCTGGGAAAGATTAAGGGCAGGAGGAGATGGGGAGGACAGAGGATGAGATGGTTGGATGGCATCACCAACTCAATGGACATGGGTTTGGGTGGACTCCGGGAGTTGATGATGGACAGGGAGGCCTGGCGTGCTGCGGTTCATGCGGTCACAAAGAGTCGGACATGACTGAGCGACTGAACTGAACTGATATGAAAGCAGAATTAAAATATTTTCAAAAGATTAAATAAAGACACATTGCTTCCAAAGATTACTATTGATTAGGTGTGGGTGAGACAACCATGAGAATTCTGATTTTAAAATCTAAAATTCTACATTTAGCTTTCTTTACCCACAACTTTGAGGTTCCCTGGTGGTTCAGATAGTAAAGAATCCGTCTGCAATGCAGGAGACCTGCTTTCAATCCCTGGGTTGGGAAGATCCCCTGGAGGAGGTCACAGCAACCCACTCCAGTATTCTTGCCTGGAGAATCCTCATGGACAGAGGAGCCTGGTGGGCTATAGTCCATGGGGTCGCAAAGAGTCGGACACAACTGAGTGACTAAGCAACACAGCACATACAACTTTTAAGTTCTGGTTTCACTTTAAAGAAATAAAAACTGGAGATTGTAGGTAATGCTTTACAAGTATATTGGTTTTTCAACCAGCAACAGCAGATTACACATCCTTTACAAGTTCACATGGAACATTCACTGAGATAAACTATATCCTGAGCCATAAAACACACTTTAACACATTAAAAAGAATAGAAATCGTACAATGCCTGCTGTCAGACCACAATGGAATTAAACTGAGAACAGAACGATAACTGGAAAATCCCCAAATATGTGAAGATTAAACAACATATATCTAAGTAGAATGTGGGTCAAAGAGGAAATCTCAAGAGAAATTTTAAAATATTTTTAATTAAATGAAAATAAAAATAAAAATGTGTTTTGATAAGATTCAGTGGCAGCAGTATTTGGAGGGAAATTTATAGCATTCTAATATATGAATGCTTCTGCTGCTGCTGCTAAGTCGCTTCAGTCGTGTCCAACTCTGTGCGACCCCATAGATGGCAGCCCACCAGGCTTCCCCATCCCTGGGATTCTCAAGGCAAGAACACTGGAGTGAGTTGCCATTTCCTTCTCCAATGCATAAGAGTGAAAAGTGAAAGTGAAGTCGCTCAGTCATGTCCGACTCTCAGTGACCCCACGGACTGTAGCCCACCAGGCTCCTCCATCCATGGGATTTTCCAGGCAAGAGTACTGGAGTGGGGTGCCATTGCCTTCTCCGAATTGCTGCTCTAATTATTACTATTTCCTTTTCCTTGCTTTGAAGAGCCTATGATATTAAATAAGAAATAAAGAAATACTATGAACAACACTATGCTCACTAATTTGCTAACTTAGATGAAATGAACCAATTTCTTGAAAAAATTTTCCAGAACTCACATTAGAAGAAACAGACAATCTGGATAGGCTTATATCAAAGACATTAAATTCACTATTAATAACTTTCCGAAACAGAAAACCCAGGCCCTGATGAGTTCATTGGTGAATTCTGCCAAACATTTAAAGAACAGTTGATACAATAACTCTACATCCTCTTTCAGAGGATCAAGATAGAATATTTCCTAACTCAGACTTATTCTATGAGGCCAGCATTACCTTAGTACCAAAACCAAAGACATCACAAGAAAACAGAAAACTATAGGCTAATATCTCTCATAAACATAGATGCAAATCAACAAAACTTTAGCAAATCAAATGTAATGATGTGTTGGGTTGGCCAATAAGTTTTTTCAGGTTTTTCCATAAGATGTTACAGAAAAAACCCAAACAAACTTTTTAGCCAACTCAACATTAAAAGATTTGTGCTTAGTTGCTCAGCTGTGTCTGACTCTCTGCGACCCTTTGGACTGTTAATCTGCGAGGCTCCTCTGTCCATGGAATTTCCCAGGCAAAATTACTGGAGTGGGTTGCCACTTCCTCCTCTAGGGGATCTTCCCAACCCAGGGATGGAATCTGCGTTTCCTGTGTTTCTTGCATTGCTAGGCAGATTCTTGAGCCACTGGGGAAGCCCTGAAAGGTTTATATATCTTGAATGAGTGGAATTTATCCCAGGTATGGACTGGTTCAACATTTGAAATCAGTTACTTGCCAAGCTGTCAGTTTTTCTCAACTTGATCTATAGATCCCATGCAATCCCAATTAAAATTCCAGTAAGTTCCTGCGGATATCAACAGTGTACACATGGAAAGAAACAAACCCAGAGTGGCCCACACAATCCTGAAGGGTATTCACATGGAAAAAACATCTAGACACAGACCTTACACCCTTTGCAAAAATTAAGTCAAAATGGATCACAGAACTAAAAATAAGTTGAAAACTATAAAACTCATAGAAGATAGCATAGGTGAAAACCTACTTGACCTTGAAAATGGCAGTGCCTTTTTAATTTTTATTTTATGAATTTATTTATTGACTGCAGCATGGGGCATTTGGGGTGTGGGATCTCAGTTCCTGGTCCAGGAACTGTCCCTCTCCCCGCCACCCCATAGTGGAAGCGTGGAGTCTTAACCACTGGACCACCAGGGAAGCCCCTGGCAATGACTTTTTAGATACAACACTAAAGGCACAATCCATGAAAGAGATCATTGATAAGCTGGGCTTTACTAAAATTAAAAATGTCTGCTCTACAAAGGACAATATCAAGAGAATGAGAAGACAAACCACAGACTGAAAGTAAATTTTTTCAAAAGACATATCTGATAAAGGCCTATTATCCAAAATATATAAAAATTCAAGAAAGGAAAAAAACCTGATTAAAAACTGTACCAAAGACATTACTAGACACTTCACCAAAGTAGATATATGGATGGCAAATAATTATATAAAAAGATGTTCCATATCATATATCATCAGTTCAGTTCAGTTGCTCAGTTGTGTCCGACTCTTTGAGACCCCATGAACCGCAGCACACCTGGCCTTCTTGTCCATCACCAACTCCCAGAGTATACCCAAACCCATGTCCATCGAGTCAGTGATGCCATCCAACCATCTCATCCTCTGTCATCCCATTCTCCTGAAGGACTGAACAAAAAAGATCTTCACGACCCAGATAATCACGATGGTGTGATCACTGACCTAGAGCCAGACATCCTGGAATGTGAAGTCAAGTGGGCCTTAGAAAGCATCACTACGAACAAAGCTAGTGGAGGTGATGGCATTCCAGTTGAGCTATTTCAAATCCTGAAAGATGATGCTGTGAAAGTGCTGCATTCAATATGCCAGCAAATTAGAAAAACTCAGCAATGGCCACAGGACTGGAAGGTCAGTTTTCATTCCAATCCAAAGAAAGGCAATACCAAAAATGCTCAAACTACTACACAATTGGACTCATCTCACATGCTATTAAAGTAATGCTCAAAATTCTCCAAGCCAGGCTTCAGCAATACGTGAACTGTGAACTTCCAGATGTTCAAACTGGTTTTAGAAAAGACAGAGGAACCAGAGATCAAATTGCCAACATCCGCTGGATCATATATCATCAGGGAAGTGCAAATTAAAGTAATAACGATAAACCATTAGATACCTATTAGAGTGGCCAAAATTCAGAACAGCGACAACACTAAAGGCTAATGAAAATGTGGAGCAAAAGGAACTTAAACATTGCTGGTGGGAATACAAAATGGTACAGCAGTTTGCTTGTTTGTTTTTTCATAAAACTAAATATATTCTTATGATACAATCTAATAACTGAGCCCCTTGGTATTTACCCAAAGGATTGAAAACCTATGTCCACATAAATAGCTACACATTGATATTTATTGCAACTTCATTTGTAATCCCAAAAACTTGGAAGTAACTAAGATGTCCTTCAGTAGGTGAGTAGATAAATAAACACGTTTTCTCCTACAATGGAATATTATTCATCACTAAAAAGAAATGAGTTCCCAAGCCACAAAAACCTAACAGCATATTACAGTGTGAAAGAAGCCAGTTGAAAAGGTTAGATATTGTATGATTCCAACTATTGCATAAATAATACACTTTAAAAGTTAAGACTTTTATTTTTTAAGAGCAGTTTAAAGTTCACAGCAAAACTGGGGGGAAAGTTCTCACTCCTTACACACATAGTGCATTATTTATGCAGTAAAACCTAGGCAGAACATTGATCAGCAGATCTGTATTCAAAGAAAAAGTTGTGCCTCTGTAAGACTGGTGAGTAAGTTTACATTTCTCATTACTTTTAGTTAGCATTAATCTTTATGGTACTTTTTGATAAGTCCCTATCTATAAATCCTCAATTTGAATGAATTTTCTTTTATAAAAAATATTTATTGATTTTGCCAAGTCAGGTCCTTGTTGATTTTGTTGCCTGCTAACTTAGTTGCCTCATAGCATGTGGGATCTTAGTTCTCCGCCCAGTGATGGAACCCATGTTCCCTACATTGGAAGGCAGATTCTTAACCACTGGACCACCAGGGAAGTCCCTTGAATAAATTTTCTGATTGCCAATGAAACTATGGGTTTCTACTAGACAGTGTTTCTGTCTAGTAGATAGTTTGATAGTTAGCTATCAGTGTTGGACAGAGCTTGGTCCTAATAAGGCTAACCCTGTGTGATACATTCTGACCAATGACTCCTTGTGCTTAGCCACTCAGTTGTGTCAGACTCTTTGTGACCCCACAAACTGCAGTTCGCCAGGCTCCTCTGTCCATGGGATTCTCCAGGCAAGAATACTGGAGTGAATAGCCATTTCCTTTCCCGGGGATCTTCCTGACCCAGGGATCGAACCCAGTTCTCCTGCATCACAGGAGGATTCTTTACCATCTGAGACAGTAGGGAAGCCCTGTCAATGACTCCTAAGGTATGGGAATATCTGGACACTGGAGAGAGCACCAAACAGTAACTTAAGATCTAAGAACAAACACAAGAAGTCTGTCTCTCTGGTGAAAGAGCCTCCTTATGTTTTGGCATGGTATGACTCCTTAGATCTGGACTAAATCAAAACTAATGGGAAATTTGGCAGACCAGTGGCACTGTAGCCTACGAGCCCAGATGTCACACCAAATCAGGTGAGGTGTTGACCTAGGATGAATGATGGTTCTGGAAGTGGAGGGAAAATATGAATCATAGTTGAAGAAAGAAAACCAAAAGGTCATATCCAGGGAAGTGGAGCCAAATGCTGGGTCTAAGGGCTAAAGGATGTTGTAAATGGAAAAATGAGTCAAAGACATAAAACTTGCGTGACTGGAAGCTGGATGAAAAGTTTTATGTAAAAATTAGTCATAGCCAAGGCTGGGATCAATGAAGGTGTTTGAAAGACCTG
>NW_011495071.1:11229067-11234374 GCF_000754665.1 Bison bison bison
TGATTTCCCCACCCCCTTTCCTCCTGGTCAATTTTTATCTAAGAACCAAGTACACTGGAAAGAGGCTAGGGAAGGTTAAAACATAATCCTTTACTATTATATTTATATAAAATACATTAATATACATAAACAATTTATTCCATTTTGTTGGAGATGTAAATCTGAATGGATTTTTCTATAACTGGTCTCTGTATAAGGTTGTTCAGTCATTAAGTCATGTCCAACTTTTTGGGACCTCATGAACTGCAGCATGCCAGGCTTCCCTGTCTTTCATTGTGTCCCTGAGTTTGCTCAAATGCATGCCTATTGAGTCAGTGATGCCATTCCACCATCTCATCCTCTCTCCTCTACTTCTCCTGCCCCCAGTCTTTCCCAGCATCAGGATCTTTTCCAATGAGTCAGCTCTTCACATCAGGTGGCCCAAGTATTATTGGTGTAAAGTTGAATTTTCTTTTCATCCTAGATAGTGACCGACTAAATATTATCTTGGCCTTTCTCTAGCCTCTTCTGCTTTTGGATATATACATGGTTTGATATCTGTTGCTGAGATGCAGTACTTTCATCTTAAAACTTCCATCTCATAGTCTATCCAGAGTGGTCTTTTCTCTTCCACCTAGTGCTGGGACTTCACTGTCTTGGAGGAAGGTTGAGGGTGAGGGTTGTGTGCCCTGGCTCTCAGGTAGCTCTACCTTTTTCTTACTCCTGGCAATGGTTTCTCAGGTGTCAGCATAGGAGAAAGAGAAAAAGAAGATAACTTTGTTCTTTGACTGGGCAGTGTTGCAGTCCTGCCCCTGGGTGATCCTGATTCCTATTCTGGCTCCTTGTCTGGGAACTCTAAGTACATGGATGGTTGCTTTCACAGGCCTTACTGATGAAGAACTCCTCCCTAAGCAGCTTCCCTAGTCATTGGTGATGTCTTGTAGGACTTGGCTGTATCTTCCTGCTGACTCCCAGGAGGTAGTCCCATGCTTCACTTCCCTGCTGTTCTGCAGTCGTCAACCTGCTGTGTCAGTTGTAGGGAGATTGTAGCACTTAATCTCTCCAGCTCACTGTGGCCCTCAGACATGTGGGATTATTGTTTGAATCTCTCCAAAACTGACAACAAAGGATGCCACTTCTGTCCCCATTCACTGCTAGTCTCCTGCCTTGTCATCTCTCCAGAGTTCTTGTTTCCACTACATCCAGGAGGCCAGCCCACATCTTCTGGTGAGGCAGATGTCCAGAAATGGAATTATTAAATACTTGTCATCTTTTACTGACACCTTCAAACTTTGCAAAGTGGTTCTTTCCTGGCTATGGGGAAAAATTCCTCTAAGATGAGGCAGGGAATAGCTCCTCTTCAAAAGCCTTGCAATGACCCTGAACAACTTCTTTCATCAAGTTCTCTCCTCTTATTGATGGGGCTTAACAGGGGCACTAATCTCTGGCAGGGCCTCTGAATCATGGTAGCAATGAGTCTGAATTACCTTTTCCCCCTTTTTTAGCCATTGCTTAACCATTGGTGATGTAGAGTACTTTTGTGGTTCCAGATAATCTAGATAACTTTGACCTGAGAATAGACAAGTATAAACTGCTGAGTACAGGCTAACTCATTACACATTTCTTTGAACTTAATTTAGTGTAATATTACAGCTTTTCTACTGCATACAAGTGCTGCAGGATGACAAAAGGTCATTATTCCAAGCTTCAAGGTGCTCTAGGCAGGTAGAAATAAGTTTTATAAATATGTAATTTATTGTGGACTGTAGCCCACCAGGGTTCTCTGTCCACGGAATTCTCTAGGCAACAATACTGATGTGGGTAGCCATTCCCTTCTCCAGGGGAATCTTCCAAACCTAGGGAGTCTCTCACATTGCAGGCAGATTCTTACCATCTGAGCCACTAGGGAAGCTCAGTTTGTTATTTTTGGAAAAGTCATTAGATAGGTAGTCAGAAAATTTCTTTTTGGAAGGCCTTGCCACAAATGTTGAGTCTGTACAACTTTTAGCAAGTTGCGTCAGCTCTCTCTGTCTCAACTTTCTTGTCTCTAAAACTAAGATACTGGGCAAGTTGATCTCCAAGGGCTCAGTTCTGATTTTCCTTAACAATATGAATCATAGATATCTGTTTCTTCCTGTTCATGTCCTGTGGCATTAAGGATACCCTCCCTAGTTACTTTCTGCTTTAAATATTTTACCCTTTTCTTGAAAGATATGTAACTCCCCGAAGTTTAAGAATTACTGCAGTGAACATTCTCCCTGATCAGTGAAAGGAAATGATGTCCTGAAGATGTATGAATAGTGCTGGATCTAGACAACCAAGGAGAATTTAAATCTTAACAATACAGGTTTTCCAACCCATGAATATGATATACATCTCCATTTATTTAGATCTTTGATTTCTTTCACAATATTTTTCAATTTTCAGTATTCAGAGTTAGCACATATTTTTAGAAACACTTATACCCAATATTTGGCTTCCTAGGTGATGCTAGTGGTAAAGAACCTACCTGCCAAAGCAGGAAACTTAAGAGATGCAGGTTCAATCCCTGGGTTGGGAAGATAGGAAGATGCCCTGGAGAAGGAAATGGCAACCCACTCCAGTATTCTTGCCTAGAGAATCCCATGGACAGAGGAGCCCGGAGGGCTACAGTCCATGGGGTTTCAAAGAGTCAGATATGACTGAAGTGACCTAGCATGCAGACATCCACACCCAGTGTTACATGGTGTTTGTTTTTTTGGTGATTTTGTAAATGGTATTTGGAAAATATTCAATTTCCAATTATCTGTTAATAGTATGTAGGCATAAAAATGTGTTTTTTTTTATATTAACCTGAAACCTTCCTAAACTCACATATTGATTCTAGTAGCTTTTTAAAAAATATATCATCTGTGAATAGAAATAGTTCTTTCCAATATTTTACAACTTTTATTTATTTTTCTCATCTATTGACTGGCTAAGACCTTTGGTATGATGTTGAATACGAGTAGTGAGAGAAGACATCCTTCAGTTCTGTTCAGTCGCTCAGTCGTGTCTGACTCTCTGCGACTCCATGAATCGCAGCACGCCAGGCCTCCCTGTCCATCACCAACTCCCGGAAAGTCTGACACTGTTTCCACTGTTTCCCCATCTATTTCCCATGAAGTGATGGGACCGGATGCCATGATCTTTGTTTTCTGAACGTTGAGCTTTAAGCCAACTTTTTCACTCTCCACTTTCACCTTCATCAACAGGCTTTTTAGTTCCTCTTTACTTTCTGCCATAAGGGTGGTGTCATCTGCATATCTGAGGTTATTGATATTTCTCCCGGCAATCTTGATTCCAGCTTGTGTTTCTTCCAGTCCAGCGTTTCTCATGATGTACTCTGCATATAAGTTAAATAAGCAGGGTGATAATATACAGCCTTGACGTACTCCTTTTCCTATTTGGAACCAGTCTGTTGTTCCATGTCCAGTTCTAACTGTTGCTTCCTGACCTGCATACAGATTTCTCAAGAGACAGGTCAGGTGGTCTGGTATTCCCATCTCTTTCAGAATTTTCCACAGTTTATTGTGATCTACACAGTGATCCACAAAGGCTTTGGCATAGTCAATAGAGCAGAAATAGATGTTTTTCTGGAACTCTCTTGCTTTTTTGATGATACAGTGGATGTTACCTTGTCCCAAAATCTAGGAAGAAAGCATTCAGCCTAATACCTTTAAAGTTTTGTATATAAATTCTTGAGAATTTGTATTATGAAAGAATGTTGCATTTTGTTAACTGCCTTTTGTACACATGTTGAGGTCATCATATTTTTTCCATTTTAGTCTGTTATAGTGAATTACACTGACTTATATTTGACTATTGAGCCAGCTTGGGATTTCTAAGATAAACCTCTCTTGATCATGATGTATTATCCTTTTTACATATTGTTATATTTGATTTATTCACATTTTTAAAGAATTTTTGCAACTTGTTCATGGGATCAGTTGTACTATAGTAATCTTGTAATGTTTTTGTTTTGAAACAAGCGTAATGCTGTCTTCATGCAATGAGTTGGAGAGTATTTCAATTGCTTCTATTTTTTGGGAGAACTTGAGTAGAGTTTATGTTATTTCCTTTTTATTAAAGTTTATATATAAGTAATAATACCATTTAAGAATGTTAAAAATGTAGACTTCATTACTTTTTCATGCTTTATTGCCTTAGTTCTAATATTTCAGAAATATATCAAATACTTGTGTAGTTTCTTTATTCTTCTTTTAATGAGTGCCTCTAGTATTTCACCATTAAGTATATTGAAATTTGATATTAGCTTGATATGTTTATTGTGTTAATGAATTTAGTCTTACCTTGCAAAGGTTTGTTTCTATCATAGATTTAGAAGTTTATCAAATTAGTTTTCAACATTTATATCTAACAGCTTTATTGAAATGCAATTCATATACCATACTATTTACTATTTAAAGTGTAGAATTCAATGGTTTTCAGTATACTCACAGAGTTCTGAAACCATTGCCAGAATCTAATTTTAAAGTTTTTTATCATTCCAAAAAGAAACTCCATGCTCATTAGTGGTCACTCCACATCTCCATCTCCCATATCCTCTGACAATAATTAATCAACTTTCTGTCTTTATAGATTTGCCTATTCTGGGAATTTAATATAAATGGACTCACATAATATACATTTTTTGTGTGTCTGGCTTGTTTCACTTGGCATGATGTTTTTAAGGTTCATTCATGTTGCAACATATAACAGTATTTCACTTCCTTTTGTTCTCAAATGATATTTCATTGTATAGATATACTACAGTTTGTTTATTCATTTATCAGCTAATGCATGTTTGGGTTATTTCTACTTTTGTGTATGCTGTTTTGATATGCATGTATACACATACATTTTTCTTTCTCTTGAGTATATACCTAGGAGTTGAAGTAGTACTAGGTCATATGGTAACTGTATGTTTAATATCTTTGGAGATTTCTAGACCAAAGCATCCTTCCTGTTTAAAATTCTGACCAGCAATGGATGAGAGCTTCAATCTAATTCACACTCTTGTCTGTCTTTCTGATTTAGCCATCATGTGGATATCCAGTGGTAGTCCCTTATCAAATATCTGATTTGCAAATATTTTCCCCCATTCTGTGGGTTTGTCTTTTCACTCTTTTGATGATTTCATTTGCAGCACAAAGGTTTCTTAAAGATATCTATCAAGTCCAATTTATCTAATTTTTTCTTTTGTTTTTTTTTCTTTTTTGTTTTTGGTGTTGTATCTGAAAAATCATTGCCTAACCAAAAATCAGATTGATTATATTCTTTGCAGCCAAAGATGGAGAAGTTCTATAC
>NW_011495071.1:11234517-11235029 GCF_000754665.1 Bison bison bison
TGGAGATTTCTAGACCAAAGCATCCTTCCTGTTTAAAATTCTGACCAGCAATGGATGAGAGCTTCAATCTAATTCACACTCTTGTCTGTCTTTCTGATTTAGCCATCATGTGGATATCCAGTGGTAGTCCCTTATCAAATATCTGATTTGCAAATATTTTCCCCCATTCTGTGGGTTTGTCTTTTCACTCTTTTGATGATTTCATTTGCAGCACAAAGGTTTCTTAAAGATATCTATCAAGTCCAATTTATCTAATTTTTTCTTTGTTTTTTTTTCTTTTTGTTTTTGGTGTTGTATCTGAAAAATCATTGCCTAACCAAAAATCAGATTGATTATATTCTTTGCAGCCAAAGATGGAGAAGTTCTATACAGTCAGCAAAAATAAGACCGGGAAATGACTGTGGCTCAGATCATGAACTCCTTATTGGCAAATTCAGACTTAAATTGAAGAAAGTGGGGAAAACCACTAGACCATTCAGGTATGACCTAAATCAAATCCCTTATGATTATAC
>NW_011495071.1:11235129-11275155 GCF_000754665.1 Bison bison bison
GCCAAAGAATGCTCAAACTACTGCACAATTGCACTCATCTCACACGCTAGTAAAGTAATGCTCAAAATTCTCCCAGCCAGGCTTCAGCAATACGTGAAATGTGAACTTCCAGATGTTCAAGCTGGTTTTAGAAAAGGCAGAGGAACTAGAGATCAAATTGCCAACATCCTCTGGATCATTGAAAAAGCAAGAGAGTTCCAGAAAAACATCTATTTCCATTTTATTGACTATGCCAAAACCTTTGACTGTGTGGATCACAATAAACTGTGGAAAATTCTGAAAGAGGTGGGAGTACCAGGCCACCTGACCTGCCTCTTGGGAAACCTATATGCAGGCAGGAAGCAACAGTTAGAACTGGACATGGAACAGCAGACTAGTTCCAAATAGTAAAAGGAGTATGTCAAGGCTGTATATTTTTACCCTGCTTATTTAACTTACATGCAGAGTACATCATGAGAAACGGTGGGCTGAAGGAAGCACAAGCTAGAATCAAGATTGCCAGGAGAAATATCAATAACCTCAGATATGTAGATGACACCACCCTTATGGCAGAAAGTGAAGAACAACTAAAGAGCCTCTTGATAAAAGTAAAAGAGGAGAGTGAAAAAGTTGGCTTAAAGCTCAACATTCAGAAAACGAAGATCATGGCATCTGGTCCTATTGCTTCATGGCAAATAGATGGGGAAACAGTGGAAACAGTGTCAGACTTTATTTTTTGGAGCTCCAAAATCACTGCAGATGGTGATCGCTGCCATGAAATTAAAAGACGCTTACTCCTTGGATGGAAAGTTATGACCAATCTAGATAGCATATTCAAAAGCAGAGACATTACTTTGCCAACAAAGGTCCATCTAGTCAAGGCTATGGTTTTTCCTGTGGTCATGTATGGATGTGAGAGTTGGACTATAAAGAAAGCTGAGCGCCAAAGAATTGATGCTTTGAACTGTGGTGTTAGAGAAGACTCTTGAGAGTCCCATGGACAGCAAGGAGATCCAACCAGTCCATCCTAAAGGAGATGAGTCCTGGGTGTTCATTGGAAGGACTGATGCTGAAGCTGAAACTCCAATACTTTGGCCACCTCATGCGAAGAGCTGACTGATTGGAAAAGACCCTGATGCTGGGAAAGATTGAGGGCAGGAGGAGAAGGGGACGACAGAGGATGAGATGGTTGGATGGCATCACCAACTCGATGCACATGGGTTTGGGTAGACTCCAGGAGTTGGTGATGGACAGGGAGGCCTGGTGTGCTGCAGTTCGTGGGGTTGCAAAGAGTCAGACATGACTGAGCAACTGAACTGAAGTGAACTGAACCAAAGGTCATGAAAATTTTCTCCCTTTTATAAAAAGTTTTATAGTTTCAGTTCTAACATTCTTGTCTATAATCTATTTTGAGTTAATTTCTTACATAGTGTAAGGAAGAGGTCCAATTTTATTCTCTTAAATGTAGATATTAATTTTTTCCAGTACCATTTGTTGAAAAGACCATTCTTTCTCCATTTAAATCTTGGCATCCTTGTCTAAAATCAATTGGCCTTAACTTCAAGGGTATACTTCCAGCCTAATTCTATTCCATTGGTTTATATATTTTTATTCCATTAGCACACTATTTTGATTACTGTAGCTTTGTAGTATACTTTGGAATCAAGAAATGCTGTTGTTCAGTTGCTCAGTTGTGTCCAGCTCTTTGAAACCCCTAGACCGAAGCATGCCAGGCTTCCCTGTCCTTCACCATCTCCTGAAGTTTGCTGAAACTCATGTTCATTGCGTTGGTGATGCCATCCAACCATCTTGTCCTCTGTCGTCCCCTTCTCCTCCTGCCTTCAATCTTTCCCAGCATCGGGGTCTTTTCCAATGGGTCAGCTCTTTGCATCAGGTGGCTAAAGTATTGGAGCTTCACATCAGTTCTCCCAATGAATATTCAGGGTTGATTTCCTTTAGGATTGACTGGTTTGATCTCCTTGCTGTCCAAGGGACTCTCAAAAGTCTTCTTCAGCATCACAGTTCAGTTGTGATGCTGGCATCAATTCTTTGGCCCTCAGCCTCTTTAATTGTCCAGCTCTCACATCCATACATGACTACTGGAAAAACCATAGCTTTGACTATACATACCTTTGTAGGCAAAGTAATATATCTGCATTTTAATACACTGTCTAATTTTGTCATTGCTTTTCTTCCAAGGAGCACGCACCTTTTAATTTCATGGCTCTAGTCACCATCCAAAGTGATTTTGGAGCCCAAGAAAATAAAGTCTGTCACTGCTTTCATTGTTTCCCTATATATTTGCATTGAAGTGATGGGACCAGAAGCCATGATCTGTTTTTTGAATATTGAGGTTTAAGCTTTCTCACTCTCCTCTTTCACCTTCATCAAGAGGCTCTTTAGTTCCTCTTTGCTTTCTGCCATAAGGGTGGTGTCATCTGCATATCTGAGGTTATTGATATTTCTCCCGGCAATCTTGATTCCAGCTTGTGATTCATCCAGCGTGGCATTTCACATGTGTAGTCTTTACATAAGTTAAATAAGCAGGGTGACAATATACAGCCTTGACATACTTCTTTCCCAATTGTTCCCAACTCCTTTCCCAGTCCATTGTTCCATGTCTGGTTCTAACTGTTGCTTCTTGACTGCATACAGATTTCACAGGAGACAGGTAAGGTGGTAGTCCCATCTCTCAGAATTTTTCAGTTTGTTGTGATCCACACAGTCAAAGGCTTTAGTGTAGTCAATGAAGCCGAAATAGATGTTTTTCTGGAATTCTCTAGATTTTTCTATGATCCAGTGCTGGCAATTTGGTCTCTGATTCCTGTGCCTTTTCTAAATCCAGCTTGAATGTCTGGAATTTTTTGGTTCACATACTGTTGAAGCCTAGCTTGAAGGATTTTGAGCATTACTTTGCTATCATGTGAAATGAGTACATTGTACAGTAGTTTCAACATTCTTTGGCATTGCCTTTCTTTGGGATGGGATTGAAAACTGACCTTTTCCTGTCCTGTGGCCACTGCTCAGTTTTTCAAATTTGCTGGTATATTGCATGCAGCACTTTAACAGTATCATCTTTTAGGATTTGAAATAACTCAGCTGAAATTCCGTCACCTCCACTAGCTTTGTTAGTAGTGATGCTTCCTAAGGCCCATTTGACTTCACACTAGAAGATGTCTGGCTCTAGGTGAGTGATCATACCATTGTGGTTATCTGGATCATTAAGATCCTTTTCTGTATAGTTCTGTGTATTCTTGCCACCACTTCATAACATCTTCTGCTTCTGTTAGGTCCATATGCTTTCTGTCCTTTATCTTTGCATGAAATGTTCCCTTGGTATCTCTAATTTTCTTAAAGAGATCTCTAGTGTTTCCCATTCTATTGTTTTCCTCTTTGCATTTCTTTGCATTGTTCACTCAAAAAGGCTTTCTCATCTTTCCTCACTAATCTCCGGAACTCTGTGTTCAGATGGGTATATCTTTCCTTTTCCTCTTTGCCTTTCTCTTCTCTTCTTTCCTCAGCTATTTGTAAGGCCTCTTCATACAACCATTTTGCCTCTTTGCTTTTCTTTTTCTTGGGGATGGTTTTGATCACTACCTCCTGTACAAAGTTATGAACCTCCCTCCTTAGTTCTTCAGGCACTCTGTATCAGATCTAATCGCCTGAATCTATTTGTCACTTCCACTATATAAAAGTAAGGGATTTGATTTAGGTCATACCTAAATGGTGTAATGGAATCAAGAAATATAGGTCCGTCAATGTTCTTTTCTCAAGATTGTTTTTGTCTGTTCTTGATCTTCAAAAATTATTGATGTAATAATTTATATAGTGACTGTTCTGATAATCATCATTATTGATCATCATTTTTGAAACCATAAAGGAAAAAATAAGGATATCTGACAAAAAAACTCTATATGTGACCAAGTATTGTAAATCAGTCTGAAAGGCAAACAAAGTATAAAAATATTTGCAAATTATGTGAAAGCCAATGCATCAATATGCTTTATAAAGCATTGCAGTAAGTTAACTAGTGAAGTTAATGTAGTAAGGAACAAGATAAACATTCACGTTTAGAAATGGCACAGGAAGTGAACAGATAATTTATGAGAGAAATTCCAATGGCTACTTGCTCACTGGAATAAGCAATTAGATAAGCTAATTGCTTATCTCAGCTTATTGCTTAGATAAAAAGTTCAAGTTCATAATAATGAAAGAAATTGGTATTAAAACAACAAAATATTTCTTTTTCTCACTTTCCTAATAAGTGCATATATTTTTCAGTGACAATAATCAGTGCTGGTAAAGATTATTTAAACAGAAACTCAGGTCTTATTTCTGGCAAGTGAAACTGAAGCCACCTCACTGGAGGGTGATTTGGCAGTGCTTGTTGAGAGTCATATATGCTCACATTCCTTGATCAAGTAATCTCATTTCAAGATTTGCTTATTGAACAAAAAATCAGAGAATTTTGCAGAGATTTATATACAAACACACAACAGTGTTAGTGTTTGTAGGGAAAAACTGTGAAATACAGTGGTTGACTAAAGGTGAATAATTAAATAATTGTGGTTTAGTTATATAAGTAGATACCATAGAGACATTAAAAATAAATAATTCAAAGTAAAGTTATGAGACAAATGCTCCTGACAATGAATTTTTTAGGAGCATTTTGTCTCATCTGTAGTATTTGGTGGTACACAACTATAAATGCTTTCATTTTCCTCCATTTATTATTAAAAATGGACAGAACTACTAGGAGAAATCAGCAAGTCTATAATTAGAAAGATTTTAACTCTTCATTTTCAGTCATTAAACAATTAGAAAACATGCTCACTTATCTGAAGGGTACCATTGAGCACAGGGTTCTTTAGATTTAGATGAAAATACATTTTCTCAATTGAGAGGGAGAAAAATGAAAATTCTAATCAAGTTTAGAAGAAAGATGTGCATTTCTGAGAGTAGTCAGAGACTCAAAAGCTTTCCTAACACTTCGGAGGGCAGGTTTTGTGTTACAGTTGCGGTACCTGAGAATCGTTATCAGTGACACCCATGGTGGCAAGACTTCTTCCCGGCCAGGATCTCTGGTTATGAGGAACCATGGTTAGCTACAGTGTCCTGCTTCATGGGTAGGCAAACTCAAATAGCTGTCTTCCCTGAATGATGGTCCATCTCTTAATCCTAGGAAAATATTAAATGAAGAAATATTTAAGAGACTAAAAACCATAATATTAATAATTTTGTAATAATAAAGGACCTGCATACATATTTCATATACTTTAAATGTTTTATAGAACATATCTCTTAGATTCATTGCATTATAACTTCAATTTGAATAATATGATTGAGTAATTAATTTAGACTTGCAGGTTTGAGTTGAAATGTTATACAAAGTATTAGACTATATAGGAAGATTTTAGGGTCACCATATTTTTAAATTATAAGAATTATTCAATATACATAAGAATTATTTAGTACTCATAAAGGTTCTGTTTGTGGAGTCACAGAACTGAATATTAGAAAGGAATCAGAATATATTACATCTACAAGTTTAGCTTAACATACTTAAAGTGCTTAATTAACTATAGTCATGAGTGGGAGCAAACATTATTTATAGATCCTTAAAAATTATTGTTAAACTTATCAGACATATAAATGACTATAAGATTTGTAATTTGCACTTAATGGGGTGTTTGAATTTATAAGTTAAGTAAATTGAATATCAGTCAAACCTTTTAAACCAAAAATAATCTTTTCTATGGGCAGAAGCTCCCTCAAGAGCATTAAAACCCTTCATGTGAAAATGTTCAAACTTCTCTTTTTTGCCTCTTCACAATGTCTTGGGCAGATACTGCTCCTATTCATTTTCAGTTACTAGCAAGTGCAGTCCCATCCAGGGAATTTAATTTGTTTTAAAATTTCAATTTAATTTCCAATTTAATGCTCATCTCCAATCTTCCTTCACCCCAGCAATTGCAAAGCTTTCGCCCAAAGCACTGTTTTTTTCCTTCCTGCTCCATGCATGCCATTTGGAGCTTCTTCCTGCTCCGGCCTGGTGGGAGAACTAGGTCTTCTATCTCAAAGGAAAGGATAAGAAAATGCCACACACTCCCCATGAGGCTTGTGAATCATATTTCTAGTCAATTCTTTGACTCCTAACCCAAATCCTTCTTTCTGTTAGTAATCTTTTTATGCATCCACCAGTCTATACAGCATGTTTTTGTGTGTATGTGTGCCTGTTACATGATTGGGGCAAAGAACTGTGAGGAGGTACCTCACTCCTAACAATTTCAACTTTTATTTGGGGGTGGGGGTAGGGGATGGGTGGGAACTTGAGGTACTTGATTGGCCTTTGTCCTCAGCATAAGTTTCCAGCTTCCAGTTACAGGGTAATAGGAAGAAAAGAGAATCGGAGTAATGGTTAACTATCTCTGAAGGGTGGGATCATTGATCTTGTTTATCTTTATGTTAAGAAAAAGTTTTAAATGGCATCCAAAAAGAGAATGAAACTTGAGCTCTTTTTGTAATAGTTATAGAAATTGTACACATATTGGGTAAAGTATGAAAGCATTTTTAACTTGAAGAGGAAGAACTGTGTTTTGTATACTTTGAAGTTAAGAGATGTGTTCTCTTGAGTATCTTCTCAAGAGACTCTTGTGATTTGGGTCTTTGTACTCAGTATTCAAACATTTCCAAGTGTCTAGAGTGTCTTTCAGGCATCTGAGGTGATTACCTTGAGAAGGAACCTGTGAGGGGAAACTTCTAATGGGAGACAACGAAGCAAAGTAATGACTTCCTGAATGAAGGGCTAGCAGGTTGGAGGCAAAGGCTGACATGTCCTTGAAAGGAGCAGAAAGCCAGCTTCTCCAGGATTCTCTTCTTCAGCCAAAGGGTGTGGGGGAATCAAATACATGGGCTGAGAAACTTGAAAGCAGGAGAGGATGGGATGAGGACACTTAGAACACCTAGTATTACCCCACAAATTACTCATCTCCTGTGGATGGTCTCTATGACGCAAGCGTTACTTCCTGTCTTGTTTTTTAAGCGCCTGGTGATCCACAATGAGGGTTGTTGGAGGAAAGACACAGCAGACTGGCTGATGTCAGAGGGATGAAAGAGGATGACATGTCAGCAACACAAACATTAGTTTCTGTGTCTGACTGGCTCTGAGTGTGAAAATGTCAGAACTGGGCTCTGCCCCGAGATGCTGAGGAGGTGTGATGTTAGTGCCGATGACACAGACGAAGTCAGCAAGCAGCTTTGGCAGCAGACTCTCCAATGCAGCTCCAGCCTTCTTCTGGGGTCTGGTGATGGCTTGAGTAGCTGTTACAGAGACGTCTGAACGAAATTTCATCCCTAATCTTGTGGTTTCCAGTTGCAGATCCAACTGTTCAAGGAGCTGGTGTGAGCTGATTCCTGAACTGAGAATTTGTCCAATGATTTGAGGGAGTGTTGGGTTGTGGTGGGGCAAGTACTCAGTTCTGAATTAGAATTGTCTGGTTACTTTACCATCTTCTTCTTCACACTATGAACTTCTTGAGGCAAAAATAACATTCATTATCTTCATATCACCTGGCACAAAATAAGTGATCAGTGACAGTTTAAAAAAAAAACAACGAATAACCTTCCTAAGAGGTGACAATGCTTGAAATGTTGGCTTTCAGCTTTGTTCTAGGCAGCATCTATGACATCTCTATTTTTCCTTTCTTCTTTGAACATCTCTTGGGGACATCATTTGGTATTATCAAAATTTCAGGGCAAATGTGATATATTTGGGGTCTTCCATGTTAGTCACTTACCAGAGTCAGAAAATTGGCTCTTTCTAAGAACATGAGCTTTCCCCATAGCTCAGTTGGCAAAGAATCCACCTGCAATGCAGGAGACTCCCAGTTCGATTCCTGGGTCGGGAAGATCCACTGGAGAAGGCATAGGCTAACCACTCCAGTATTGTTAGGCTTCCCTTGTGGTTCAGCTGGTAAAGAATCTGCCTGCAATGTGGGAGACCTGGGTTTGCTCTCTGAGTTGGGAAGATCTTCTGGAGAAGGGAAAGGCTTCCCACTCTAATATTCTGGCCTGGAGAATTCCATGGACTGTATAGTCCAGGGGTCACAAAGAGTTGGACACGACTGAGCGACTTTCACTTCAAGAATAAGTGTTAGTCTGTTTTTTATTTCGCACTGACAGTGTAAGGGGTGGGCCAGTTCATCAGCTTTAAACTAACAATAGGCCAGGCAGTCCAACTTGTCAACATTAATGTGTATTCAGAAGTCACATTCAGAAAATTTTTCATTGGGGGAATTTGAAAACTGACTTCTTTCAGCCAAGAAACTATTCATTGGTATTGGAGAGAATGGAAATGAAACTAATGCCACTGGGCTGGTGTTACTTTGCATACCTCTGCTCCATTCTCAAGAGTTGGAAGCTAACACTTCCCAAAGAACTAAAAAAACCTTTTTTTTGTGGGAGGACAACATCAGTAATTGCTGACTAGGAGAAACTCTTGTCTTCTCCCTCTTCGAGTGACTAACTTTGGAAATGGATGTATTTCCTCCTTAATAATCTCAAATGATTTGGTCACCATTTTTTAAGTTTAATTTTTATTTTATGTTAGAGTATAGTTGATTTCAATGTGTATTAGTTCCAGGTGTGCAGCAAAATATATCCATCCATCCATTTCTTTCAGATTCTTTTCCCATTTAAGATATTACAGAATATTGAGTACAGTTCTCTGTGCTATACAGTAGGTCTTTGTTGATTATTTAATATATAGTAGTGTGTATATGCTAATCTCAAACACCTAATTTATCCCTGCCCCCAATTGCCCCCATTTGGTAACCATAAGTTTGTTTCCAGAGTCTGTGAGTCTATTTACATTTTGTAGATAAGTTCATTTGCAACACATTTTTAGATTCTACATGTAAATGATATCATATGACATCTTTGATATCGTGTGAAATGTCTTTCTCAGTCTGACTTACACTTTTAGTATGATAATCTGTAGGTCTACCCATGTTGCTATAAATGAGTTGCTTCTTTTTTATGGCTGAGTAATATTCCATTGTATATACGTACCACATCTTTTTTATCCATTCCTCCATCGATGGACATTTAGGATGCTTCCCTGTCTTGACTACTGTAGATAATGCTGCAATAAATATTGGGGTGCATGTATCTTTTGAATTGTGGTTTTCTCTGGATACATGCCCAGGAGTGGGCATATGCTGGATCATATATGTCACCATTAGTAGTATTATGTTATGGTTTCTCAGGAACGCCAAGGACTAGCACTCATAGGTAGAGTTGTCAGCAACTTCATAATGCCTTTGGTCTTGAAGTGAGTCTTCAGCCTTGGACAGACAAAGCTGATGAACTGTGCCAAGGAATTGCTCCTTTAACTGTATGCTGGTTACAAAGTGAGACTGGGAAGAGATGATGATTCAGGAGAAGTGGTGTTGCAAGTCCAAAAGTGGATGAAATTCTGGAAGTCAAGGCTTCAAGGAGAAAAAAAACTGGGGGAGAAATCCTTCTCATCCCAGGGTTCCACTGACCCTAGCCCCTGGAATGTTGCTTCCTCCCTGCGGGTTACAGAGAGATTCTCTCTCCCAAACTCTGGCCTGAGATGGAAACCTTTCCCTCACATTCCACTCAGTCCCATTTTTTCATGCTATGAAAACTGTTTAATCCTCTCCTACACAGCACTCTCTGCTGCCTTGCCTTTATCTGCCATGGTAACGTGTCAAGATAAATCTTAACACAGTTTCTTTTCTTTTTTGTGTGTGATTTTATATCCTTGACATTAGGGTGAAGATATTTTTCTTTTAAACAACTCCTGGCAATTCTCTGCCCTTTTGTTCTGCTTGGATCTGAGCACCCTGTCATTTCTTTGCGGTCCTCGGTTTTATTTTTGCTCTGGCAGCCCTGGAAATCATGGCGTGTCACTCAGTCATGTCAGCTATGAAACTCTCATGAGCCACTTTATCCTTCTTCCACAAACTGCAGAAGAAACTCGAATTCCTCTGATGTTGCTGCATTTGGGCAGATCTTTGCAGCAGTGGAGGTTACTGAATGGATTCCAGTGATGTTCCCTCTCCATGTTTTCACCAACAAGGCTTTTCTTGCATTTTACTTCACCTGGACAGTCTCTTGGCTTTGTGCATCCCAGTTTAACATTCCTCAGTAACTGCTCAATTGTTTCTAAAGCAACAGCCAGCTCAGCCCTCCTCAGTAGACCTTTTGGGTTCAGCATTCTGGGCTCCTTGATTCCCCTTGACCTGGTTCTTCTTCCTTCCCGTGAGCCCATAGCATGGAGCCCTGGAGCAGTTGAAGGAGTATTATTATTATTATTATTATAGAAGGAGAAGACCTTTCATGCTCAGTAGTAAACATGTGACTTTGGGCAAGTTATAGCACTTCCCTTGGCCTTTGTTTTTTCCTTCTAAACATGTGACCTAGATCAGATTATCTTTAAGGTGACTTCCCTGCTGGGGAGACATGTTGTGAAATGTTGGGGTCTCTCGAAAACCATAGATACACTGCTCAGTGGGAAGTTAGTTGAATCAGTTGGCAGTAGTCCATGATGATAACAATTACAATTACCTCAATTTCTGATCCAGTGGGTTAACGATTTTCTACAACACTCTGCTTAATACCACCTTAAGATACACTGAGTGATTTAACCAGTTTTGTTTACTACCATCTCCAACCAGTTCATATTGTTTGGCCCATCCCTGACTAATGAAAAAAAGCTTCATTTAAAAAATAAAATAAGCCATCATTCATTTACCTATTCCCTAGTTTGTTCACCAAAGGACCATGCTAGACACTTTGCATAGCCTCAAAGAATGTATACTCAAGCTAACTTAATTTCATTGGTTAAACTCTGTCTAGAAACAGGGTTTAAAAAAAAATAACAGTTCTTGTGTTATTTTAAGAAGCAGAAATTTTGAAACTCCTGAAAGATTAATTCAACTTGGAATGATTCTGTCAGGTTGGCCCTGGTTTCCCTTGAAATTCTGTGCATGCTCACTCACTAAGTCGTGTCCAACTCTTTGCAACCCCGTGGACTATAGCCTACCACACTCCATGGAATTTTCCAGGCAAGAATACTGGTGTGGGTTGCCATGCCCTCCTTCAGGGGATCTTCCTGACCCAGGGATCAAACTCAAGTCTCTTGAGTTTCCTGCATTGGCGGGTGGGTTCTTTACCACCGCACCACCTGGGAAGCCCCCCCTTGTAATTTGGTGACGTGAAAGCTGCTCAGTCACATCTGCCTCTTTGCGACCCAATGGACTATAATCCATGGAATTCTCCAGGCCAGAATACTGGAGAGGGTAGCCTATCCCTTCTCTAGAGGATCTTTCCAACCCAGGAATCGAACCGAGGTCTCCTGCATTGCAGGCAGATTCTTTACCAACTGAGCTATAAGGGAACCCCTTGTAATTGGTGTGATCCAATTCATTGGGATCGGAGAAGGCAATGGCACCCCACTCCAGTACTCTTGCCTGGAAAATCCCGTGGACGGAGGAGCCTGGTAGGCTGCAGTCCATGGGGTCGCTAAGAGTCGGACACGACTGGGCGACTTCACTTTCACTTTTCTCTTTCCTGCATTGGAGAAGGAAATGGTAACCCACTCCAGTGTCCTTGCCTGGAGATACCCAGGGACGGGAAGCCTGGTGGGCTGCCGTCTATGGGGTCGCACAGAGTCAGACACGACTGAAGCGACTTAGCAGCAGCAGCAGCAGCAGCAGCAGCAGCAGCAGTTCATTGGGATCAATATTAGGGGTTTGCTGGGAGACAGTGGCTTCACTAACACCTCAATATGCTTTGAGAATGTTACTTTTTATTACTGATATGATGAGTTGGCTATGAATAGATTTGTAATTCTGACACTAAGGAATAGAAAATATTTACATTTCAGGTAGATTTTTCTTAGCCCTCTTCATAGACAGAAAGGGGAATTCAATAGGAAATGCATGTGAAAATGTGTATTGATGATAAAGTATCATCATTATTACCATCTAAGTTGCCGAAATTTGGTTAATGGGGGGGTAAATGTGTCAGATATGCCTGAAGAGTGTTAGATAATCAATTATACAACTGTTGGGACTGCCCCATGCATGCATCTCCTGATTCAAAAAGATCGCCTTCTCCCCTTGCATAAAGGAGAACTACTTAGTGTGGTGACTTATATTGTAGAATTTGAGATCCAATGTGATTTTTATGGGTCAAGAGCACATTTTCAGGGGATGTAACTTTGACTTTGAAGGAAATGATCCAAATGAGAGAGAAATGAAATAAGATAGTCAGAAAGACATCAGGTGAAAATACTCCTTGCCTAAGTAGAGAGTAAGAAAATAACCATAATTATCATCTACTTGCAAAAATAAAGCAAGGTTAAACCCCCACATGTGTCTCTTTCCACCACCTGTGCGTATCTTGCCATAATCCCAGGCTAGGATTTCTCCACTCCAGCTGCACACCGATAGCTAATTTTGTTGACTTCCACGTCTGAGTCTGCATCTCCATCTTTCCTCAACAGCTGGAATGTTCTCCTTGTTTCTAGTCGTGTCTCCACAATGCACCCTTTCCTACAAAACTTCTGCAGGATACCCCTCTAAACCATTGCTTTCTTTGGACTTTGAAGCATCCTTCACATATCCTTGGCTCCTCTTGCCCCTAGACTTTAAGTTCTTAGAGGGAATCATCACATTTCTTTGTCTTTCCTTACCACACTTAGTGCTGCCTGTTGAGTCCTTTGAGCAGTTAGTGGGCAATGTTTTGGACAGAGAAACAATCTTTGAGTAGAGCAGTTAAGTGTCAGCAAGATACAATCCCAGGCTATGTAATGCCTTGCAATGCCTGCCTGTCGAAAGGAAAAGACATTTTGGGGTGACATCTGATCCCCTCATCCCCTAAAAAACACAAAGGAGTCTAAACGTCAGCCAGGTTTTATGTTACTGACAGGCAAGCTTTCTACTTCAGTGATTTCAGAAATCGTGTGGATTGTTCTTTGTCTCAGAAAGAATTCATTTTCAAAATGTTGATGGCCTCAGCT
Source organism: Bison bison bison (assembly GCF_000754665.1). Lineage (NCBI taxonomy): Eukaryota > Metazoa > Chordata > Mammalia > Artiodactyla > Bovidae > Bison > Bison bison. The sequence goes on from NW_011495071.1 coordinate 11,248,160, forward strand.
CTGGCTGGTGGCCAGCTTCAGGAAGTGTGGTTCACAAGTCATCAAGGACTGTGCATACTCCACATTCCTTGGGTAATGCAATTCTGGACCCAAATCGATTCCAGAAGTCTGATCTTCCAAAAGGGGCCAAGGCTCTGAGCTTGGTGAACAGTCTCCCTCCAGGAGCCCCCGTGCCCACCACCCCAATCAGGCTGGAGGGGTTAAATCAGCCAATCAAGGGGCTAAGCGAGCAGTTTGGTGAGACCAAAGTTGCAGGGATCTGAACAAGCTGATGAGCTTGGCAGCTCGTGTTTGAAGAATTTGTTTCCTGTTTTGGATAAAGTCTGGGAATTTATCCTTCAAAATTCCTCAGATTTAGTAGCATGTCAATGCACTGTGTTAATGCAAGGAGTTTTTCTTTTTCTTTTCTTCTTCTTCTTCTTTTTTTTTCTTTTTAAGGTTAAAAGCCGCCTTCCTTTTTAAGTATGAGTAATCCATCCAAATCCTGCCTAAGGGAACAAAAGGGGTGCCGGTAATTTTCTCTTTCACAAAATGCAGAGACTTCCTCTCTGTCTTCTCCAAGTACTATTCTATGAACTGAAGGGAAATTACACTTCTCAGCATTGAAAAAGAGATTATGCAAAATGAGAAGGTAAAGCCAATCACCATAATACAAATACCAGCTTAATTCTTGCATCGAGGAGAGCCTGTGCCTTTTCTTTCCAGATGTGGGTGTACATAGACGTCTACCTTTTTTTTTTTGAAGTTGTATTATCTGGTTATTTTTTAGAGCTCACACTAAATAGAAACCTCAGTAGGACACCATGAGGTCCAGCTCTGTACTTGAGATCTTAGAAAACTCTCTTCCTTCTCTTAAATAGGGAGCATCTCTCCTGAATCTCCTCACTGGGGACATCAAAACTCAAAGGTTTCTATTTTAGGTAGAAATTAACCAAACAGAAAATGATGAGAGACAGAGGCTGAGCAGACCATGCCAAAGAAAAGAATTTGTTGGCCAAAAAATTTGTTCGTTTTGCTACGGAAAAACTTGAATGAACTTTTTGGCCAACCCAATAATAGTTGGATAACATTGGATTTGGAGAATGATAAGCAGCTCAAAATGATTCGATATCTAATGGTTACCACTCACAAAATACTATGTGCCAAGCACTGGGCAAAGGGCATTGTGTATATTATCTCCTTTTAGCTTACAGACTCTGTGAAGATAGTTATCTCTGGTTATAAATATGGACACTGAAATTGAGAGTGGATAAATCATTTGCTCAAAGCCCAGACATTTAGTGAGGGATAGACATGGCATTCAAGCCCAGGTATATCTTGTTTCAACACTACAGGGGGTGAGGATTCTACCTGTGGAGTTCTGCAGAAGTCAGATGCCAGACAAGGGAATGTGGAATTTATCCTGTAGGCAGTATGTGATGGGAAGAGAATAAAGTTATTTGGGAGGAAAGGTTACTTTGTTGGCCATGTGTAGGAGAAATTGAAGGGCAGTGAGGCGAGTTCATATTTTAATTTAGTACTCACATCATTCTGCTTTATATTAAAGTCAGCCATTTTTGCAATTACTTTCTTGATGGATAGGGGCTATGTTTAATTCTTTATCCCTCTCAGAGCATATGGTAGTGAATGAATGAATAAATGAATGCAGTTAAAGTTTCTGTATATGGCAAGGAGACCAAATGAAGTCACCTACTCCATTTGCTAATCCCTAAAATGTCAATATAAGTGAACAATTGGCATTAACTTTGGGAAGACATGAAGTATGAATATGCAGCTAATAATAGGAGAAAGATCCCTAACATGAAAAAAATGCTCAGTCTTTAGGAGACTCAGATTTGAACACCAGCTCTACCATTTATGTTATGTGTGCTTAGGCAAATTTCTCCACCTTTCTGAGCTAGAGTTTTCTCATCTCTATAATGAGAGTAATCTTTGAAGAAAACACCAGTGATTCAGACAAAGCATAACAAGAAATTCTGGATACTAGTCATGTTTGATTTATTGATCTAGACAATGGTTATATGAGTGTGTTCATTATTTATATATCCTGGAAACCATTGTTAGACATATGATTTGTAAATATTTTCTTCTTATTTATGATTTGTTTTTTCATACTCTTAAGAGGTCTTCCAAAGAGCAAATATTTTAAATTTTGATGAAGTCCAATTTATTGACTTTTCTTTTATGGGTCATGGCTTTGGTATTATGTCTAAGAAGTCTTTGCCTAATCCTTCATCATAAAGATTTTCTTCAGTGTTTCTCTCTAAAAGTGTTATAGTTTTAGGTGTTGCACGTAGATAAATGATCCATTTTGAGTAATTTCTGCATAAGGTGTGAATGTTTTGTTTTGCCTATGAATGTTTAACTATTCCAACATTTACTGAAAATGTATCCTTCCTTTATTGAAATGCTTTTGCATTTTGTTAAAAACTAGTTGGCCATGTAAGTGTGGGTCTAATTTGGATTCTTAACTTTGCTCCATTAATCTATGTGACTATCCCTTTGCCAATACCACACTGTTTTGATTATTTTATCTACATATTAAGTCAAAATCAGGTCATGTTATTCCTCTGTATTCACTCTTAAATATTGCTTTTGTTGTTGTAGTTTGTTTGCTGTTGCTGTCACTTGAGTTGTGTCTGACTCTGTGCGACCCCAGAGACAGCAGCCCACCAGGCTCCCCTGTCCCTGGGATTCTCCAGGCAAGAACACTGGAGTGGGTTGCCATGTCCTTCTCCAATGCATGAAAGTGAAAAGTGAAAGGGAAGTCACTCAGTCGTGTCTGACTCTTAGTGACCCCATGGACTACAGCCCACCAGGCTCCTCTGTCCATGAGATTTTCCAGGCTATCTTTTATATAAATTTTAGCATCAGCTTATTTATATCTTCTGGATCTTTGATAGAAATTGTGTTAAGTCCATAGATAAATTTAGGGAAAATTGATACGTTTATTATGTTGAGTCTTCTCATCGCTGAATATAGTGAAACTTTTCATTTATTTAAATATTTATTGACTTCTTTCATTTAGCATTTTCTAGGTTTTAACTTAGAGATTCTACATATGTTTTACTAGATTTATAACTTCATATTTCATCTGGTGGTGACTGTAATTGTTTGATATTTTAAATTTTATTTTCCAATATTTCATTGCCAAGATAGGATTCTTTACCAGCTGAGCCACTTCCATTAACATGGAAGTCCATGTTAATATCTAAATATGTTGAATTTGTGTGTTGACCTTGGCCCTGTGACTTTATGAAACTCTTTAGTTCTGTGAGTTGGTTTTTTTGGTTTTTTTTGGTAGATTATTGGAGTTTTCTATGTAGGAAATCATGTCATCTGAAAATAGAAAAAAATATTATTTCTTCCTTCCTTTCATTTCCTTTTTCTGCTTGACTGTACTGGCTAAAACTTTTAGTACTATGTTAAATAGAAGTGATGAGAACAGACTTTATAGTTGATCATAATTGGTGAAAGCATTCTCTCACCATTAAGTATGATATTAATTTCAGGTTAACATCAAGTCTTTATCAGATTGAGAAAGTTCTATTCTATTCCTACTTTTGTGAGAGTTTTTATAATGAATGTTATTAAAATTTCTCAAATGCTTTTTTCTGAATCAACTGATACAATCATATTATTTTTCTCCTTTATAGAGTATTAAATGCTGGATTATACTGGCTGATTATTCAATACTAAATCGATCTTGGATTTCTGGGCTATACCCCTCTTGGTCATCGTGTGAAAGTCACAAAGTCGTTTCCAGCTCTTTGTGACCCCATGGACTGTAGTCCATGGAATTCTCCATGCCAGAATACTGGAGTGGGTAGCCTTTCCATTCTCCAAGGAATCTTCCCAACCCAGGGATTAAACCCAGGTCTCCCACATTGCAGGTAGATTCTTTTTTTCTTCTTGGCCTTTAACTTTTAAAAATTAATTAATTTTTTAATTGAAGGATAACTGCTTTATAGAATTTTGTTGTTTTCTGTCAAACCTCAACATGAATCAGCCATAGGTATACATATATCCCCTCCATTTTGAACCTCCCTCCCATCTCTCTCCCCATCCCACCCCTCTAGGTTGATACAGAGCCCCTGTTTGAGTTTCCTGAGCCATACAGCAAATTCCCGTTGGCTTATCTATTTTACGTATGGTGATGTAAGTTTCCATGTTACTCTTTCCATCCATCTCACCCTCTCCTCCCCTCTCCCCATGTCCATAAGTCTATTCTCTATGTCTGTTTCTCCATTGCTGCCCTGTAAGTATATTCTTCAGTATCATTTTTCTAGATTCTATATATACGCGTTAGAATACGATATTTACCTTTCTCTTTCTGACTCACTTCACTCTGTATAACAGGTTCTAGGTTCATCCACCTCATCAGAACTGACTCAAATGCATTTCTTGTTATGCTCGATTACACAGTATCCCACTGTATATATACCACAGCTTCTTTATCCATTCATCTGTTGATGGACATCTAGGTTGCTTCCATGTTCTAGCTATTGTAAATAGTGCTGCAATGAACAATGGGATACATGTGTCTTTTCCAATTTTGGTTTGCTCAGGGTATATGCCTAGGAGTGGGATTGCTGGGTCATATGGTGGTTTTATTCCTAGATTTTAAGGAATCTCCGTACTGTCTTCCATAGTGGCTGTATCAGTTTACATTCCCACCAACAGTGCAAGAGTGTTCTCTTTTCTCCACAACATCTCCAGCATTTATTGTTTGTAGACTTTTTGATGATAGCCTTTCTGACTGGTGTGAGGTGATATCTCATTGTAGTTTTGATTTGCATTTCTCTAATAATGAGCAATGTTGAGCATCTTTTCATGTGTTTGTTATCCATCTATATGTCTTCTTTGGAGAAATGTCTGTTTAGGTCTTTTTCCCACTTTGGGGTTGGGTTGTTTGTTTTTCTGGCATTTAGTTGTATGAGCTGCTTGTATATTTTGGAAATTAATCCTTTGTCAGTTGTTTCATTTGCTAGTATTTTCTCCCATTCTGAGGGTTGTCTTTTCACCTTGCTTATAGTTTCCTTTGCTGTGCAAAAGCTTTTAAGTTTAATCAGGTCCCACTTGTTTACTTTTGTTTTTATTTCCATTACTCTAGGAGGTGAGTCATAGAGGATCTTGCTTTGATTTATCTCATTGAGTGTTCTGCTATGTTTTCCTCTAAGAGTTTTATAGTTTCTGGTCTTATATTTATGTCTCTAATCCATTTTGAGTTTATCTTTGTGTATGGTGTTAGAAAGTGTGCTAATTTCATTCTTTTACATGTAGCTGTCCACTCTTCCCAGCACCATTTATTAAAGAGGCTGTCTTTGCCCCATTGTGTATTCTTGCCTCCTTTGTCAAAAATAAGGTACCCATTGGTGCATGGGTTTATTTCTGGGCTTTCTATCTTGTTCCATTGGTCTATATTTCTGTTTTTGTGCCAGTACCATACTGTCTTGATGACTGTAGCTTTGTGGTGTAATCTGAAGTCAGGATGGTTGATTCCTCCAGCTTCATTCTTCTTTCTCAAGACTGATTTGGCTATTTGAGGTCTTTTGTGTTTCCATATGAATTGTGAAATTTTTTGCTCTAGTTCTGTGAAAAATGCTATTGGAAATTTGATAGGGATCACATTGAATCTGTAGATTGAATTTGGTAATATAGTCATTTTCACAATATTGATTCTTCCTACCCAGGAACATGGAGTATCTCTCCATCTGTTTATGTCATCTTTGATATCTTTTATTAGTGTTTTATAATTTTCTGTGTACAGTTTGTCTCCTTAGGTAAGTTTATTCCTAGATAATTAATTCTTTTTGTTGCAGAGGTGAATAGGATTGATTCCTTAATTTCTCTTTCTGATTTTTCATTGTTAGTATATATAAGTGCAAGGGATTTCTGTGTATTGATTTTGTATCCTGCAACTTTGCTAAATTCACTGATTAGCTCTAGCAATTTTTGATACTATCTTTAGGGTTTTCTATGTACAGTATCATGTCATCTGCAAACAGTGAGAACTTTACTTCTTCTTTTCTGATCTGGATTCCTTTTATTTCTTTTTCTTCTCTGATTGCTGTAGCTAGGACTTCCAGAACTATGTTGAATAATAGTGGTGAAAGTGGACACCCTTGTCTTGTTCCTGATCTTAGGGGAAATGTTTTCAGTTTTTCACCATTGACAATGATGTTTGCTGTAGGCTTATCATATAATGCCTTTACTATGTTGAAGTAAGTTCCTTTTATACACTTTTTTTTTGAAGAGTTTTAATCATAAATGGGTACTGAATTTTGTGAAAGGCTTTTTCTGTATCTATTGAGATTATCATATGGTTTTTATCTTTCAGTTTGTTAATATGGTGTATCACATTGATTGATTTGCATATATTGAAGAATCCTTGCATTCCTGGAAAAAACCCAACTGGATCATGGTGTATGAGGTTTTTGATGTGTTGCTGAACTCTGTTTGCTAAAATGTGTTGAGGATTTTTGCATGTATGTTCATTAGTGATATTGGCCTGTAGTTTTGTTTTTTTTGTGTTGTCTTTGTCTGGTTTTGGTATCAGGGTGATGGTGGCTTTGTAGAATGAGTTTGGAAGTGTTCCTTCCTCTGCAATTTTTTGAAAGGGTTTTAGAAGGATAGGGATTATCTCTTCTCTAAATGCTTGATAGAATTCTCCTGTGAAGCCATCTGGTTCTGGGCTTTTGTTTTTTGGGAGATTTTTGATTGCAGCTTCAATTTTAGTGCCTGTAATTGGGTTGTTCATAATTTCTATTTCTTCCTGGTTCAGTCTTGGAAGATTGAACTTTTCTAAGAATCTGTCCATTTCTTCCAGGTTATCCATTTTATCGCCATGTAGTTGTTCATAAGTCTCTTATAATCCTTTGTATTTCTGCATTGTCTGTTGTAACTTCTCCTTTTTCATTTTTAATTTTGTTGATTTGATTCTTCTCTCTCTTTTTCTTGATGAGTCTGGTCAAAGGTTTATCAATTTTGTTTATCTTCTCAAAGAAACAGCTTTTAGTTTTATTAATCTTCACTATTGTTTTTCATTTCTTTTTCATTTATTTCTGCTCAGATCTTTATGATTTCTTTCCTTCTACTAATTTTGGGGTTTTTCTGTTCTTCTTTTTCCAGTTGTTTTAGGTGTAAAGTTAGGTTGTCTATTCAATGTTTTTCTTGTTTCTTGAGGTAGGATTGTATATTTACCAGTTAAGAACAAAATTAACTAAAGTACAAATTGGAAAACAAAACTAAAGCGAGGTACCAAGGGGGGAATAAAGCAATGAAAACAAAATTAACAAATATGTTGAGAGGAGAGAAAAGACAGACAGACTAGATATGCAAAGTTAAATAAAGGTAGATGAAGATTTATATACATTAAAGATTAACTACAAGGGGAAAAGAAGAGTAGGGGAGGCAGACAAAGGAATAAATGTAGAAAATATATAATACGTTTAAAAAAATTAAAATTATAAAAAAAAGTGAAAAAATGGAAGAAGAAAGAAAAGGGGTGGGGGGAGGGGGAGGAAAACTGCAGAACTGCAAAAGCCCAATGTAGAGGCAGCGGTTTATAACAACAATAAAAAGTGTGATTGAATATGCTGCTAAGTCACTTCAATCGTGTCCGACTCTGTGCAACCCCAGAGACGGCAGCCCACCAGGCTCCCCGGTCCCTGGGATTCTCCAGGCAAGAACACTGGAGTGGGTTGCCATTTCCTTCTCCAATGCAGGAAAGTGAAAAGTGAAAAAAGTCGCTCAGCCGTGTCCGACTCTTAGCGACCCCATGGACCGCAGCCCATCAGGCTCCTCCGTCCATGGGATTTTTCCAGGCAAGAGTACTGGAGTGGGGTGCCATTGCCTTCTCCAGTGATTGAATATACACATATACATATACATCCATAAGCAAAATCAAAACAGTCCAACAAAAATAAAGTACAATGGATTGACCCAGTGAACAAAGGAAACCCAAAATGTTAGAACAAAACTAACTAAAGCACAAAATGGAAAACAAAACGAAAGCAAGGTGCCAATTGGGGAATAAAGCAATGAAAACTAACATATTTTGAGAGGAAAGGAAAGAAAGAATAGACATGAAAAGTTAAATAGAGGTAGATAAAGAAGATTTATATACATTAAAGATTATCTGCAAGGGGAAAAGCAAACAAAGGAATAAAATAAAAAATAATAATAGGTTTAAAAAATTAAAATTGAAAAAAGAGAAAAGTAAAAAAGGGGGGAGGGGAACTCCACAGAATTGCAAAAGCCCAACGTAGAGGCAGAGGTTTATAACAACAATAAAAAATGTGACTGAGGAAAAAAAAAAAGCTCAAAAGCTTAATTAGATTTCATAGTGCTAACAAAAATGACAACTACAACCGGGGTAGGGGCGGGGGGAGGAAAAAAAAAGAAAAAAGTCCAAAAGAATCTACAGAACAAGTCAAAACATAAGAATAATAACTGTTTTTCTTGAGTCACTGCTGTCAGAGTCTTTCCCTCGCTTGGAGTCACAGTCCACCTCACCTCCCTAGGATGCCCTCTAACGCTGTGCTGATCTCTGGACCTGCTATGGGGGAAGCTCAGATTCTAATCTGGTCCTACTCCTGTGTGTTCTTATCTCCAATGTCCACAGCTATCAAAGCTAGTGCATTTTCTTTTGTGGGAGCTCTCAATGACCTTTTATATATTGCACAGACACAGAGTCTGCCTAGTTGATCGTGTGGATTTAATCTGTAGTTTGTACAGCTGGTGGGAAGGTTTTGGGTCTTCTTCCTTAGCCACACTGCCCCTGGGTTTCAATTGTGGTTTTATTTCTACCTCTGCATGTGGGTTGTCCACTGGGGTTTGCTCCTGAGGCTGCCCTGGAGGACTTGGGTTTGCCCCTGTGTGGGCCAGGGGTGGAGGTGGTGCAGCTGCTTGGGTTGCAGGGGTTCTGGCAGCACCAGGTACTCAGGGGAAGTGGCGGGTAGGGCAGCAGGAAATATAGTGCTCTAGAAGGGTATGGCAACCAGTATTGGCCAATATGCTCCAGTATGCTTGCCTGGAAAACACCCTCCCTGACAGAGAAACCTGGCAGGCCACAGTCTATAGGGTCGCAAAGAGTCAGACACTACTACACTACTGAGAGAGTCAGTTCCTAGGCAGGTTGATAAGAAGTCTGGGGTCCTCGAGGAGCGAGGGGTCTGGGGCTCTTGAAGAGGAGATTGGGGTCTGGAATTCTCGAGGAGGAAACGACAAACTTTTTTTTTCTCTACATTCCTTAGTCTTAGTCACATAAAACATTTTTTCTTTAAGCCTGGAACTGGATGATTATACAACAAACAACTCAGTTTAAACTCTGCACTAGGGATTATATAACAACAATGTATCCTACTTGAGGACAGTTTCTCCTTGCTAAGAACCTTCTGGCTAATCCTGTTATCTTAAAATGTAAATTATGGGAGTGGGTTTAGTAAGATCTTTACAATCTTGACACGTTCTTTTGATTTATTATAATAACTAATTTAAAAAGTACATAACTCCTTGCTAAAGATTAGCAGGGGGGCACTCTCCATCCCCCTTCTGATGTCTATGTCATAAGCTTTCTCTGTCGCTTTTTTACTTTAATAAAACTCTGCTACACAAAAGCTCTTGAGAGATCAAGCCTGGTCCCTGGTCCAGAGTTAAATCTTCTTTGGAGATCACGAACCCAACACCATTCACCATAAGCTATCACCTTGGGGGCTTGTCTGGGATCTTCAGAACGAGGTAAGAACACTCAGAGCTCTAGCCTCTCTGCTTTCTCAGTATGCATGTTTTCTACTTTACTTTACTAACTCTACGGTGTGCTTGTGTGTGACTCTATGCACATAGATGCAAGACTTTTTGCCTGTGGCAGCTCTGCCCCAGTGAGAGTTGAATGTGAAGGTGGTGCAGCTGCTTGGCTTGCAGGGACCCTGGCAGCACCAAGTGTGCAGGGACACGGACTGCCTCCGCCACAGGAGTTATGGCCCTATAAGAGTCTTTTCTCCAGCCTGTTGTAGCTGGCAATCAGAAGACCTCTTTGACCAGTCTTTCTCCATAGCTCTGCCCATTCAGGCACTTAAAAGCCTCCCTTGCCTGGGGTCCTTCTCTGTTGTTCCACGTGTCAGGCACATAGAGGGGCCCCCCTGGCTGGGTCCTACTCTGTAGTTTGGCATATCAGTCACTTAAAGGAGCACCCTGGGTGGGGTCCTGCTCTGTAGTTCAGTGTATCAGGTGTTTGATGGGCCAGCCTCTCTATTGTTCAGCTGCCGATGCTGGTGTATGGGGAGGAAGAGGCTATGGTGATGGCTCCATCCCTTAAGTGTGACTCAGCAGTATCACCTTGCTTCCAGGGCTGCCCAGCTTTCCTCCACAGGCATTTCCCTCCACAGTCTCCTTCCTCACCTCCTCTCCATCTGTCTCTCCACAGTCAACAGCAGCCCTTGCCCTGGGATTGCTCCACAATCCCTAAGCTCCAGCTCCCAGCCACTGCGCCTTCCAGGGGACCTGTATCCATGTCCGGGGTATGTGTGGCTGCAGCAAGGACTGTCTGATTCTCATTCCATCTAGGCTGCCACAGCTCAGCTGATTCACTCTCAGCCTTAAATGTTTTTCTTCTGACTCAGACAATTGCCCCTAATGTGGGGATCGGACCCCTGCTTCAGTTCCTCCACCTGCCGAGGGCAGGTCTAGTCCTACTAACACCCTTATTTTCCCCCCTAGTTCATCCTACCGAGTTTTGTGTGGTTCTATATATTCTTTGGCCTTCCCTGGTGGCTCAGACGGTAAAGTGTCTGCCTACAATGTGGGAGACCTGGGTTCAATCCCTGAGTCGGGAAGATCCCCTGGAGAAGGAAATGGCAGCCCACTCCAGTATTCTTGCCTGGAAAATTCCATAGATGGAGGAGCTTGGTTGGCTACTGTCCATGGGGTTGCAAAGAATTGGACACGACTGAGTGATTTCACTGTCACTATCACTATATATTCTGTTCCTCTGGTCAGTTACACCTGTCCCCTCTCAGCTGGTGTTCTGCATGCACTTCTGTGTCTGAAGGTGTATTCCTGACGTATCCGTGGAGAGAGATATACTCCACGTCCACCTACTCCTCCGCCATCTTGCTCTCCCTGCAGGTAGATTCTTTACCAGCTGAGCCACAAGGGAAGCCCCATAGTATAGTACTATACTATATTATTATTATATGTTTCTGGATTTGCCAATATTTTGATGAGGATTTTTTGCATCTTTGTTTAGAGGGATATTATCTGTAATTTTCCTTTTTATAAATTATGAATTCAATTTCTTTAATGTTATAGGACTGTACAGGTTGTCTATTTTGTTTTAGGTGAGTTTGGTGTAGTGTATGATTTTTGAGGTATCAGATAAGTTTATCTAAACTGTCAAATTTATGTGTGTGGACATATTTTAATATTCTATTAACCTTTCAATGTCTGTGAGAACTATAGTGATAGTCCCTCTTTTATTCCAAATATTGGTAATGTATGTTTTTTGTCAGGTTTACGGTTTAACTAATTTTTAAAAAAAGAGTTCAACTTTAGATTTGATTGATTTTTCTCTATTGTTTTAAATTTTATTGATTTCTTTATTATCCCCTCCGTTCTTTTGCTTTGGCTTTTTTTTTTTTTTTTTTACTTTTTTGAGGTGGATTTTCAGAATATTATTTGATACCTTTTTATTTTGCAATGTAATCCTTTGGTGCTATACATTTTCATTAAGGAGTGGTTTAGCTGCTTCCCATGTATTTTAATATGTCATATTTTCATTTAAATTCAGTTCAATATATTTTAAATTTTGTTTTGAGATTTCCTGTTTGAGCCTTGATTTATTTAGAAATAATTTAATTTAATTTCCAAGTGTTTGGACTTTTCTATTATATTTCTTGCATTGATTTCTGGTTTGATTCTATGACAGTAATATAGTTTGCATTATTTCAGTTCTTTAAAATTTATTAATGTTCATTTTATGACTCAGGGTATGATGGATCAGACATTAAAGAGTCTGCCTGCAGTGCAGGAGACCTGGGTTCAATTCCTGGGTTGGGAAGATCCCCTGGAGAAGGAAATGGCAACCCACTCCAGTATTCTTGCCTGGAGGATTCCATGAATGGAGGAGCCTGGCAAGCTACAGTCTATGGGGTGGCAAAGAGTCAGATGTGACAGAAAATTTTACTTCTCTTCAAGTACATGATCTATGGTAATAACTATAGGCCAATATCACTGATGAACATAGATGCAAAAATCCTCAACAAAATTCTAGCAGACAGAATCCAATAACATATTAAAAAGATCATATATCACAACCAAGTGGGCTTTATCCCAGGGATGCAAGGATTCTTCAATATTCATAAATCAATCAATGTGATACACCACATTAACAAATTGAAAGATAAAAACCATATGATTATCTCAATAGATGCAGAGGAAGCCTTTGACAAAATTCACCATCCATTTATGATAAAAAAAAGAAAAAACAAAACCCTCCAGAAAGCAGGCATAGAAGGAATATACCTCAACATAATAAAAGCCATATATGATAAACCTACAGCAAGCGTTATCCTTAATGGTGAAAAATTGAAAGCATTTCCCCTAAAGTCAGGAACAAGACAAGAGTGCCCACTCTCACCACTATTATTCAACATAGTTTTGGAAGTTTTAGACACAGCAATCAGAGAAGAAAAAGAAAGAAAAGGAATCCAGATTGGAAAAGAAGAAGTAAAACTCTCACTGTTTGCAGATGACATGATCCTCTACATAGAAAACCCTAGAAACCACCAGAAAATTACTAAAGCTAATCAATAAATATAGTAAAGTTGAATGATATAAAATTAACACACATAAATCCCTTGCATTCCTATACACTAACAATGAGAAAACAGAAAGAGAAATTAAGGAAACAATTCCATTCACCATTGCAACGAAAAGAATAAAATACTTAGGAATATATCTACCTAAAGAAACAAAAGACCTATATATATAAAACTATAAAACACTGATGAAAGAAATCAAAGATGACATGAATAGATGGAGAAATAGACCATGTTCATGGATCGGAAGAGTCAATATAGTGAAAATGAGTATACTACCCAAAGTGAAGTCGCTCAGTCGTGTCCAACTCTTTGTGATCCCATGGACTGTAGCCTATCAGGCTCCTCCGTCCATGGGATTTTCCAGGCAAGAGTGCTGGAGTGGATTGCCATTTCCTTCTCCAGCAATCTATAGATTTAATGCAATCCCTATCAAGCTGCCAATGGTATTTTTCAGAGGACTAGAACAAATAATTTCACAATTTGTATGGAAATACAAAAAAACCTCGAATAGCCAAAGCAATCTTGAGAAAGAAGAATGGAACTGAAGGAATCAACCTGTCTGACTTCAGACTATACTACAAAGCTACTGTCATCAAGACAGTATGGTACTGGCATAAAGACAGAAATATAGATCAATGGAACAAAATAGAAAACCCAGAGATAAATCCACACACCTATGGACACCTTATCTTTGACAAAGGAGGCAAGAATATACAATGGAGAAAAGACAATCTCTTTAACAAGTAGTGCTGGCCAACTGGTCAACCACTTGTAAAAGAATGAAACTAACACTTCCTAACACCATACACAAAAACATTGGCAAAACACTCTCTGACATAAATCACAGCAGGATCCTCTATGACCCACCTTCCAGAGTAATGGAAATAAAAGCAAAAATAAACAAATGGGACCTAATTAAACTTAAAAGACTTTCCACAACAAAGGAAACTATAAGCAAGGTGAAAAGACAGCCTTCAGAATGGGAGAAAATAATAGCAAATGAAGCAACTGACAAAGAATTAATCTCAAAAATATACAAGCAGCTTATGCAGCTCAATTCCAGAAAAATAAATGACCCAATCAAAAAATGGGCCAAAGAACTAAACAGACATTTCTCCATAGAAGACATACAAATGGCTAACAAACACATGAAAAGCTGCTCAACATCACTCATTATCAGAGAAATGTGAATCAAAACCACAATGAGGTACCATCTCACACTCGTCAGAATGGCTGTTATCAAAAAGTCTACAAACAATAAATGCTGGAGAGGGTGCAGAGAAAAGGGAACCCTCTTACACTGTTGGTGGGAATGCAAACTAGTACAGCCACTATGGGGAACAGTGTGGAGATTCCTTAAAAAACTGGAAATAGAACTGCCATACAACCCAGCAATCCCACTGCTGGGCATATACACCAAGGAAACCAGAATTGAAAGAGACATGTGTACCCCAATGTTCACTGCAGCACTGTTTACAATAGCTAGGACATGGAAGCCACCTAGATGTCCATCGGCAGATGAATGGATGAGAAAGCTGTGGTACATATACACAATGGAATATATTACTCAGCTATTAAAAAGAATACATTGGAATCAGTTCTAATGAGGTGGATGAAATTAGAGCCTATTATACAGAGTGAAGTAAGTCAAAAAGAAAAACACCAGTATAGTATATTAATGCATATATATGGAATTTAGAAAGATGGTAACAATGACCCTATATGTGAGACAGCAAAAGAGACACAGAGGTAAAGAATAGACTTTTGGACTCTGTGGGAGAAGGCGAGGGTGGGATGATTTGAGAGAATAGCATTGAAACATGTATATTACCATATGTGAAATAGATTGCCAGTCCAGGTTCGATTCATGAGACAGGGCGCTTAGGACTGGTGCACTGCGATGACCCTGAGGGATGGGATGAGGAGGGAGGTGGGAGGTGGGTTCAGGATGGGGGACACATGTACAATCCATGGCTGATTCACATGAATGTATGGCAAAAACCACTACAATATTGTAATTAGCCTCAAATTAAAATAAATTTACAAAAAATAAAAGTTAATTTTATGTGTCAACTTGACTGGATCATGGGATGACCAGATATTCGGTTAAATATTATTTCTAGTTGTGTCTGTGAAAATGTTTATGGATGAAATTAGCATTTATATTGATGGATTCAGTAAATCGATTTGCCCTCCATGGTGGTGGGCATCATTCAGTCTGTTAAGAGCCTGAACAGAAGATGTAGGTGGAAGGAGAAAGAATTCAATCTTTCACACCTAATTGCTTGAGTTGAAATGTTGGCCCTTCGTATCCTTGCTGGTCCTGATTCTCAAGCCTTCAGACTAAGACTGAATTAGGCCCCCAACTGACAGAAGGCAAATGTGGGACTTCTCCAGCCTATATAATTGCATGATTGTGTGAGTCAATTTGTCATACCTGTAATGTATACACACAAACACACAGTTGATTCTTGAACAACACAGCAGTTAGGGGTGCCAACCCTATGCATGTTTGAAAATCCATGTATAACTTTTTAATCACCCCTCTGTATCTGTGATTCTGCAGTTGCTGATTCAACTAACCTGGGATTACACAGTACTGTAGTATTTACTATATCTGCATATAAAGAACCCATGAAGTTCAAACCCATGTTGTTCAAGGGTCAACTGTATTCTGTAATACTATACACAGAATGCATATTATATATGTGTGTTTATATATATGCATGCATGCTCAGTCACTAAATCATGTCTGACTCTTCGTGACCCATGGACTGTAGACTGCCAGGCTGCCTTGGCCATGGGATTTCCCAGGCAGGAATACTAGGGTGGGTTGCAGTTTTCTTCTGCAGGGAATCTTTCTGACCCAGGAATCAAAGCCATGTCTCCTGCATTAGCAGGCAGATTCTTTACCATTGAGCCAGCAGGGAAGCCCATGTATATATATAGTATGTTTTAAACTAATATCTGTTTTTTTCTAACTGAAGTATAGTTGATTTGCAGTATTATATTAGTTCAGGTGTATAACACAGTGATTCAAAACTTTTATAGTGTATACTCCATTTAAAGTTATTATCAAATATATCTATTTTTCCTATGCTGTGCAATATATTATTGCAGTTCATTTATTTTACACATCAGTTCAGTTCAGTCACTCAGTCGTGTCTGACTCTTTGCGACCCCATAATCACAGCACGCCAGGCCTCCCTGTCCATCACTCATGTCCATCGAGTTGGTGATGCCATCCAGCCATCTCATCCTCTGTCATCCCCTTTTCCTCCTGCCCCATATCCCTCTCAGCATCAGAGTCTTTTCCAATGAGTCAATTCTTTGCATGAGGTGACCAAAGTATTGGAGTTTCAGCTTTAGCATCAGTCCTTCCAAAGAACACACAGGACTGATCTCCTTCAGAATGGACTGGTTGGATCTCCTTGCAGTCCAAGGGACTCTCAAGAGTCTTCTCCAACACCACAGTTCAAAAGCATCAATTCTTTGGCTCTCAGCTTTCTTTATAGTCCAACTCTCACATCCATACATGACCACTGGAAAAACCATAGCCTTGACTAGATGGACCTTTGTTGGCAAAGTATTGTCTCTGCTTTTCAATATGCTATCCAGGTTGGTCATAACTTTCCTTCCAAGGAGTAAGCATCTTTTAATTTCATGGCTGCAATCACCATCTGTAGTGATTTTGGAGCCCAGAAAAATAAAGTCTGACACTGTTTCCACTGTTTCCCCATCTATCTGCCATGAAGTGACGGGACCAGATGCCATGACCTTCGTTTGTAATTCTTAACCCCCTAATGTTTTTTTGCACCTCTTCCCTTCCCTCTCCCTACTGACAACCATTCATTTGTTCTCTATACCCGTGAGTCTGTTTTGTTATATTCATTCATTTTATTTTTTAGATTTCACGTACAAGTAATAATACACAGTATTGTCTTTGTCTGACTTATTCCACTTAGCATAAGACCCTCCAGGTCCTTTTGTGATGTTGCAAATGGCAAAATTTCATTCTTTTTATATATACATATATATATATCAGAGAAGGCAATGGCATCCCACTCCAGTACTCTTGCCTGGAACATTCCATGGACGGAGGAACCTGGTAGGCTGCAGTCCATGGGATCACTCAGAGTCGGACACGACTGAATGACTTCACTTTCACCTTTCACTTTCATACATTGGAGAAGGAAATGGCAGCCCACTCCAGTGTTCTTGCCTGGAGAATCCCAGGGACAGGGGAGCCTGGTGGGCTGCCGCCTATGGGGTCGCAAAGAGTCGGACACGACTGAAGTGACTTAGCAGCAGCAGCAGCAGCAGCATACCATATTTTCTTTATCCATTCATCTGTCAATGGACATTTAAGTTGCTTCCATATATTGGCTATTGGCTGCTAAGAACACTGGGTGCATGCATCTTTTTAAATTAATACATCTGTATTCTTGAATGTTCCATGAGCAGTTGAAAATAATGTATATTCTGTTCGTGTTGGGGAGTGTCTGTAAACCTTTCTTCTCATTAGGTGAAAGTATTCCATTTTTCTAGTCATGCTGACATGCTGCCTAGTGGTTCAGGCAGAGAGAGAGGTTCTGAAGACTCCAACGATGTATTTAAATTTTTTCTATTTCTCTATTCTGTTTTTGCTTCAGGCATTTTGCAGCTCTCTTTTTTTGGTACATATACATTTAAGATTGTATCTTCTTAGTGAATTAACTTGCTTATCATCATGTAATGTTTTTGTCTCTGTTAATTTTCCGTGCTCCAAAGATTATTTTGTCTCATATTAATATAGTCTCTTCAGCTTTCTTTCGTTTTATGTTTGTGTGTCTTTCCCTGTTATTTATCATTAATCTACTGCTATAATTATATTTGAAATGAGTTTCTTAAAGATAGCATATGGTTGAATTTTGATACCTCCACTCCACCACCACATTTTTTGGTATCTTTAGAGGATTCACTTCTAATAAATTTTCTGACTCAATGATTTAAACCCACCCATTTAACTTTTTGATTCCTTCTGTTTTACATTCCTGTTTTTTTACATTCTCCTATCTTTATGTGGGATACCTGAACTTTTAAACACTTCTATTTTAATTTACCCATAGGTTTTGTTTTTTCAGTGCTGTTCTTCTAGTGTATCTCTATAGTTATTTTAATGGTTGCTTCTGGAATAATAATATATAAGTATAGCTTTTTTGCAGTCTGCTAGTATCAACATTCTGTTCATGGGGTTCTCAAGGCAAGAATACTGAAGTGGTTTGCCATTCCCTTCCCCAGTGGACCACATTCTGTCAGACCCCTCCACCATGACCTGTCTATCTTGGGTGGCCCCACACGTCATGGCTTAGTTTCATTGAGTTAGACAAGGCTGTGGTCCGTGTGATCAGATTGGCTAGTTGTCTGTGATTGTGGTTTCAGTCTGTCTGCCCTCTGATGCCCTCTCTCAGTGCCTACCATCTTACTTGGGTTTCTCTTACCTTGGACGTGGGGTATCTCTTCACAGTTGCTCCAGCAAAGCACAGCCACTGCTCCTTACCTTGGATATGAGGTAGCTCTTCTCGACCACAGCCCCTGACCTTGGACGTGGGGTAGCTCCTCTCGGCCACACTTCTGCTTCATTGCAGCTGCCTTGCTTCTGCCTTCAGTATTCTTGCCTTGAGAACCCCATGAACAGTATGAAAAGGCAAAAAGATAGGACACTGAAAGATGAACTCCTCAGGTCAGTAGGTGCCCAATATGCTACTGGAGATCTTTGGGGGAAAAAATTCCAGAAAGAATGAAGGGATGCAGCCAAAACAAAAACAACACCCAATTGTGGATGGGACTGGTGATAGAAGCAAGGTTCGATGCTGTAAAGAACAATATTGCCTAGGAACCTGGAATGTTAGGTCCACGAATCAAGGCAAATTGGAAGTGGTCAAACAGGAGATGGCAAGACTGAACATCAACATTCTAGGAATCAGCAAACTAAGATGGACTGGAATGGGTGAATTTAACTCATGACAATGGCACTCCACTCCAGTACTGTTGTCTGGAAAATCCCATGGAGGGAAGAGCCTGATAGGCTGCAGTTCATGGGGTTGCTAATAGTCAGACATGACTGAGTGACTTCACTTTCACTTTTCACTTTCATGCATTGGAGAAGGAAATGGCAACCCACTCCAGTGTTCTTGTCTGAAGAATCCCAGGGACAGGGGAGCCTGGTGCACTGCTGTCTACGGGGTCGCACAGAGTCAGACATGACTGAAGCGACTTAGCAGCAGCAGCAGCAGCAGACCATTATATCTGCTATTGTGGGCAGGAATCCCTAGAAGAAATGGAGTAGCCATCATAGTCAACAAAAGAGTCTGAAATGCAGTACTTGGATGCAATCTCAAAAACGACAGAATGATCTCTGTTCGTTTCCAAGGCAAACCATTCAATATCAGAGTAATCCAAGTCTATGCCCCAACCAGTAAGGCTGAAGAAGCTGAAGTTGAACAGTCCCATGAAGACCTACAAGACCTTCTAGAACTAGCACCCAAGAAAGATGTCCTTTTCATTATAGAGTACTGGAATGCAAAAGTAGGAAGTCAAGAAACACCTGGGGTAACAGGCAAATTTGGCCTTGGAATCCAGAATGAAGCAGGGCAAAGGCTAATAGAGTTCTGCCAAGAGAACACACTGGTAATAGCAAACACCCTCTTCCAACAACACAAGAGAAGACTCTACACATGGACATCACCAGATGGTCAACACCGAAATCAGATTGATTATATTCTTTGCAGCCAAAGATGGAGAAGCTCTATACAGTCAGCAAAAACAAGACTGGGAGCTGACTGTGGCTCAGATCATGAACTCTTTATTGCCAAATTCAGACTTAAATTAAAGAAAGTGGGGAAAAACCACTAGACCATTCAGGTATGACCTAAATCAAATCCCTTATGACTATAAGTGGAAGTGAGAAATAGATTTAAGGGACTAGGTCTGATAGAGTGCCTGATGAACTATGGACGGAGGTTCATGACATTGTACAGGAGACAGGAATCAAGACCATCCCCAAGAAAAAGAAATGCAAAAAAAGCAAAATGGCTGCTGAGGAGGCCTTACAAATAGCTGTGAAAAGAAGGGAAGTGAAAAGGAAAGATATAAGCATCTGAATGCAGAGTTCCAAAGAATAGCAAGGAGAGATAAGTGGT
Organism: Bison bison bison; assembly: GCF_000754665.1. Taxonomy (NCBI): domain Eukaryota; kingdom Metazoa; phylum Chordata; class Mammalia; order Artiodactyla; family Bovidae; genus Bison; species Bison bison. Next base: position 11,268,162 of record NW_011495071.1, read on the forward strand.
TATGTATGGATGTGAGAGTTAATATAAAGACAGTTGAGTACTGAAGAATTGATGCTTTTGAACTGTGGTGTTGGAGAAGACTCTTGAGAGTCCCTGGGACTGCAAGGAGATCCAACCAGTCTATCCTAAAGGAGATCAGTCCTGGGTGTTCATTGGTAGGACTGATGTTGAAGCTGAAACTCCAATACTTTGGCCACCTGATGCGAAGAGACCCTAATGCTGGGAAAGATTGAGGGCAGGAGGAAAAGGGGATGACAGAGGATGAGATGGTTGGATGGCATCACCGACTCAATGGACATGGGTTTGGGTAGACTCCAGGAGTTGGTGATGGACAGGGAGGCCTGGCATGCTGCGGTTCCTGGGGTTGCAAAGAGTTAGACACAACTCAGCGACTGAACTGAACTTAGTATCAACATTTTACCACTTCAAATAGAATTGTAAATACCTAATCATCCATGCATTCACTTCCTCTCTTGCCTTCATGATGTAGCTTTTTTAATTAAAAAAAAATATTTTTTTACAATTGTAAAAGTTACTTTCCATTTACAGCTATTACATGATATAATTGTCTTAACGTTACCTTGAAAACTAGATAAGACAATGTTATAATTTTAATTATCAATACAATCATATCAAGAGATGAAAAATCATATGTTATATCTAGCCATATATTTGCTCTTGGTATTGCTTTTTTTTTTCCCCCTAATGCTGATGAGTAGTTTTGTTGTGTAGTTGCCAATTTGTGTCCAACTCTTTTGTGACTCCATACCTGCCGAGCTCTTCTGTTCTTGGGATTTCCCAGGCAAGAATGCTGGAGTGGGTTGCCATTTCCTTCTCCAGGGGATCTTCCCACCCAGGGATTGAACCTCAGTTTCATGTATTGCAGGCAGATTTTCTTACCACTGAGCTAACTGGGAAGCCCCCTAATGCTAATAGTTTCCCTCTCTTATTATTTCCTTTGTCTTAAGAGTTTCCTTAGCCATTTTTTTCAAAGTAGGTCTGTGTACTGTGTGCTCAGTTGCTTCAGTCGTGTCCAGCTCTTTGCGACCCTATGGACTATAGCCTGCCAGGCTCCTCTGTCCAGATTCTCCAGGCAGGAATACTGGAGCGGGTTGTCATTTCCTTCTCCAGTAGGTCTGCTGACAATAAATTCTCTTTGCTTTTCTTCATTTGAGAATACCATTATTTCACTATTCTTACTGAAGGATATTTTCACTGAATACATAATTCTGAGGTGACAGTTCTTTCTTTCAGGACTTGAAAAATGTTGTGCCACTTCTTTATGGTCTCCATGTGTAGGAAATCTGTCATCATTCAAATTTTCTTGTATAGGTAATGCAAAATTTCTCTCTGCACTCAAGATTATTTACCTTGCTTTTAGTTTTTGAATGTTTGATTATGATGTTCTTGATGTGGAGTTTTGGAGTTTATTTTGCTTGGGATTCACTCAGTCTCTTGAGTCTACAGGTTTATATTTTTCACCAAAATTTATAAATTTTAGGCCATATTTCTCAGGTATTTTTTTCAACCTCACTTTCTTTCTCCTTTCCTTCTATGACTTGAATGACTGGCTAAGTATTTATTATTGTCCACAGATGTCTCCTCACTCCCCTCCCCCAGAAAAAAAATCCAAGTACTCAGAGAATTTACAGGTGAGCTCAAGGAAGAGATCATTCTTGTTTTATATAACACACAAGGTCAGATATTTTTCCCAGTTACATTCGGAGGGAAATGGAACCTTGAGTCCAAATTCCAGGTAAAGGCAGCACCATAAAATTATAGATCTGTTTTATTTATGAACACAAATGCAAAGATGTAAACTTACACAGATTGAAATAAACAGTGTATTAAAAAAATAGCTCATTAATAAAGTAGGATTTTTACCTTAAATGGAAGAAAAAACAGTCATGTGATTATCTCAGTAGATTCAGGGGAAAAAAAAGTATGACCACGTTTAAAATCTACTTATAATTTAAAACTATCAAATAACAGAAGTTAAAGAGAACATTAATATTATAAATGAGTTAAAACACATTTGTTAATGTTAAACAAATGAGTTAAAACTCATTTGTTAATGAGTTAAATGAGTTAAAAACACATCAAACATGTTCAATAGGAACATTTTTTATGCATAGGAATAAAACAAGATACCTATGATCATTGTTACTGCTCAAAACAGAACTCATATAATATGAAAAGAAAAAGAAGGAAAATGTATAATATTAGGAAAAAGAAAACTAAAACTGTTGTTATTCACAAATGATAAAATTATAGAGAAAATATTACAAAATCAGGTATTAGTATTAATAAGAAAGTTCTGTAAAAATGAAAATGATCTTCTACATAAGTATTAAACAATTACAAAAATAGAAAATAAAATAGCATTTAGAATATCATTAAAATTTATGACGTACTGAGGAATTAATGGAACTCTAATGCTTCATATGAGATATTTGAAAACTCAAAAGGATATAGAAGAGTTATAGTGCTTAGGCACTCAGTCGTGTCCAACCCTGCGACCCCAGGGACTGTAGCCCACCAGGTTCCTCTGTCCATGGGGATTCTCCATTCAAGAATACTGGAGTGGGTTGCCATGCCCTCCTCCAGGAGATCTTCCCAACCCAGGAATCAAACCCAGGTCTCCCACAATGCAGGTGGATTCTTTACCATCTGAGCCACCAGGAAAGCCCAGAAGAGTTATATAAATTATATTTGTAGATGGAATGAGTTAATACTCAATATTTTTTCAAATTTATTCTATATTCAGTGACATTAAAATTAATTAAATTTCCAGTAAGGTATTTTTGGGGAAAAGCCAAAGTTAATTTAAATTAGGATTCATGAATGAATGAAGCCTGGGCTCAGTCAACTTTCATAAAAAAATCAAAGAGATGTGACTACTGTGTGATCTATAAGATACTATAAGGCATATGAATTTAAAACAAAAGGATATACTGGTACAAGAACAGACAAAACAGAATACATAGTTTAAATACAGAGCATGTGTCTATATAGAAATGATATATTATGGAGGTGGCAGTAAAATCAGTGGGGAAAGGATTTATCATAAAATGTATAGTGCAAGTAAAACTGGCTCACTTTTTACAGAAGAATTAAATTTGATTTTTACCTCATGCCATTTACAAAGGTGAGTGGAAGACAAATTAAAATTTAAATGTAAAATATAAAACTGCAGAGCTAATGAAAAAAAAAATCAGACTATATTTGTGACCTTGAAATGAGAAAGAACTTCTTAAATAAGACCTCAGAAGCAAAACACAACTAGTGGAAAATTGGTAGATCTGAGTAAAACCACTTGGAATAAATGTTTGGCACTTTCTTATGTAGTTAAACATATGATTAGCTTATGACCTAACAATTCCTGTCCTGGGTATTTACCCTAGTTAAATTAAAACATATATTCACACAAATACTTGTACATGAATGTTCTCAGGCCTTATTTATAAAAGCTCCAAACTGGAAACAACTCAAATATACATCAGCAGGAGAATGGATAAATACACTAGAGCATACAGCTTAGAGCCCCAAAACCTTATGCTGGTTAAAATAAGCAATACCTATGATTCCATGTATATAAATTTCTAGAACATGCTAAATTAAACTATAATAACAGCAGATTAGTGGTTTCTTGAGACCAAGGGTGAGGTACTGAAAAGTACCTCAGAGGTATGAGGTACTTTAAAAGGTATGAAAGAGTTTTTTGAAGTGATAGACATGTGTCTCAATTGTATGTGGTTACATAGGTAATTTATTTGTCAAAAATTATTGAACTGTGCAGGGCTTCCCAGATGGCTCAATGGTAAAGAATTCACCTGCCAAGCAGGAGACATGGGTTCGATTCCTAGGTTGGGAAGATTCCTTGGAGAAGGAAATGGCAGCCTACTACAGTATTCTTGCCTGGGAAATCCCATGGACAGAGGAGCCTGTGGGTAAAAAGTAAAAATTATAAGACAAAAAATGATGAGTCTGAGTACATCAAAATAAATTATTATTGTTCCATGAAGGACACCATAAACAAAATCAACAAAACCCCTTGGATCAGGTGAGTAACAGATTGGGAGAGAGATTTTGGTGTCAAAATTGATAGGTTAATATCTAGAAAGATCAAAGAGCCAATGAACTTTGCTAATCAACCTTACAAATGAGAAACCCAGTTTAAAAATGGGAAGTGTATTAAGTTGTATGGTCACAGAAAGTTCAAATATCCAACAAGTATATAAGGAAATGCTCAACTTCACTAGTAATTAGAAAAAATAAAATTGAAACAAAAATACAGTGACATTTAATATCCAGCAGATTGGTAAACATTAGGAAGTTATACAATACCAAACATTTGACAAGAATGAGGGGAATAAAAATTTTCATGTTTTCTTCAGTAATGAAAACTGGTATATCCATTCTAGAGACAAATCTGGCAGTATTTCAATTAATTAATATTTTGAGTATTAAAAATGGACCAGAAACTATCTTAGATGCTGAGGAAGTCAACAGTGAGTGAAAAAATATAAAAGTATTTGCCTTCATTAAGTTTATTATTTAGTGGAGAGAGAAGATGATAAAATCAAACATAAAATGAACATGTATCAGTTCAGTTCCGTTCAGTCGCTCAGTCGTGTCCGACTCTTTGCGACCCCATGAATCGCAGCACGCCAGGCCTCCCTGTCCATCACCAACTCCCGGAGTTCACTGAGACTCACGTCCATCGAGGCAGTGATGCCATCCAGCCATCTCATCCTCTGTCGTCCCCTTCTCCTCCTGCCCCCAATCCCTCCCAGCATCAGAGTTGTTTCCAATGAGTCAATTCTTCGCATGAGGTGGCCAAAGTACTGGAGTTTCAGCTTTAGCATCATTCCTTCCAAAGAAATCCCAGGGCTGATCGTCAGATGATGGTAAATAGCATGGAGAAAAGAAAGACAGGATAATGTGTTAGGAGATGGCTAGAGGAAAAGGAAACAGTTACAATTTTAAATTTAGGGGCTAGGGAAGATTTCATTGAGAAGGAAAGGTTGGAGCTCAGACCTGTGAGGGATAAGCCATGTAATCCTGGAGAAGTGAGTCCAAGCCAGAGTCAACAGCAAACACAAAGGCCTGAATTGATACCATGCTTAAGGTGTTTGAGAAACAGCAAGGTTAGTATGGCTTGGTCTAAGGAAGTAAGGGGAGAATAAGAGGAAATGAAGTAAGAGAGATAAATAGGGGCAGATAACAAGGGCATTGTATGTATTTGAAGACTTTGGGTTACACTCTGAGTAAGATGGGAAGTCATTTGAAGGTTTTGTGGAAGGAGTTCTTACTGGAAAATAGGTGTGTATATAGCTAAAGATTCAGCATTTCTGTTACTGGCTAAATTCCACAGAAAAAACCAGGACATAGACGCATAAGACATGTACAAGAATTTTTTTTGAGATTTTTTGATGCAAGTGAGCAATAGAAGACAATTGAGGTGTCCTTCACTGAGAGAAGAAATATGTAAAACCCTTTCGAAAGTCAGTATAACAGGGAGAGGTATATATAGCTCCTAAATAGTGTTGTTGCTCAGTTATTTCAGTTCTGTCCAACTCTTTGTAACTCCATGGACTGTAGCCTGCCAAGCTCCTCTGTCCATGGGATTCTCCAGGCAAGAGTACTGCAGTAGGTTGCCGTGTCCTCCTCCAGGGGATCTTCCCAACCCAGGGATGGAAGCTGCATCTCTTAAATTTCTTGCCTTGGCAGGTGGGTTCTTTACCACTAGTGCTACCTGGGAAGCCCTAAATAGTGTTGAATGAAACAGAAAAGAAATAGAATGAGATCTGTTGTACAGTACAATATATACAACTTGAAAATACAAATATTCCAAAGGAAACACTATTTTTCAAATTTACAAAAATATGCAAGGATGTGAATGACTTAGAGTGGGTGTCTTTGAGGAGGTTATGAGAATGAAACGGGAATTGGGGGCTATAAAAGAAAAACAAATGTTTACAAAGTAAAAAGGCTCATGGAGAGGTGAAAACAATCATCTTCAATGCTCTCTCAGAAAGAGCAGTTGATTTTTCCTCTTCGAAATAAAAAACTTTTTTTTTATTATTATTATAGGAAAGTTTGAAAAACAGCACATCACCCTGTAGCCATCATCCAGCCTCCAAAATTGTTAATTTAAGGCCAATCTATGCCCACTTGCACCCTCATTCACTTTCCTCTGCTTGTTTTTATTTATTTTTTGAGCATTTTAAATCAACTTTTTCTTCCAGCTCTGATTTACATACCTAATAAAATGCACTCGTGTATATTTTGATGAAATTTAAGTATAACACTACCATAATTGAGTTATAGAATATTCCATCACTGAAAAAAAATCCCAGAACCTCATTCAAATCCATCTCCCATCAGCACCCCTAGGCAACCACTGATCTGCCTTCTGTCACTATAGATTATATTTGGCTTTTCTAGACTTATGTCCACAAGCAGCATAAAGTTTCCTTTGTGGTCATGTTTCCCTTTGAATTCTTTTTTTTTTTTTTTAATTACTTTATTTTTGGCTGTGCTGGGTCTTTGTTGCGATGCACAGGCTTTTCTCCAGTTGCGGAGAGCAGGGGCTGCTCTCTAGTTGCAGCGCATGGGCTTCTCATTGTGGTGGCTTCTCTTCCTGCAGAGCATGGGCTCTCGGGAATGGAGGCTTCAGTAGCTGCTGCACGTGGGCTCAGGAGTTGCAGCTCACAGGCTTAGTTGCTCTTTGGCATGTGGGATCTTCCCGGACCAGGGATTGAACCTGTGTCCCCTGCACTGCAAGGTGATTCTTAACCATTGGATCACCAAGGAAGCCCCTTTTATAGTCTTTTACATATTTATAATAGTAGTTCTAAAGTGTTTTCTGCTAATTTTGACATATAGAATTTCTTTAAAATTTTTTTATTGAAGTATAGTTGATTTATAATGTTGAGCAACCTCTGCTATATAGCATAGTGACTCAGTTATACACACAGAGACAGTCTTT
>NW_011495071.1:11275439-11280001 GCF_000754665.1 Bison bison bison
CTCCCTCCCCTTGGCAACCACAAGTCTGTTCTCTATGTCTATGAGTTTGTTTCTGTTTTGTAGACAGGTTCGTTTATGCCATATTTTATTCCACATATCAGTGATACCATATACTTGTCTTTGTCTTTCTGACTTACTTCATTTAGTATCACAATCTCTAGTTGCATCCATGTTGCTGCAAATGGTATTCTTTAAGGTTAACAGTATTCAGTTGTATATATGTACCACATCTTCTTTATTCATTCATCTGTGTACAACAATTTAGCTTATTTCCATGTTTTGGCTATTTTGAACAGTGCTGCTATGAACATATGGATAAGGAAATGGCAACCCACTCCAGTGTTCTTGCCTGGAGAATCCCAGGGGCGGGGTAGCCTGATGGGCTGCTGTCTATGGGGTCACACAGAGTTGGACACAACTGAAGCGACTTAGCAGCAGCAGCAGCTATGAACATAGGGATAGATGCATGTTTTTGTTTTTTTTTTTTTTACTTGAGTATAGTTGCTTTACAATGTGTTTGTTTCTGCTGTACAGCAAAGTGACTCAGCCACACATATACTTTTATCCCATTTCCTTGGATTTCCTTTCATTTTAGGTCACCAGAGAGCATTGAGTAGAGTTCCCTGTGCTATACAGTTGGTTCTCATTAATTATTTTTTTATATATAGTATGGTATATATGCCAATCCCAATCTCCCAACCCATCCAACCTGGCCCCCCTTACTCCCTTGGTGTCCATACCTTTGTTCTCTACATTTGTGGGCCTCTATTTCTGCTTTGCAGTTAAGTTCTAAATCTGTATACCATTTTCTAGATTTCATATATATGCACTAATACACGATATTTGTTTTTCTCTTTCTGACTCACTTTACTCGGTATGACAGTCTCTAGGTCCATCCACATCCCTGCAAATGGCTCAATTTTGTTCCTTTTTATGGCTAATATTCCTTTGTCTATATGTACCGCATCTTCTTATCCATTCCTCTGTTGATGGACATTCAGGTTGCTTCCACGTCCTGGCTATGTAAATAGTGCTGCAGTGAACATTGGGGTGCACATAATTAAATCTTTAACTATAATTTTGTCCAGGTATAGTCTCAGGAGTGTGAGTGCTGGATCTATGGTAATTCTATTTTTAGTTTTCTGAGATACCTCCATATTGTTTTCCATAGTTGCTGTACCAACTCACATTCCCACAAACAGTGCAGGAAAGGTCCCTTTCCTCCACATCTTCTCCAGTATTTGCTATTTGTAGACTTGTTAATGATGGCCATTCTGAGCGCTGTGTGGTGGTACCTCATTGCAGTTTTGATTTGCATTTCTCTAATAGTGATATTGAGGATTTTATGACTTACATATCATTTCTGGATCTTCTGGATCTGTTTCCAATGCCTGATTTTGTTGCTGGGTAGAAGTAACATTTTCTTTCTACATATGTCTAGAAATGCTTGATTGGATGTGAGACCTCAGATGCTATTTGTTGAGCATCTGGATTTTGTTACCTTTATTTAACAGTGTTGGGTTTTATTCTGGCAAGTAGTTAATTTACTTCTGGATCAGACTGGTTCCTTGAGGTTTGTTTTTAAGCCTTGTTAGAGTGATTTTGGAGCTTTTACTCCAGAGTGATTTTCGTCTCACAATTAAGACAGGATATTTCTGTGCCTCTATGAAATTCTCTTAAGTGTTTAAGGAGGTTTCTCTCACTTGTTAGGATGTGATTTGAATGTCTCCTAGTCCTGGGTGAGTCCTGGTAGCTGTTCGGTGTATAGCTCCCTGGTAATTGATTGCCCCTTAGTGTTCTTTACCAAGGTCATGTAGACTTATGCTACACATCCATAGTTTAGTATCCATATAAAACTCAAGATCTCGTTCCAGATTTCTGGAGGTCTTTCTCAGCATAACTCCCTTCTCTCAAGTACTCCAACTTGTCCATTCCAGCCACCTCAGCTTCCCCACGCTTGGAACTCTGTCTCATCAACTCAACAAGAACGCTTTTTTCCACTAAGGGATCTGCCTCCTAGCTTTGTGCACTGGAATATGTCTTTAGACAAAAAGCAAAACCAATTGTTGGGCTAACTTCATTTTTTTCTTTTCTTTTAGGGTTATAGTCTGTATTTATCTCCTATATTTTGACCAATTTTCTAGTTATTAAAGTAAGAGACCTAGTCTAATACTACTCTACCATTGGCCCAAACAGAAATCTCAGAAATCTTGAGTAGCAAACTTTTCAAAGGAAAACTGAGTCTCTACCAAAGGTCACTGGTATTATATCCTTCTGTTTTCAATTCTTTTTATCTGTATAGAACTATAGTATTTTAGGGTTGTGCCAGAGTTTCAACCTCTCTTATAGTATTCTGAAGTAAATCTAAGGCAGATATTATTCGTAAATATTTTATAAATGTAAGATGTACTCTTAAAACATAGAGCCTATTTTAAAAATTACAACTCCATGATCATATCTAAAATATTCAACAATAATTCCTCCCCGTCAAATATCCATTGTTCAAATATCCAACCATTTAATTTTAAATTTTTTCTTTTAAAAATCAGGTTTCAAACAAGATTCACAAGTTGAAATTGTTGTGTCTTTTAAGACTTTTAAAATCTCCATGTTAATGCTCCATTTATTTTGTATTTCTTTTGAAGTATGTTGTTTTACTCCTGTAGCATTTCCCACAGGGAAATATATTTTGTAGCAAAATAGTTTAATATGTAGTTTAACATGTTCCTTTAATAAGTGCTTCTGATTAGTTGTTGGAGAGAGAAGCGACAGTTTACTACCATAATTCATGTTGTTCTTCATTTTTTAAGTTCTATTTTTTATCATCTTCTTCAAAGTGTTATTTTTTCAATTAATTAATTGGACATTTTTTGTTTTACTCTATGGTTCCATATAGTTTTCCTCTTGCTGTTATGTACATCCTACATCTTTAACTTTCTCTAGTTAGTTAGCTTGCTATTGGATTTGCAATTATTGAGCAAATCTCTCTGTCCAGATTTATCTACATGATACAGAGGAATGGCATATGACACATTGAATACCCTCTTTACAGCATGGAAATGCTTGCTGAAGGATCCCCAAGCAGACACGACGGCCAAATAAATGCAGTACACATATTACAATTGTTCTATGTGTGCATGCTTATTTGACCTTTGTGTCGAATATGTTGCTCTTTTAAGGTATGTTAGTTTCCCATTATTGCTTAGTACAGAATTAACAGGTTAAGTTTAAAATCCAAGCGGACTTTTTTAAGCTTAATCTGTGGTTTCAGGCCAACCCAATGCATTGGAAGAGCCCTGGATTTTAATCAGAAACCCTGGGGTCAGGCTCTGGCTCTAATTCCGGCTTACTAGTGAATCAGATAGTCATTGAAGAGATTGTAAAAGCAACTCTGAGCACAGGGAACACCTCTATTCTCCAATCCAGGCAGATCTTCGGATGCACAGATTCTGCTTGACAGCACATCGTGAGTTTCTTCCCATGATGAGATGACGGAAGTGTAAAGAAGTCAAAGAATCAGCTGAAATTTATAAAGTTAGAAAAGTGAAGCTGGCATTTGAATTCAAACAGTCTGATTCCAGAAGATCAAGCCCTGAGCCTCTGGAGTGGGAACACTGACTCCAAGATCCTAGATGACTAGAACTAACCCTCAGTTCAGTTCAGTTCAGTTGCTCAGTCGTGTCCGACTCTTTGTGATCCCATGAATCGCAGCACACCAGGCCTCCCTGTCCATCACCATCTCCCGGGGTTCACTCAAACTCATGTCCATCGAGTCTGTGATGCCATCCAGCCATCTCATCTTCTATCGTCCCCTTCTCCTTCTGCCCTCAATCCCTCCCAGCATCAGAGTCTTTTCCAATGAGTCAACCCTTCACATGAGGTGGCCAAAGTATGGAGTTTCAGCTTCAGCATCAACCTTCCAAAGAACACCCAGGGCTGATCTCCTCTAGAATGGCCTGGTTGGATCTCCTTACAGTCCAAGGGACTCTCAAGAGTCTTCTCCAACACCACAGTTCAAAAGCATCAATTCTTCGGCATTCAGCCTTCTTCACAGTCCAACTCTCACATCCATACATGACTACTGGAAAAGCCATAGCCTTGACTAGACGGACCTTTGTTGGCAAAGTAACGTCTCTGCTTTTCAGTGTGCTATCTAGGTTGGTCATAACTTTTCTTCCAAGGAGTAAGTGTCTTTTAATTTCATGGCAGCAATCACCGTCTGCAGTGATTTTGGAGCCCAGAAAAATAAAGTCTAACACTGTTTTCACTGTTTCCCCATCTATTTGCCATGAGGCGATAGGACCAGATGCCATGATCTTCGTTTTCTGAATGTTGAGCTTTAAGCCAACTTTTTCACTCTCCTCTTTCACTTTCATCAAGAGGCTCTTTAGTTCCTCTTCACTTTCTGCCATAAGGGTGGTGTCATCTGCATATCTGAGGTGATTGATATTTCTCCCGGCAATCTTGATTCCAGCTTGTGCTTCTTCCAGTCCAGCATTTCTCATGATGTACACTGCATAAAAGTTAAATAAGCAGGGTGACAATATACAGCCTTGACGTAT
>NW_011495071.1:11280101-11284326 GCF_000754665.1 Bison bison bison
CTTGACATACTCCTTTTCCTATTTGGAACTGGTCTGTTGTTCCATGTCCAGTTCTAACTGTTGCTTCCTGACCTACATATAGTTTTCTCAAGAGGCAGGTCAGGTGGTCTGGTATTCCCATCTCTTTCAGAATTTTCCACAGTTTATTGCGATCCACACAGTCCAAGGCTTTGGCATAGTCAATAAAGCAAAAATAGATGTTTTTCTGGACCTCTCTTGCTTTTTTGATGATCCAGCGGATGTTGGCAATTTGATCTCTGGTTCCTCTGCCTTTTCTAAAACCAGCTTGAACATCAGGAAGTTCACGGTTCACGTATTGCTGAAGCCTGGCTTGGAGAATTTTGAGCAGTACTTTACTAGTGTGTGAGATGAGTGCAACTGTGCAGTAGTTTGAGCATTCTTTGGTATTACCTTTCTTTGGGACTGGAATGAAAACTGACCTTTTCCAGTCCTGTGGGCACTGCTGAGTTTTCCAAATTTGCTGACATATGGAGTGCAACACTTCCACTTCAGGATTTGAAATAGCTCAATTGGAATTCCATCACCTCCACTAGCTTTGTTCGTAGTGATGCTTTCTAAGGCCCACTTGACTTCACATTCCAGGATGTCTGGCTCTAGGTGAGTGATCATACCATTGTGGTTATCTTGGTCATGAAGATATTTTTTGTACAGTTCTTCTGTGTATTCTTGCCACCTCTTCTTAATATCTTCTGCTTCTGTTAGGTCCATACCATTTCTGTCCTTTATCGAGCCCATCTTTGCATGAAATGTCCCCTTGGTATCTCTAATTTTCTTGAAGAGATCTCTAGTCTTTCCCATTCTATTATTTTCCTCTATTTCTTTGCATTGATCACTGAGGAAGGCTTTCTTATCTCTTCTTGCTATTCTTTGGAACTCTGCATTCAGATGCTTATATCTTTCCTTTTCTCCTTTGCTTTTTGCTTCTCTTCTTTTCACAGCTATTTGTAAGGCCTCCCCAGACAGCCATTTTGCTTTTTAGCATTTCTTTGCCATGGGGATGGTCTTGATCCCTGTTTCCTATACAATGTCATGAACCTCCGTCCATAGTTCATCAGGCACTCTATCAGACCTAGTCCCTTAAATCTATTTCTCACTTTCACTGTATAATCATAAGGGATTTGATTTAGGTCATACCTGAATGGTCTAGTGGTTTTCCCTACTTTCTTCAATTTAAGTCTGAATTTGGCAATAAGGAGCTCATGATCTGAGCCACAGTTAGCTCCCAGTCTTGTTTTTGCTGACTGTATAGAGCTTCTCCATCTTTGGCTGCAAAGAATATAATCAATCTGATTTCGGTGTTGACCATCTGCTGATGACCATGTGCAGAGTCTTCTCTTCTGTTGTTGGAAAAGGGTGTTTGCTATGACCAGTGTGTTTTCTTGGCAAAATTCTATTAGCCTTTGCCCTGCTTCATTCCGTATTCCAAGGCCAAATTTGCCTGTTACCCCAGGTGTTTCTTGACTTCCTACTTTTGCCTTCCAGTCCCCTATAATGAAAAGGACATCTTTTTTGGGTGTTAGTTATAAGACGTCTTGTAGGTCTTCATAGAACCGTTCAACTTCAGCTTCTTCAGCCTTACTGGTTGGGGCATAGACTTGGAATACTGTGATATTGAATGGTTTGCCTTGGAAATGAACAGAGATCATTCTGTTGTTTTTGAGATTGCATCCAAGTACTGCATTTCGGACTCTCTTGTTGACCATAATGGCTACTCCATTTCTTCTAAGGGATTCCTGCCCGCAGTAGTAGATATAATGGTCATCTGAGTTAAATTCACCCATTCCAGTCCATTTCAGTTCGCTGATTCCTAGAATGTTGACATTCACTCTTGCCATCTCCTGTTTGACCACTTCCAATTTGCCTTGATTCATGAACCTGACATTCCAGGTTCCTATGCAATATTGCTCTTTACAGCATCAGACCTTGCTTCTATCACCAGTCACATCCACAGCTGGGTATTGTTTTTGCTTTGGCTCCATCCTTTCATTCTTTTTGGAGTTATTTCTCCACTGGTCTCCATTAGCATATTGGGTACCTACTGACCTGGGGAGTTCCTCTTTCAGTATCCTATCATTTTGCCTTTTAATGCTGTTCATGGGGTTCTCAAGGCAAGAATACTGAAGTGGTTTGCCATTCCCTTCTCCAGTGGACCACATTCTGTCAGGCCTCTCCACCATGACCCACCCGTCTTGGGAGGCCCCACAGGGCATGGCTTAGTTTCATTGAGTTAGACAAGGCTGTGATCCTAGTGTGATTAGATTGACTAGTTTTCTGTGACTATGGTTTCAGTGTGTCTGCCCTCTGATGCCCTCTTGCAACACCTACCATCTCTTACCTTGGACATGGGGTATCTCTTCACGGCTGCTCCAGCAAAGCGCATCCGCTGCTCCTTACCTTGGACGAGGGGTATCGCCTCACCGCTGCCCCTCCTGACGTTGAACGTGGAGTAGCTCCTCTAGGCCCTCCCGCGCAGACACAGCTCCTTGGACCTGGGGTAGCTCCTCCCGGCCGCCGCCCCTGATCTCCGATGCAGGGTAGCTCCTCTAGGCCATTCCTGCACCATCGCAGCCTGGCACTCTCAGCCGTTGCCCTTGACCTCGGACGTGGGGTAGCTCCTCTCGGCTGCGCTTGTGTGCCCTTGCAGCTGCCCACTAACTAACCCTGCTGCTGCTGCTGCTGCTGCTGCTAAGTCGCTTCAGTCCTGTCTGACTCTATGCGACCCCATGGACTGCAGCCCACCAGGCTCCCCCGTCCCTGGGATTCTCCAGGCAAGAACACTGGAGTGGGTTGCCATTTCCTTCTCCAATGCATGAAAGTGAAAAAGGAAAGTGAAGTCGCTCAGTCGTGTCCAACTCTGTGCGACCCCATGGACTGCAGCCTACCAGGCGCTTGCTAACCTACAACTACCTGAACCTTTGTTTCCGTATCTCTAACACAGGAAGAATAGTACTTATTTTAAGCAACTCGTGGGGTTATAGAAAAGGACTAGGTTGGTATTTGTAAAACTGCTTTACAACAGTGCTGTCCAAAAGAAACATAATGTGAGCCACAGAAGTGACTTAACTTTTTCTAAGCCATGTTGAATAAAAGTAAGAAGAGTCTGGTAAATTTAACTTTAATTATATATTTTATTCAATTCAACGTAAGCAAAATTACTATAATTTCAACAAGTTTCCAATTTGAAAAAACTATTAAGGAGATATTTCACATTCTTTTTTTTATGCTAAGGTTTTGAATTCAGTGTAACACTTACAACAGGTCCCAATTTGGATGCTAAATTTTAATCAGAAATACCTGATATGTATTTCAATTGCATAATATTTACAATTGAGTAAGTGGATGTGTATCCCCAGTTTTCCCAAACATAAAAAAGTTTTTCAGTAACTGAATCTAATACTGGTTTTTAAATTAAAATTAGTTAAAATTCCATAAAATTAGAAATGCCTTAGTCACACCAGCCACAGTTCAGTGGCTTAACAGTCCTGCACAGTTAGTGGCTATCATATTGGATAGTGCCACTGTATCAACTGTTGAGCTTTATGTATCTGACAGCTTTTACAGAAGTTCTTAAATCTCAGTTGGATGGTACACTATTTCTTTCACTCTGGGCCTCCACGTTAGAGACATGAATTTCCTTTGCTTTGACCTACAAAAGAATTTCCCAAGGAAAACCTCCCAGCTTTCCCGACAGTTGGATAACAGATTGCTTCCATTTCAGTAATCAGAATTTATTTTGTCTAAGAGTCACTACACTTTCTGGGAAATAAATACATCTCTAAGAGCAGGGGGAAGATGACCAAAATAGACTGTTTTTAAAGAGCTGAAAAATCGATTCCTGGTAGTAATGCAATCTCGAATACACGAAACCATTAGTGCAAGGAGCCCACAACGAGGTCAGGATCTATTCTGAGCCATGGAGGATCGAGCTCCCAAGTGACTTCAGTGCATTACCAAGAGCAGACTGATTCCGGGTAAGGCCAAACCCATCATCTCAGGGTGAGGGGCATCACGTGGGGTCACCTCAGGTGTCTGGGATCTCCTGGCAGAGGTGAGTCAGGGCAATGGGGCAACGATGATGGACACTCTACCCCAAGCATCTTTTTTTTTTGCATGAATTCATCACAGAATTTGATACCAAGGTATTTTTCTCTTCCTTCTTATTTGAGTAACAGATTAGAAACTCTTCACAGTTTTTCTTTTCCTC
>NW_011495071.1:11284426-11311178 GCF_000754665.1 Bison bison bison
AGAACCTAGTGCGTTCAGTAGATTGGACTGTTTACATGAACATTTATCTAGCACTTACCATATCCCAAACATTGTTCTAAGCACTTTAAATTAATTTTTGCGACAAACTTATCAGATACTTTTATAAGGCCCACTTTACAGATGAGAAAACTGAGGCAGAGAAAGCTGAAATAACTTGCACAAAGTGGTACTGCTTGTAAGTGATGGGGAAGGGATAGGAACCCAGACAATCTAGGTTTCTGACCAATCGGTAAACTCCATGGTCCATGCAGCTACTGGATGTGGGTCAGAGGCTGGACTTCCAAGCTCAGCCCAGAGTGCCAAGCCTTGCATCCAGTCACTAGGAATCAGATGCTGCCTTCCCTCATTAACTGGTGAAATCAGAGAGAGCTCAGAAACCCACCTGCCTCTACCACTGTGTCCTGAACCTCTAAAACAAGGGTCCCCAATCTCCAGAATCTAATGTCTGATGACCAGAGGTGGAGCTGATGTAATAATAATAATAGAGGTAAATGCACAATGAGTGTAACGTGCCTGAATCATCCTAAATCCCCCATTCCACCTCCCTGGCCTATGAAAACATTGTCTTCCAGGAAACCTGTCCCTGGTGCCAAAAAGGATGGGGACCACTGCTCTAGAATGTCCTCCATCTCTACAGCCTCTAACACAGTTCTACTCATCTTTAAAGCTCAGCTCAAAACACACCTTCTCCATTAGGTTTTTTAAATCTCTACAGTTAAAACTACTCCCTTTCTCATCTCCCAACCTCTTCCAGATTAATCTCTATTGTAGTTTTCTGTAAGTTGCTTGACTTACAGAGCTGTCTCTCCTCTTTGGCTATGAGACCCCAGAGGACGGGAAGTTCATATTATTCATTTTTTTAAAGATTTTTAAAATTTTTATTTATTTTTGGTTGTGCTGGGTCTTTGTTGTCGTGTGGGCTTTTTTTTTTTCTAGTTGTGGAGAGTGGGGGCTACTCTTTGCTGCAGCGTACAGGCTTCTTATCGTGATGGCTCCTCTTTTTTGTAGGGCAGGGGCTCTACGTGTAGGGGCTTCAGTAGTCGTGGCTCACATGGCTCCCAGGCTCTAGAGCACAGCCCCAGCAGTCACAGTGCACGGACTTAGTTGCTTTGTGTCATGTGGGATCTTCTCAGACCACAGCTCGAACCTGTGTTCCCTGCCCTGGCAGGTGGATTCTTTACCACTGAGCCACCAGAGAAGCCTCATCTTATTCATTTTTGTATCCCCCACAGCACCTAGCATTTGCTTTCTAGCACTCCATAAATATTCATTACTAATTCATCACTACTTCTATATTTCTAATTTGAATAGAAATATAATGTATTGGAAACTGTATTGTAGTGGGTTTCAAGAAACTTGAATTCTAAACTTGCTTCTATCACCAAATAGCTATATACATTTGGGCAATTCATTTTACCTCTCTGAGCCTTAGTTGTCTGTAATTGGATGAGATAATCTCTAAGGCCTCATGACATTTATGGAATGGGCTATTATTTGCTCTGAATTTATGGACACAAAACGTTTTAAACAAGTCCCTGAAGGCTATTTCATATATTCTGCGATCACTCCAGGGCTACGGGGGTGAGGTGCTTCTAAACAGGAACACATGAGAGGGGTCAGCAGAAGCAGCCCCTTGAGACAGGCCAAGTCTGACTGGTTGGTTATGCTTTAAAATTTCAGCCTGGTTAAAAGCCTGGATCTTACAGGAAAGGACCCTACATAAAGTGGTGGATACAGTAGAAGACAGCTTCAGGAAATAGTAGAGAGGGTTCTGTCCTCAGTGTGCTTAGTATGTGGTAGGAATCACTGGCTAGCTAGGCTTCCTTCGAGAACACCCTGGAAATAGCATGCAGGTAAGAGGTATGCACAGACAGGTGATAAGGCCATCGGAAAGCAGAAGATAACAAGTGTTGGTGAGAATGCAGAGAAACTGGGACCCATTTATGCTGTTGGTAAGAACATAAAATGATATGGCTACTATGGAGAGCAGTATCGTAGTTCCTCTAAAAATTAAAAATAAGACTACCATATGATCCAGCAATCCCACTTTTGGGTATATACCCCCTCAAAATTCAAATCAGGATCTTGAAGAAATACCTGTACTCTGATGTTCACAGCAGTGCGACTCCCAACAGCTAAGATATGAAAATGCCCCCAATGAATGGATCAAGAAATTAGGTACATACACACAATGAAATATCATTCAGCCTTTTAAAAAAAGGGGATCTTGCTATTTTGGACAACAGGGATGAACCCAGAGGACACTATGCTAAGTGAAATCAACCAGTTACAGAAGGACAAACACTACCTGTTATCGTGTATGTGAGAAATGTAAAACAGTCAAATTCATAGAAGCAGAGGATAGAATGGTGGTGACTAGGGCCTGAGGGATGGGACAAATAGGGAACTATTGTTCAATTGGTATAGAGTTTCAGTAACACAAGATGAATGTGCTCTGAGGATGTTATATAATATAGTGCCTATACTTATAAATACTGTATTGTGTACTTACATTTTGTTAAGAGAGCTATCTCAAGTGTTCTAATAAAAAAAAAGGACACAGGGAAACTTTTGGAGTGATGGATATGGTAGTAGTTTCCTAGGCATTTTTGGGCATGTGACCAAACTCACCAAATTGTATATGTTAAATATATGCAGGGTTTTTTGTGTATCAATTATTACTATTATTAGCGAGGAAACTTTAAAAAGTCATTTATAATCTTTGCAACCTAAAAATAAAAATGGTTTTCAAACCTTAAAAAAGGAAAAGATTGGATCTGGCTGGATACCCCACTCACAGCTAACATTTAAGAACAAACAAAGAAGGCTAAAAGGCAGGAAACAGTGGGATTAGGGGATGAAATATCTGCCTGGACCAAATAGTTTCAAAGTTTCTAAATGTCAAATACAAATTTCTAAGGTACAAAATGTTGGATTTTAAGTTTATGTATTAAAAAAAAATATTTGGCTGCATTGGGGCTTAGTTGCGGCCCCATATCTGTGTCTTTGCTGCAGCATGAGAGAGCTTTAGTTACAGCACGTGGGATCTGGTTCCCTGATCAGGGATTGAACCCAGGCCTCCTGCATTGGGAGCTAGAAGCCTGAGCCGCTGGATCACCAGGGAAGTCTCAAGTGTATGTATCTTAAAATCACTTGTTAGTGACTTATCCTGATTATCAGAGCCATAAAACAGTGACTGGTCTCACATCCTGGATAAAGAAAGGCAGAGAAGTTTTTGTTTTCATTCCCCCACTGGCATGTGGGCTCTAAACTCCTGTCTTCGCTCAGCACTTGGAAGGTGAATCACTTGACCTTGCTGGATCTTTGTAGCAGCTTCTGTAAAATGAAGGGCTTTATTGTAAAGATCCCTAACATCCCTTTTAGCTGGACAAAAGGTTGGTGACAGGTATTTTCCTCCACTGGACTATGTTGTCGTTCAGTTGCTAAGTTGTGCCTGACTCCTTGTGACCTAATGGACTGCAGCATGCCAGGCTTCCCTGTCCTTCACTATCTCCTGGAGTTTGTTCAAACTCATGTCCATTGAGTTGATGATGCTCTCCAACCATCTCATCCTCTGTCATTCCCATCTCCTGCCTTATGTCTTTCTCAGTATCAGGGTCTTTTCCAGTGAGTTGGCTCTTGGCATCAGAGGGCCAAAGTATTGAAGGTTCAGCAACAGTTCCTTCCAGTGAATATTCAGGGTTGATTTCCTTTAGGATTGACTGATTTGATCTCCTTGCAGTCCAAGGGACTCTCGAGTCTCTTCTCCAGCACCACAGTTCAAAAGCATCACTAGACCATAAACCCCTGGAATGCCAGACTGTGCTTTACCTATCTCTTTAGAGCCAGGTGCCAGCAAAGTTCCTGACATGTACTGGGGGCTCAATCAGTGCTGGTTGAATTGAACTGAATTGAATATAATAAATGAGGAGGCATGAAGTGAGAACCAGAAAGTTAATTTAAAAAATGGAAGCAAGCTTTCCCTTCTCTCTGTGGACAAAAGCTGGGAAGAGACCATTTTGGTAACAGGTAAAAACCCAGACTGAAGAAGAGTGAAATGTACACCCCATCAGCTGGGCAACAGAAACGCCTGGGGTATACAAATATTTGGAGAAAGGTTATTGATTATAAAGTAAGAGTGCTGATAAATTACAAAGAATAAATATAACCAAAATAGGTATATAAAATTAAGCCTTGCTATTGGGCTTCCCTCGTGGCTCAGCTGGTAAAGAATCTGCCTGCAATGTGGGAGACCTGGGTTCGATCCCTGGGTTGGAAAGATCCCCTGGAGAAGGGAAAGGCTATGTACTCCAGCATTCTGGCCCGGAGAATCCCATGGACTGTATAGTCTATGGGGTCACAAAGAGTTGGACACAACTGAATGACTTTTACTTTTTACTTTCATACTTCAGCCAAGTATAGCAAAGTTGGATCTGATGTGAAGAGCCAACTCACTGGAAAAGATCCTGATGTTGGGAAAAATTAAAAGTAAAAGGAGAAGGGAGCAGCAGAGGATAAGATGGTTAGATAGCATCACTGAGTCAATGGACATGAATTTGACCAAATTCCGGGATATAATGAAGGATAGGGAAGCCTAGCATGGTGTAATCCATGGGATTGGAAAGAGTCGAAGCAATTTAGCAACTGATCAACAATACAATAATCCCTTAAAAATTAGTGGAAAAGCTTTCAAATTGTTGCTTAGATTTTTGAGATGTTAATAATTATTTTTCAGTAGGTAATGCGTGCATAGAGGATCCAATTTAAAAGATTTTAAAAGCTATTATTAGCAGTATCGATTTTATCTCTTTATAGGCCATTAGTTACTTGGATAAAAAGTTTACTTTGTGTTTAAAGCAACCTCTGAGTGGAAACGCCGGTTAGCCTTTCTGATACTGTACCACCAGGGGCTGAAAGGCAGACCCTTCCATACAGCTGTGGAGTTGGCTGGCAGGTGAGATGTTGGCATCTAGATGCTGAGTAAGGCAAGAGTGATGGTGTTATCCCATCATACAGAGTGGGTACCTGAGGCCTAGAAAGAAGATACTTTGCATAAGATCACTTAGTCACTGGTGGGGGACTTCCCTGGTCATCCAGTGGTTAAGAATCTGCCTTGCAAGGCAGGGGACATGGGTTTGGTCCCTGCTCAGGGAACTAAGATCCCGTATGCCACAGGGAAACCAAGCTTATGTACTGCATCTAAGATCCAGCTGGGAAAGGCAGCTAAAACAAAAAAAGACACTGGTGGAACCCATCTGGGAAAGGCAGCTAGCCTCATTCTGCTGCTTCATTAGGCGCTTTATTTACCTTCTCGTCTTCTAGCCCAGGGCAGTTTCTCCGGACGTGCACTGCCCAGCCCTCCTACTAAACTGTCCAGGAGACTTGGATCCTTCGTTCCCTTTGGAGAGGAGTTTTAGGGCTCTACAGCACTAAAACTGGGCTCTTGCAGCCCAGTGCAGTCCAGAGGGACATGCACTGCCATCCTGGGGTCAGGACAGGCTCAGCACCTGCCTACAGAGGCAAGAAGCCTCCTCTGACAGATGCTTATGACAGTTTCAGGGCACAGTCAGGTTCTCTTCAGAGAGGAGAGCACGTTGGGATCTCGGGTTCCAAACAGGTCCCATTTCCTCAGGTTGATTGAATTCTCTCCATCACAGACTTCATCTCTGGGTCCCCGGAAGAGGGACTTGCAAGCTCAAGAATGTGCCCAGTTGAACTTGATTTACTCTTCATAAAAGACTCAGAAGGGAAGTTGACTTTTTACCCATTCTCTCCTCGAAGCCATCAAAAGAATTATGAAATCGTTTCCAGATCATGAATTAACGTTCAGCTCTTTCGCCCTCCTCTCCCATGGTGCAGAAGCCAGGCGGGCGGGTTTCCTCCTCTCTGTGCGAGCATCATGGCCATTGCAGGACTCTGCTGCCTTCCTCTCTGCGCTGCTGTCTTCACCACACTCCATGCCCCAGGATCTGGTCCACCTGCACGAGTGGAGGAAACAAACCTGAAACACACGTGTAGGGACTGTCCTGCTGTGTCCAAATGAGAGAGAGACTGTAAAGACAGTGTGATGGGGCAAGTTTTGAGGTTGTAATTCTGCAGAAAGGCAAGTCCCCCAGGAGGTCAGGGGTCTACATCCCGAACTTCTGTCTCCCTCCTCAGCAGAACCACGTCCACGCACTGAATACACTGTCTTTATTGTGAGGGCTCCCGCCTTGCTCCAATCAACACGTTTCTTTAACCCCTTTAAGATGAACTTGTTAGAGGTGTCTCCACTGCCATGGGTTTCTAACTTCCTCTGATTAATTACGAGGCTTGGAAATGTGTGAGTGTGTTTCAGACACTGTGCTGTGGGTGATCGTGGCGCTGAGCAAGTTCACTTCTTCAATGTTTAATGCTGAACTATTTTCTACTCCTGAGGTAGATGGGGAGAAGGGGCTTTGCATAGCCATGAATGTGTATTTGCATCTCTACTACTTTCTGCCCTGTATTGCTAACCTACTTGACTTCCTCCACCTTCAGCCAGATAGAAAAGTGAAAAGAGGCCAAGACACAGTTGGGGGTGGGGGGGTCATTGCTATTTAGGCAGGTACTGAAAGGAGGCGTTACTAAACTGTCCAGGAGACTTGGATCCTTCGTTCCCTTTGGAGAGGAAAATTTTAGGGCTCTGTGCCATGGTGATTTATCATAGATGGCAAAAATACTGGGTTGCCCCAAAGTTCACTCAGGTTTGTCCGTAAGATGTTATGGAAACACCTGAACGAATTTTTTGGCCAACCCACTATCTGTTGTCCAATGCAGTGCTAAGCTCTCTGCCTGCCTGTTCTGCAGAGCTATAAAGGGAAACGCTTTCCCAGAGTTTTCTGGGAAAGGCCAGTGTACCCTGGCCAACTGAGCCTACGTTTAGGTGTTTCTCCGGTTCCCTAAATACCCATTTTCTGTCTGGCCTCCAGACGGCTAATCTAATCTACTTTATTTTGCTTCTCATAATTTCATTATTGGATGTAACCCTGTCCCAAAGTCTGGGCCTGTCGCGCCCATGAAGCTTCTCCAATACCCTTTATAGTTCTTTCATTGATTCATTTACCCAATAAGTATTTGTCATCTTCGTGCTGGTTGCTGGTTATCCGAGGATGTAAAAGAGAAATATTTTCCCTTCATACCTTTGAAGTGTATTGTTCAACCTCACAGTTGTTTGTGGAACAAGAAATTGCAAACATGATGAGTGTGGTACTGATATACAGGGGGCTAAGGGAAAACATGGTGTGTGTGCACTCAGTCACTTCAGTCGTGTCAGACTCTGTGACCCCATGGACTGTAGCCCACCGGGCTCCTCTGTCCATGGGATTCTCTAGGCATGAATACTGAAGTGGGTTTCCATGCCCTTTTCCAAGGAATCTTCCCGACCCAGGGATCACACCGCTGCCTCTTATACAGATTGCAAACGTGATAAGTATGGTACAGATATGTAGGGGCCTAGGGGCCAAAGAGTCCAAAATTCAGTGCTTGGATGCAATCTCAAAAATGACAGAATGATCTCTGTTCGTTTCCAAGGCAAACCATTCAATATCACAGTAATCCAAGTCTATGCCCTGACCAGTAATGCTGAAGAAGCTGAAGTTGAACGGTTCTTTGAAGACCTACAAGACCTCTTAGAACTAACACCCAAAAAAGATGTCCTTTTATTATAGGGGACTGGAATGCAAATGTAGGAAGTCAAGAAACACCTAGGGTAACAGGTAAATTTGGCCTTGGAATACGGAATGAAGCAGGGCAAAGGCTAATAGAGTTCTGCCAAGAGAACGCACTGGTCATAACAAACACCCTCTTCCTACAACACAAGAGAAGACTCTACACATGGACATCACCAGATGGTCAACACTGAAATCAGATTGATTATATTCTTTGCAGCCAAAGATGGAGAAGCTCTATACAGTTAGCAAAAACAAGACCAGAAGCTGACTGTGGCTCAGATCATGAACTCCTTATTGCCTAATTCAGACTTAAATTGAAGAAAGTAGGGAAAAACACTATACTGTTCAGGTATGACCTAAATCAAATTCCTTATGATTATAAGGTGGAAGTGAGAAATAGATTTAAGGGACTAGATCTGATAGATAGAGTGCCTGATGAACTATGGACCGAGGTTCATGATATTGTACAGGACGCAGGGATCAAGACCATCCCCATGGAAAAGAAATGCAAAAAAGCAAAATGGCTGTCTGGGGAGGCCTCACAAATAGCTGTGAAAAGAAGAGAAGCAAAAAGCAAAGGAGAAAAGGAAAGATATAAGCATCTGAATGCAGAGTTCCAAAGAATAGCAAGGAGATAAGAAAGCCTTCTTCAGCAATCAATGCAAAGAAATAGAGGAAAACAACAGAATGGGAAAGACTAGAGATCTCTTCAAGAAAATTAGAGATATCAAGGGAATATTTCATGCAAAGATGGGCTTGATAAAGGACAGAAATGGTATGGACCTAACAGAAGCAGAAGATATTAAGAAGAGGTGGCAAAAATACACAGAAGAACTGTACAAAAAATATCTTCACTACCAAGATAATCAAGATGGTATGATCACTCACCTAGAGCCAGACATCCTGGAATGTGAAGTCAAGTGGGCCTTAGAAAGCATCACTATGAACAAAGCTAGTGGAGGTGATGGAATCCTAGTTGAGCTATTTCAAATCCTGAAAGATGATGCTGTGAAAGTGCTACACTCAATATGCCAGAAAATTTGGAAAACTCAGCAGTGGCCACAGACTGAAAAAGGTCAGTTTTCATTCCAATCCCAAAGAAAGGCAATGCCAAAGAATGCTCAAACTACCGCACAATTGCACTCATCTCACACGCTAGTAAAGTAATGCTCAAAATTCTCCAAGCCAGGCTTCAGCAATACATGAAGTGTGAACTTCCAGATGTTCAAGCTGGTTTTAGAAAGGGCAGAGGAACCAGATATCAAATTGCCAACATCTGCTGGATCATCAAAAAAGCAAGAGAGGTCCAGAAAAACATCTATTTCTGCTGTATTGACTATGCCAAAGCCTTTGACTGTATGGATCACAATAAACTGTGGAAAATTCTTCAAGAGATGGGAATACCAGACCACCTGACCTGCCTCTTGAGAAACCTGTATGCAGGTCAGGAAGCAACAGTTAGAACTGGACATGGAACAACAGACTGGTTCCAAATAGGAAAAGGAGTACGTCAAGGCTGTATATTGTCATCCTGCTTATTTAACTTACATGCAGAGGACATCATGAGAAACGCTGGGCTGAAGGAAGCACAAGCTGGAATCAAGATTGCCGAGAGAAATATCAATCACCTCAGATATGCAGATGACACCACCCTTATGGCAGAAAGTGAAGAGGAACTAAAAAGCCTGTTGATGAAAGTGAAAGAGAAGAGTGAAAAAGTTGGCTTAAAGCTCAACATTCAGAAAATGAAGATCATGGCATCTGGTCCCATCACTTCATGGGAAATAGATGGGGAAATAGTGGAAATAGTGTCAGACTTTATTTTTGGGGGCTCCAAAATCACTGCAGATGATGATTGCAGCCATGAAATTAAAAGACACTTACTCCTTGGAAGAAAAGTTATGACCAGCCTAGAAAGCATATTCAAAAGCAGAGACATTACTTTGCCAACAAAGGTCCATCTAGTCAAGGCTATGGTTTTTCCAGTAGTCATGTATGGATGTGAGAGTTGGACTGTGAAGAAAGCTGAGCGCTGAAGAATTGATGCTTTTGAACTGTGGTGTTGGAGAAGACTCTTGAGAGTCCCTTGGACTGCAAGGAGATCCAACCAGTCCATTCTAAAGGAGATCAATCCTGGGTGTTCTTTGGAAGGACTGATGCTAAAGCTGAAACTCCAATACTTTGGCCACCTCATGAGAAGAGTTGGCTCATTGGAAAAGACTCTAATGCTGGGAGGGATTGGGGGCAGGTGGAGAAGGGGACGACAGAGGATGAGATGGCTGGATGGTATCAACGACTCAATGGACCTGAGTTTGAGTGAACTCCAGAAGTTGGTGATTGACAGGGAGGCCTGGCATGCTGCAGTCCATGGGGTCACAAAGAGTCAGACACGACTTAGCGACTGAACTGAACTGAACTGAACTGAGGGGTCAAATAGATGGGGAAACGGTGGAAACCGTGGCTGACTTTATTTTTCTGGGCTCAAAAATCACTGCAAATGGTGACCGCAGCCATGAAATTAAAAGACATTTGCTCCTTGGAAGGAAAGTTATGACTAACCTAGACAGCATATTAAAAAGCAGAGACATTACTTTGCCAACAAAGGTCCATCTAGTCAAAGCTATGGTTTTTCCAGTGGTCATGTATGCATGTGAGAGTTGGACTATAAAGAAAGCTGAGTGCCAAAGAGTTGATGCTTTTGAACTGTGGTGTTGGAGAAGACTCTTGAGAGTCCCTTGGACTGCAAGGAGATTCAGCCAGTCCATCCTAAAGGAGATCAGTTCTGGGTGTTCATTGGAGGGACTAATGTTGAAGCTGAAGCTCCAATACTTTGCCTACCTGATGTGGAGAACTGACTCATTTGAAAAGACCCTGATGCTGGGAAAGATTGAGGGCAGGTGGAGAAGGGGACAACAGAGGATGAGATGGTTGGATGGCGTCACCAACACAATGGACGTAGGTTTGGGAGGACTCCAGGAGTTGGTGAGGGACAGGGAGGCCTGGCGTGCTGCGGTTCATGGGGTCACAAAGTGTCGGACACGACTGAGTGACTGAACTGAACTGGAGGGACACATCAGAAGACACTTAATCCAGAATGCAGATGAATCAGGAATGGCCCCCCTGACAAGATCCCGTTTACCTTAAAAGAAAAGCATGAACTCACAAGAGTGCAGGTAGATAGGAGTCATGTGTGTGAAAGTTTTGAGGTAGAAAGGAGAAAGTGTATTGAAGGTAACAGAAGGCCAGTGTGGTTAGGATAGAATAATAGCCAGTATTAATTTGGCATTTGATGTACAAGGCCATGTTCAAAGCAGTTGACACATTTCAATTTTTTTTTTAACCTTCACATTAAGTCTTTGATAAGGTAATTGAGAACACAGAGGAGTTAAGTAACTTTCCCAGGGTCACACAGCTAGGACATAACATAACTGGGATATAAGCCAAGACAGCCTGGCTCCAATCCCTGCCCTCTGAACACAGCATCAAACTTCAGAGATAGCATAGGGAGGGCAGATGAGGACCATATCACACCATTCAGGAAGAGGAGACAGAAGATTGCAAGTCAATGTAGACCACACTGAAAGTTCAATACAGCACCTAGGTCTGCTACATACTAATTTCAATCCTTTTCTCCATATGAAAATTGGGGAATCCACTTAGACTCTAGGGTTCCCAGGTGGCCTAGTGGTAAGAATCTGCCTGCCAATGCAGGTGATGTAAGAAAGGTGGCTTTGTTCCCTGGCTCAGGAAGATTCCCTGCAGTAGGAAATGGCAACCTACTCCAGTATTCTTGCCTGGAAAATTCCATGGACAGAGGAGCCTGGTGGGCCACAGTCCATGGGGTCACAAGGAGTCTGACACAACTGAGCGTGCACACACTGAGAATCCAGCTCCAGGTTACACACTGGAGAAATATAGGAAGCAGTCCAATTAGTCCAAGGGCTAATAATTCCCTTCCCCCATAACTTTGAGGCAAAGAAGAGGTTTGTGTGGGATGGAGAGCTGAAGGATTCATACAGCAAGGTTCACGTGAAGTGGCCTGCAGAATCATTAGGGTCTAGATGAAAAAAAAACCAAAACCAATGGAATGGTTGTCCATGCCTTTTAATTCTTTTGTTTTTTTTCAGCATGCACTTATCATGTATCTTCTCCCTGCCTGATTTTCTGCTAGAAGCTGAAGCTAGGGCAGTGAATTGGACAAGTGAAATAGAAACCAGCATGAGCAGGGGGACGGGATGCATGTGAGAAAGTCTGTGACTGTGGGTGACAAAGAAGAGACTAGCTGGCACCCAAGGGTCATGGGGAAAGTTAATTGGAGCTGGGCTTCGGAGATGGGAAATGAGGACAGGGAGATAAAGCAAGTGATTGTTCAAGGTTCTATCAGAGTTGAATGGGATTTCTCTTCTTCCTAACTGATAATGAGAAGCCCTCACTAGTTCTTGGGTAGGAAAGAAAAACAATTTGTTTCTAGAATGCTTTGTCTGGCAGCTCTGCACAGGCCACACTGGATAGCAAAGAGACCCAAATGTTAGTACAATGTTAGGGTGGGCAGGAGAAGCGAGGAACAGAGAAGTAGATCTGAATGCCATTTACTGTTTTTAACATTTTTTGAATGATTTTTTTGAAGTAGAGCTGATTTACAATATTTTATTAGTTTCAGGGGTACCACATAGTGATTCAATAATTTTGTAGATTACACTCCATTTAAAGTTATAAAATATTGGCTGTATTCCTGGTTTTATAAAATATATCTTTGTAGCTTATTTATCCTACACAGAGCAGTTTTGATCCGTTAGTTTCCTGCCCATATCTCGCCCCTCCCCTGCCCTATCCCATTTATTTAAAATGGTCTTTTAAAAACTACCTTATTTTATAGTCGAGAATAGTTCGTTAACAATGTTGTGTTAGTTTCAGGTGTGCAGCACAGCAATTCAGTTAGACATGTATCTGTTCTTTTTCAAAATCTTTCCCCATTTAGGTTATTTAAAAATATTGGGTAGAGTTCCCTGTGCTGTACAGAAGGTCCTTGTTGATGATCTATTTTATATACAGTAAGTGTGCAGATGCTAATTCCTAATTTATCCCTTCTCCCCTACCCTTTCCCTTTGGTAACTCTTAAGTTCATTTTTGAATTCACTGAGTCTGTTCTTGTTTTGTAAATAACTTCATTTGTATCATTTTTTAGATTCCACATATAAGTGATATCATATGATATGTCTTTGTCTGACTTCATTTAGTATGATACTCTCTAGGTTCATCCATGGTGCTGCAAATGGCATTATTTCATTTTTATGACTGAGTACTATTCCTTTGTATATATGTACCACATCTTTATCCATGCATGTGTCAATGGATTTAGGCTGTTCCCATGTCTTGGCTACTGTAAATAGTGCTGCTCTGAACATTAGGGTGCATTTATCTTTTTGAATTAGAATTTTCATCTTTTCTGGATATATGTCCAAGAGTGGTAACTCTATTTTTAGTTTAAGGAACCTCCATAGTGGCTGTACCAACTTATATTCCTACCAGCAGTGTAGCAGGGCTCCTTTTTCTCCACACCCTCTCCAGCATTTATTGTTTGTAGACTTTTTGATGATGGCCATTCTGACTGTGTAAGGTGAGATACCTCATTGCTGTTTTGCTTTGCACTTCTCTAATAATTAGTGATGTTGAGCATCTTTTCATGTGCTTTTTGGCCTTCTGTATGTCTTTGGAGAAATGTCTGTTTAGATCTTCTGCCCGTTTTTTGATTGGGTTGCCTGTTAAATATCATTTACTCTTATTTCTCACTTTTCTTACATACTCTTTAAAATTGTAAATTAGGTTGTCCTCTCATACTTGGAAATCAAGGGTAAACCAGCTTCTCTTGGTCTCTAAAAGTAGACAAGATTTCTGGTTGATAGCTCAGATCAGTTTTATTAACCCAAAACTACCTCTCAACTTGGCACCTCTTCAGCCAGAAACAAACATATTATTCACCCTGGATTGTCCTGAAAGGGGTAAGAGAAATGAGTGTAATTTAAGGAGACGGTCCTTAATTAAAGGAGCCACTTGGTAAACTTCAATGGCTGCCTTGTTTTGGCTAGGCAATTTTTTTAAATTTTAATATACTTTTCCAAATCTTCTTGTTTGTTGGAGAGTTTATCATAGTTGGCTTTTACCTGGTAAATTTTTATTTAATCTGTGGCGGATGCTGTGTCAGGTTGACCGGATTTCAGGATAGGCATTGTATCCTCCTGCCAAAGCAGTGAATGCAGCCCGTTGTGTGGTGAGTTCTCAGCGTGACACAGTACCCAGGATTTCAGAGCAGCCAGAGGGGTGAATAGGGTAGATTTTTTTATTTGCATGCACAAAGTCTCCCTCCTCCAACTACCCCTCTGAGTGGGCATGTATATTTTCACTATTAACCTAATGTCACACATTTTGTCGGTTACCATTATATTATGTGTGGGTAGAGATGCTGTAGCAATGAGTGACTGCTGCATGTAGTCAAACAGACCAATCCAGAATGATCATATGATTTTAGTGAACACCCTGCATCACCACTTACCACTTGCAGAACTGAGGGAGTGTCTGTGTGTGTATACACACACACACACACACACACACACACACACACACAAAATCTGGTTTCGCCCCCAACATTTTTTCCCCTGTGGCATTGCAGAACTCTGGAACCGAAAGGAATTTACAGATGGGAAAGTTTATCTGCATTATTTAAAGACAAAGAAACTGAGGCCTAGACAGGAAAGGCGGCCAGATGCCACAGGCCACAGAGCTAGTAAGGAAGTTCAGGGATTGGAATACAGATTTCCAGATCCTGGCCTCTCTGTGTATCTCACCATGTTAAATCCTCATACTTGATTCTTAAAGAAACATGGATCTTCAAGACTGGAGACCCATGTGAAAAAGCACATGAAAAGATACTCAACATCACTAATTATTAGAGAACTGTGACTTCCCTGGTGGCTCAGATGGTAAAGCGTCTGCCTACAATGCAGAAGACCTGGGTTCGATCCCTGGGTTGGGAAGATCCCCTGGAGAAGGAAATGGCAACCCACTCCAGTGTTCTTGCCTGGAAAATTCCATGGACAGAGGAGCCTGGTAGGCTACAGTCCATGGGGTCGCAAAGAGTCAGACATGACTGAGCGACTTCACTTCACTTTGCAAATCAAAACTACGATGAGGTATCACCTTACGCTAGTCAGAATGGCCATCATTAAAAGTCTACAAATGATAGATGCTGGAGAGGATATGGAGAAAAGGGAACTCTCCTACACTCTTGGTGACTTACAGTGTTGAAAAAAAAACCCATTAATTTAGAAGTTATCTGCAAAGATATGCCTTGAACTCAGGTCTCTGGACTCCCAGACCAGAGCCATTTAACTGTTCTGTAGTAGAGGTATTGAGTGCTGTTTAGATGTACTTGGAAATGCATAGTGAAAATAGTTTTAAAAATTCCCTGAACCCTATACCCTGTAGTTCTTGGCCTGTTCAAGCCCTGACCTCATCATCTGATTGCTGTCTGTATTTTTCTTAAACATGTTGAGGAACTGTAGAGAAGTGGCTTAGAGTGTGCTGAGACAGCCCACTGATTTGATATTATAACACTTCCAGTCAACAGAGTTAATTACTTCAAATGTGCAGCTTAAGTGTATCCATTGAATGAGATCAGAATCAGTTCCTGGAAATCAGGCTTTGATAATGAGAGCTTTGCAAGGCAAGAGCCACAGTGAAGGGGAAGCAGCGCAGTGGGGTTCTAATATCTTGGTACCACGTTGCCCCTGTCAGGGTTGACTGGAAGGGAAGTGGGTATCTTGTCCTACCCTCTTTGACCTGCTCATTATAGAAGTCCCCTAGTATTTCCAAGTAGGAGCTACACAGGGCTGCCCACTTCAGAATCCTGTCCCCCATGGGTTGTCTTCCCATGGCAACCCTCTGTATGCTGGACTGTTCTTCTCTACCTACCCTCAGTACACCTTCTTCCACCCCCGCTGGCCTGTTTTGGGTTCCAGGTCTATCTTCTGCTCTCCTTTATGATGGTCAGGGGTCTCACTCACTGGTCTATTTGAGGACACTACTGTTAAAATATGGAGAATTTATCATTTGTGGGATCTGCAACTCTGTCAGTCAGCTAGGGCTGCCATAAGTATATATAATACTTTAAACTGGGTGACTTAAAAAGAAATTTGTTTTCCCATAGTTCTGGAGGCTGAAAGTCCAAGATCAAGGTGCTGGCAGGGTGGACTTATCCTGGGGGTTCTCCCTTTAACTTGCAGAAGGTCACCTTCCTGTAGTATCTTTACATGGCTAAAATTTCTCTGTGCACAGGCATCCCTGGTGTCTGTCTCCTCTTATAAGGACACCAGTCATATTGGATTAGGGCCTGGCTCTTATGACCTCATTTAACCTTAGTTGTCTCCCTAAAGCTCTCACTTCCAATACAGCCGTACTGGGGATTAAGTACTATAACCTGTGAATTTTGAAGAGGCAAGACTGAGTCCATAACAGGACCACAGGTAGGTTCCTCTCTAATAGAGATGTCCGCAGCCTTATCTCAGAGCAGTAACTCTCTGACTGTGTATGTCATCTCCACAGGCAAGTGAGGAATGTGATTTGGACAGAGACCTCTACCCCTGTATACACATCTCCAAGGCTGCCTACAAATACAGCCAGATCTGAACAATTAAAGATCTGCATTCCAAATCTCCAGGTGATAGACAAGTTGAATGATAAAACCTCCTGCCCAGGTGGCATTTTCAGTAGGCTCAGAGAAATACCAAAGGGATGCGCCCAGAGTCCTCACCAGTTAGCCAGTTTCATTTTGTTTGAGGACTTGGATTTCATTTTTATTATTTAATTTTGGAATGTAGGGAGATGTATTATATATGGGTTAGTTATATATAAATGTGAGTGTTATGTATCTATGGAAATATGTTTTTTCACTCTAAGCTTTGAGAAGGTTACAGAAAGTTCATATGTTAGACTAGATGTTAGAAACCAAGGTCACCACAGTCAGGGGTATCATTGTGCATCATGAGGCCACTGACTATGCAAGTGAGCCAGGCATCTGCATTAGGCACCAGTAATAATGATAATAGTTGACTGTGAACAAACCATGATTTTTATGTCTTCACTGTGACTCTGTGAGGGTGGTGTTCTATAGAACAGGAAATGAGGCGTACTTTGCTCAGAGTCAGACAACTACTAAGTGTGGCAGGAGTACCTGTCTGATAATGAAATGCAGGTATTGTGCTCACTCTGAATAAAACACAAATACTTAGTGATGAAAAACAGGGCAAGGAACTTTCCTGGCACTCCAGTGATTAGGATTTCACCCTCTAATGCAGGGGGCTGGGTTCCATCCCTGGTTGGAGAGCTAAGATCCCACATGCCCTAGTAGCCAAAAATAAAAACATAAAACAGAAGCAATATTGTAAAAAAAATCAATAAAGACTTAAAAAAAAAAAAGAAAAGCAGGGATAATCCATGTTGTTGTCTCAGTGTTGCAGCATTGAAAGATTGAGGTGATTGGTTGGAGGATAAGTTGCTGGAGAAACCCCAAAGAGACGTGACCTGAGCCAAACCTTGAAACATAAATAAAATTCAGAGAGGAACAGAGGTGGGGAAAGAGAGTATGCTAAATCGGAAGCATGTGCTGAGTCACTTCAGTCATGTCCAACTCTGCGATGCCATGGACTGTAGCCCACCAGGCTCCCTTGGTCCATGGGATTCTGTAGGCAAGAATACTGGAGTGGGTTGCCATTTCCTTCTCCAGGGGATCTTCCTGACCCAGGGATCATACCTGAGTCTCCTGTGGCTCCTGTATTGCAGACGGATTCCTTACCACTGAGCCACCGGGGAAGCAGAACTGGAGGCAGAAGTGGCAAATTGAGTGGAGAGAACCAGAAGACTTTCTGGCAAGACTTTATGTAAAGGTTTGGAAATACAAATGAAGAGAGGCTGTGTTCCTATTTGTCAAGACAGACTCTGGACTCCACCTTGAAGGGGAAGCAAATCTTGTGTTGAATCTCAGAGTGGCTTGGATCTAGACTGGTCAGTTTTCACAGACAGCAGTTCACCTGCATCCGAGAAGTGAGCTTTTTAGTCAATATGTAGGAATTTGTCTATTGAAACTGTTTTAATAGCAAATAGCCACTAGCCCTTCTGCTTACTGAAAAATAATAAATGTCAGGAACATAAAAAAAAAATTTCTGTAGCTTTTTGTAGCTTTGCTGTTTCATGGGTGCAGATGGACTTGAATGGAATTGTTGTTTATTTGTGCCACAGTCTGAGTGAAAGTGTGAACCAGAAAAAACGTTCTACACAATCATTCATCTTACGTTCTCAGTAAAAAACATGCTTCGCGTTGTCAGTTCAGATTTTGAGACTCCGATGACACAGGCTCAATTACCTTGAAGTCATTGAATTCTCATCCATTAGATGAAGATGTATATGAAGATGACCTCAGAATTCATTACTTTCCAACATATGTGTCCTCTTTCTTCATGGATTTACATGATCCACCACTTTAGTTATGTCAGTAGAGGTATCAGTGTGTTTCCAACCAAAGGCAGCTTCTTACACATTTCTGGATCTCTTATATATAGATCTAAATGCTCACATTGCCTTTTTCCTAAACTAGATTTCTCTTCTCTTAGGAGATGAAGTAATAGAGAACAGAGGACTTTGGTGAGAACTTTTATTACACAGTAATTTTAAATTTAAGAAATTGTTTCACAGAGATGGTATCAGAAGTAACAGGAATAAGTTGTTGTGGAAGTGAGAGCATTACCACTATGATATCGGATGTGAGGATAGTAGACAGCCAGAGGAGGGAAAGCTGGCTGGGAAATTCTCAAAATTCCAGTCCGTAGGGTAAATCTTTAAGGGAGGGGTGCTTGGAGACAGTAGGCTTTGTGATGGAATCATGTTAAACCAGCATGTCCTCAAACTGTCATTCTATAAAATGGACAAAACCCAATTTCTCATATCATCAAATGTCATTTTCTGAGCACCACTTCCTGTGTCAGGGAAGGGAAATATCAAGGAACATAAGTGAATGGTCCCAGTCTAGGAGATCATGGTTTACTTCTGGAGGCTTAGACCTAACACAAGCATAACTGACATACAATACATAGCAATTTATAGGAAATCCTAAACCATCACCCAGAACCCAGCAGTTTGCAAATAATGCTGTGCATCAGAATCAGCTGGGGGCTTGTAAAAGGACAGAGTCTCAGGCTGTATTCCTGGAAATTCTGAGTTGGAGCCTTTGCTTCTCGGTTGGTTTTTGTTTTTTAACAAGCTCCAAGTCCATTAAAGACTGCTGGTGAAGACAATAAGGGTATGGGGGAGTGGGGTGGACAATCACTTTGGACTGGGGCATAATGGAAACTGCACCCCCCCCCACCCCCAGCACTGAGCACAGAGGTGGAAGATACAGGTTCATAGAGCTGAGGGTATATGCATGTGGAGACAATCGGGGTGGAGTGAGGGGGTTTAATAGGAGGTGGTGTCCACTGGGTAAATGCCTGGATGGCCTGTGGACTAACTCCAGTCTGTGAGAGCAGGAAGAGAAGACTGGCTTGGTTCTTTCAGACAGGGATCTTGATGGTCCGGCAAGGCTAGTGGAAGGGAGAAGAAAGTAGGTATTGGATCTTTTATTGGGCACACACCTGGTAAAGCCCCTTGGGAGAAAGAGGAGGGTGGGTGGGTGCCTATGTCTTTTTCCCTTCCTGTCTGCTCAGTGAAGCTAACTGATCTCTAGCACAATGTACTAGGTGTACATTAAACAAAACACTAAGATTAGCCAATCCACTTACCTCCCCCAAAGGAGCTCGCTCACCCAGAGGAAGCCTGACAAATGACCACGTAAAATATTATGCTTTTAAGAAGGTCCCTTATATCTCAGAGAGTCAATAGTCCATTATGTCAGTTCCCATCCACTGGCTTCTTTCTCAGCTATTTATATTTCCATTTAGTTGAAGCGTAGGCAAAGCTCACCAAGGCCCAGAAAATTAGAGTTATCAGAGCCTCGTTAGTTATCTCTTCTACAACCATCTATCTTTTTCATTCCACCCACTCTGGGCCCAGCAGTTTGGCTCCTGCTTTCACTTCCTTTTGAGACTTTCCAGTGTGAGGTCCTGCTTTTTCCAATGTCTCCACTGCTGATCCTTTGACTATATCTTTTCCTCTTCTGTTCTTCTGGTATTTGGTTTTTTCGTGGGGAGAAGAGAAGAGAAAAATGAAGACTTGGTGAGAGAAAACGTTTTCTGTACCGGTTTTCCTGCATTCTGCTGTCTTCTCTGTTTTTTTTTTTTTTTTTCAAATTTAAATTTATTTAATTGGAGGCTAATTACTTTACAATATTGTATTGGTTTTGCCATACATCAACATGAATCTGCCACAAGTGTACACATGTTCCCAATCCTGAACCCCCCTCCCACCTCCCTCCCCATACAATCCCTCTCGGTCATCCCAGTGCACAAGCCCCAAGCATTCTGTATCCTGCATCGAACCTGGACTGGCGATTTGTTTCTTATATGATATTATACATGTTTCAATGCCAGTCTCCCAAATCATCCCACCCTCACCCTCTCCCACAGAGTCCAAAAGACTGTTCTGTACATCTGTGTCTCTTTTGCTGTCTTGCATACAGGGTTATCCTTACCATCTTTCTAAATTCCATATATATGCATTAGTATACTGTATCGGTGTTTTTCTTTCTGGCTTACTTCACTCTCTATAATCGGCTCCAGATTTATCCACCTCATTAGAACTGATTCAAATGTATTCTTTTTAATGGCTGAGTAATACTCCATTGTGTATATGTACCACAGCTTTCTTATCCATTCATCTGCTGATGGGCATCTAGGTTGCTTCCATGTCCTGGCTGTTATAAACAGTGCTGCGATGAACATTGGGGTACACGTGTCTCTTTCAATTCTGGTTTCCTTGGTGTGTATGCCCAGCAGTGGGATTGCTGGGTCATAAAGCAGTTCTATTTCCAGTTTTTTAAGGAATCTCCACACTGTTCTCCATAGTGACTGTACTAGTTTGCATTCCCACCAACAGTGTAAGAGGGTTCCCTTTTCTCCACACCCTCTCCAGCATTTATTGCTTGTAGACTTTTGGATCGCAGCCATTCTGACTGGCGTGAAATGGTACCTCATAGTGGTTTTGATTTGCATTTCTCTGATAATGAGTGATGTTGAGCATCTTTTCATGTGTTTGTTAGCCATCTGTATGTCTTCTATGGAGAAATG
Source organism: Bison bison bison (assembly GCF_000754665.1). Lineage (NCBI taxonomy): Eukaryota > Metazoa > Chordata > Mammalia > Artiodactyla > Bovidae > Bison > Bison bison. The sequence continues at coordinate 11,305,407 of NW_011495071.1, forward strand.
TCTATTTAGCTCTTTGGCCCATTTTTTGATTGGGTCGTTTATTTTTCTGGAGTTGAGCTACAGGAGTGGCTTGTATATTTTTGAGATTTTACTTCTCTGTTTATGTCCTATACCTTGCACACTCATTGGTCTGTGTGCTCAGTCATGTCTCACTCTTTGTGACCCCTGGACTATAGCCTGCCAGGCTCCTCTGTCCATGGACTTTTCCAGGCAAGAATTCTGGAGTGGGTAGCCATTTCCTTCTCCAGGCAGTCTTCCTGACCCAGGGATTGATTCCAGGTCTCCTGCATTGCAGGCAGAGTCTTTACCATCTGAGCTTCCAACAAAGTCCTCTTGCTGGCCTAATCTTCCTTAAACAGCTCTCAGAATCACAGGAGCTAGGACAGGTATATATTGACACTGAGATAAACTGCCTTGAAAAATAAAGTTAGGGAGTAAGAAGAAATACTTGAAAAGGGGAACTTACCATCACAAAGACAATCTGTTCCACTGTTGGACAGTGTGGATGGTTGAAAAAGTATTCCTCTGTTCAGTGCTATGAGGATGATCTCAGAACTGTCCAGCTATTTTTGCCTTCTGAAGTTACACAAAATATATCACATTGTTCTTTTACAGTATAGAACTCTGTATGTATGTAGAATTTCCACACACATACATGTACACAATCATACATACACACACAGAGCCTCAAAGTCTTCTCTTTTCCAGCTAAGCACCTCTACTACTACTACTACTAAGTCGCTTCAGTCGTGTCTGACTCTGTGTGACCCCATGGACTGCAGCGTACCAGGCTCCCCCGTCCCTGGGATTCTCCAGGCAAGAACACTAGAGTGGGTTGCCATTTCCTTCTCCAATGCATGAAAGTGGAAAGTGAAAGTGAAGTCACTCAGTCGTGTCTGACTCCTAGCGACCCCATGGACTGCAGCATACCAGGCTCCTCCATCCATGGGATTTTCCAGGCAACAGTACTGGAGTGGGGTGCCATTGCCTTCTCCCAAGCACCTCTAGTTCTTGCAATTATGACTCAACAATTTTCTTCTCACTTACTGTCCTTTTGACCAACTCGGGTCATAAAACTGACTGTAGAACTCAAGATACAGTCAGACCACACAAAAGGACTTTTCCTCCCTTTTATTGGGTACTGTGCTTTTGTTCAAACACCCTAGCTTACATTAGCATTTTGAAAGCCAGTGACACTGTTGATACCTATCATGCTTGCAGTCAACTAAGATCTATAGACTTGCAATCTAAGTTAAGGACTTGAAAGACATCTCTGTTCAATTTAATCTTGTGAGTTTGGCCCATATTGTCTTCTGGCAAGATCTTTCTAGATGATGATTCTTTCAGCAATGGCTCTCCTTCCTAACTTTATGTAATCTCCAATTTGATAAGAAAACTGTCAATTTTTTTCATAATATATTGTTGAGTATAACTAATAAGTTAAAAACAGTTTTATAATGCAATCTTACTTTACTGAAAATACCTGTTATTTGTACAAAAACAATCCGGATGAAGATATACTAAAATGTTAACAGTCCTTATCTCTGATTATAAGACTTACAATTTTTAATTTTTGGTTATACCTTTGTCTGAGTTACTAACTTAGTTACTTTTAAAAGGAGTGCTTCTAACTGAAAAGACTGGTTTTGAATGTATGGTATCTATTGTTACCTAATTGCTGTGAGTTTCTTGAGTCTTTAACTTGACAAAGTTTCTTGAAAACAGGGAAGCTATGCTTCATAATCTCCCAAGGAGCTGGCACAAATCTTGACTGACTGGGTTTGCTTTTAAATTAACTTGTCCTTCCTCCAGTGCTGAAGACATGGCCTTTGGTTTGACTTTTCTCTCGTTTATATCAATGTCTTAAAATAATGGGAACACATGTTTTATCTACATCAACACTTAAGCAAATAAGGCTGATTCATTTACTGGTGAATGATTATTCGGTGAGTTAACAAATCTGTTTAGCCAATTGAAAGCCTATTATTTTGATTTACCATGGTTGGCTCATAATTCTACAATGTAAACATAAATAATGGAATAATTTTGGTGAGAGACTATTGGTGAACCCTCCAAGTACTGTTTTGTTGAGACCAGCACTGTGCTAAGAATTCCTACAAATGGAGATGAAGACAGGACTCTTGATGTCAACTCTGGGAGATGGTGAGGGACAGGGAGACCTGGCGTGCTGCAGTCCATGGGGTGACAAGGAGTCGGATGTGACGAGGCAACTGAGCAACAGCAGCAGTTGGTGAGGTAAGACTTCCAAGAGCAAAAAGGTGTCAGGATACATATTGGGACATTGATTGGTGTTTGATACTGTCTTTAGGTCATTACATTTCTCTCTTCAACAGAGCATTTGGTCAAGGAGAATGAGGGGTGAGAATAGGACTTTGTCCTCCAGTTGTAACCCCTAGAAGATAACAAACTGAAACTCATAGAAAAGTTATTCATATACATTTTTTTCTACATATTTGTTTTAGAAAAATGTAGAAATTATAATTTTTCTATTAGGTAGAAATAATTTACTATGGCCAAGTGATCTCCTTCCCTTCTCAGTCTTCCTTGCTCCCTGCATCCCACAGTGCTGTCCACTCTGTATCTCTGAGGCAGACTCGGTGGACCATGGTTCTTCCATCTCCCACTGCTTTCCCGTTATCTGGGGTCTCTGGGAAAGATGGGCTGAGAAGGTCCTTTGTCCTTCAGTAACCACACATAGTTTACATGGAAAATCTGACTCTGATAAGGCCCTGTGTGCTCACAAAAGGCAAAAACCATGAGGAGGTACTACAAAATTATCTAATTTATATATGTCATTAACTTGTAACCAATGCTTCACTCTTAAAGTCTGGTACCCCTCCTTAGGTAAGGATTTTTTTTCCCTTCATTCTTATCGACTTTTCTCATTCTTGAAAAGCCTAAAAACTGGCCTAGAAAATGAATGACTCTTTCCCTCTCTGCCTTTCTCTCTCTATTCTTCCTTCCCTCCCTTCCTCTTAGACTATAATTCTATTGAATCCTCCAAACAACAAAGAAAAAGAAGAATTATTACCTTCTCTTTAAGTTTCAGATTTTTCACCTTTAAGAAGGAGAAGAAAATTCCCCAAATTTGCACAGCTAATGAGGGGCAGAGGCATGGTTCAAAAAGAAATCTTTCTACTCCAAAGCTAGTATCAACCTCTTGACCAAATAATAGGTACCAGCAGGGCAGGTACTGGCCTCCATCTCTCTCCTTCTAGGACCTGATATAGATCTTGGCAGAGGATGATCACCAATAAATTTTCTTTGAATTGCATTTTAGTTTGGATCTCAGAACCCTGAGTTGGACAGAACCTCACACGTCACCCAATACCTTGCTCCCATAAGGCAGGGACACACCTGCCAATCTGGAAGGAATGGGTCTTATTTAATTCTCCTTGCTTCTCTCATCACCCCTGAACAGCTCTTCAGGCCAGAGTCCTATACCATGGAGCATGCTGATTTGTCTTTTAACTAAATATTTTTTTTCATATAAATAAGATTAATATATTTTCATTATAGAAAATAAGCTCAGTAAAAAGAAAATTTTAAGCCATACAGATATTTTTAAACAAAAATGTAGTCATATGATACAAACTTTTATAACCAATTCCTTCACTCAGCAATGTATTGTAAACATCTTGCAATGTTAATGATTATAGATGAATATCATCTTCGATGATCCCATAGCTTTGTGCTGGATGGATGGCTGGATAAATTATCAGCCATTAGCTAGTTCCTTGCAGATTAGATAACAACTCTTAAAACTTTCAAATAAATTGTTTCTAGATGATGTCATTCATCCAGAGATTTGCTAGCAGGAGTGCAAGAGTCACTCATTTCTCAAGTTTGTTCACTTTAAGTCTAGGCCATACTATACATCTGCAATGGATCAGAGAAGAAGACATTTTTGTGTGTACATGGAAATATTACATTTAACTTGGTACACTGTAGCACAAAATGTATCAAATGGTTAAGAAAGTATAAACAGTTCAGATGTAAAACTCAGAATTAATTTAAGATGACATATATATAGAATCAGTTCCAAAAGCAACAGCCTATCATATATGAAAATATGTTTTAATGTGAGAAAAATGTATAAATAGTGTTCTAATATTATGATCAACAAGGTAATGCTTATTTAACTTATAGGAAATAATGTATTTGTTAATTTAATGTTTTATATTTCCTTCTTCCTAGTTCTTTTGGGGGGAAATGATAAAATTGTTTTCTACCTATGAATTTTTGTGTATCAGACAAGATACAACATGAAAAACAAACAGAAGGCATTTAACACAGAGAGCTAGTTATAAAAGATGAAGAGACGAAATTGATGTTGATCCAATAGAGAGAACCATATGTACTACCAGAAACCACCAAAGAAGGATTGCTGACACCAAAGTTAGAATCATCAAAGCAATGAAGCCACTTCCACAGTTGCCGCCAGACGCCAAAGAAGAAAAGGAGGGATAATAACAACTTTTCTCTACTCCTAGTATGTGGAACCCATTAGAAAGGGAGTTGCACAAAAGTCTGAGCAGTGTATGGACAGTCAGGTATGGGAATGACAGACAATAGATAAATAACTGACACTATTACCTTCCTACCACTTGGAAACATGGAGGAAGCTTCATATGGATCACAGCCTTGTCTGACCCAATGAAACTATGAGCCACCCAAGATGGATTGGTCATATTCAAGAGTTCTTATAAAACATAGTCCACTGGAGAAGGGAATGGCAAACCACCTCGGCATTCTTGTCTTGAGAACCCCATGGACAATATGAAAAGGCAAAAAGGACACTGAAAGATGAACTCTCCAGGTTGGTAGCTGCCCAATATGTTACTGGAGAAGAGTGAAGAAATAACTCCAGGAAGAATGAAGAGGCTAAGCCAAAGTGGAAACAATGCCCAGTTGTGGATGTGATTGGTGGTGAAAGTAAAGTCCGATGCTATAAAGAGCAATATTGCATAGGAACCTGTAATGTTAGGTCCATGAATCAATGTAAATTGGAAGTGGTCAATCAGAAGATGGCAAGAGTGAGCATTGACATTTTAGGAATCAGTGAACTAAAATGGACTGATATGGGTGAATTTAACTAGATGACCATTATATCTGCTACTGTGGGCAAGAATCCCTTAGAAGAAATGGAGTAGCCCTCATAGTCAACAAGAGTGTGAAATACAGTACTTGGGTGCAATCTCAAAAACGACAGAATGATCTCTGTTCATTTCCAAGGCAAACCATTCAATATCACAGTAATCCAAGTCTATGTCCCAACCACTAATGTTGAAGAAGCTGAATGGTTCTATGAAGACCTACAAGACTGTCTAGAACTAACACCAAAAAAAGATGTCCTTTTTCATCATAGGGGATTGGAATGCAAAAGTAGAAGTCAAGAGATACCCAAAGTAACACAAATTTGTCCTTGGAGTATAAAATGAAGCAGGGCAAAGGCTAATAGAGTTTTGCCAAGAGAACACATTGGTCATAGCAAACACCCTCTTCCAAAAACACAAGAGACAACTCTATACATGGACATCACCAGATGGTCAATACTGAAATCAAACTGATAATATTCTTTGCAGCTGAAGATGGAGAAACTCTATACAGTCAGCAAAAACAAGACCAGGAGCTGACTATTGCTCAAATCATGAACTTGTTGAAGCAAAAGAAACACTGATGTATGGAACAGTCTTATGGACTCTGTGGGAGAGGGAGAGGGTGGGAAGATTTGGGAGAATGGCATTGAAA
>NW_011495071.1:11311574-11311922 GCF_000754665.1 Bison bison bison
ATGGTAGATAACCATTTTCCCTAAATTCATAGAGTCACAGAAATAGAACTAAAATGAAGAAACAGAGGAGCCACTCCCAATTAAAAGAACAAGGAAAAATCCCCTAAAAGAACAAATGATGAAACAGACCTCTCCAGTCTACCAAATCCCAAATTCAAAACGAAGGTAATAAACATACTGAATGAATTAAGAAAGACCAGGGGCACTAGTGGTAAAGAACCCACCTGCCAATGCAGGAGACATAGAGATGCAGGTTCGATCCCTGGATGGGAAAGATCCCCTGGAGGAGGGCATGGCAACCCATTCCAGTATTCTTACCTGGAGAATCCCATGGACAGAGAAGCCTGG
>NW_011495071.1:11312022-11314462 GCF_000754665.1 Bison bison bison
GAAGCAGAAGATATTAAGAAAAGATGGCAAGAATACACAGAAGAACTATACAAAAAAGATCTTCATGACCCAGATAACTACAATGGTGTGATCACTCACCTAGAGCCAGACATCTTGGAGTGTGAAGTCAAGTAGGCCTTAGGAAGCATCACTACGAACAAAACTAGTGGAGGTGATGGAATTCCAACTGAGCTGTTTTAAATCCTAAAAGATGATGCCGTGAAAGTGCTACACTCAATATGCCAGTAAATTTTGAAAATTCAGCAGTGGCCATGAGACTGAAAATGGTCAGTCTTCATTCCATTCCCAAAGAAGGGCAATGCCAAAGAATGCTCAAACTACCACACAATTGCACTCATTTCACATGATAGCAAAATAATGCTCAAAATCCTTCAAGCTAGGCTTCAGCAGTATGTGAACCTAGAACTTTCAGATGTACAAGCTGGGTTTAGAAAAGGCAAAGGAACCAGAGACCATACTGCTGATATTTGTTGGATCATAGAAAAAGCAAGAGAATCCCAGAAAAACATCTACTTCTGCTTCACTGATTATGCTAAAGCCTTTGACCGTGTGGATCATGACAAACTGTGGAAAACTCTTTAAAAAAAAGGGATACAAGAACACCTTACCTACCACCTGTGAAATCTTTATGCATGCCAAGAAGCCACAGTTAGAACCAGACATGGAACAACAGACTGGTTCCAAATAGGGAAAGGAGTAGGTCAAGGCTGTATATTGTCATCCTGCTTATTTAATATGCCAAGTACATGTGAACTGCCAGGCATTCTGGAATCAAGATTGCCAGGAGAAATATCAGCAACTTCAGATATGCAGATGACACTACTCTTATGGCAGAAAGTGAAGAGGAACAAAAGAATGTCTTGATGAAAGTGAAAGGGGAGAGTGAAAAAGTTGGCTTAAAACTCAAACTCAGCATTCAAAAACTGAATATCATGGTATCTGGTCCCATCACTTCATGGCAAATAGATGGGGAAACAGCGGAAACAGTGGCTGACTTTATTTTCTTGGGCTCCAAAATCACCGCAGATGATGACTGAAGCCATGAAATTTAAAAAATTCTCCTTGGATAGAAAGTTATGACCAACCTAGACAGCATATTAAAAAGCAGAGACATTACTTTGCCAACAAAGGTCTGTCTAATTAAAGCTATGGTTTTTCCAGTAGTCTTGTATGGATGTGAGAGTTGGACCATAAAAAAAGGCTGAGTGCTGAAGAATTGATACTTTTGAATGTGGTGTTAGAGGAGAGCCTTGACCATCCCTTACACTGCATAGAGATCAAAGCAGTCAATCCTAAAGGAAATCAACCCTGAATATTCATTGGAAGGACTGATGTTGAAGCTGAAGCTCCAAAACGTTGGCTACCTGATGTGAAGAACCTACTCATTAGAAAGGATCCTGATGCCGGAAAAGATTGAATGCAGGAGGAGAAAAGGACAATACAGAATGAGATGGTTGGATTGCATCACCAACTCAGTGGACATGAGTTTCAGTAAGCTCTGGGAGATGGTGAAGGACATGGAAGCCTGGTGTGCTGCAGTCCATGGGGTCGCAAAGAGTCGGACACAACTGAGTGACTGAATAACAACAGCAACCTTACAGCTAAAGCAACTAGAGAAAGAAAAATGAACAAAACCCAAAGGTAGAAGGAAAGAAATCATAAAGATCAGAGTACAAATAAATGAATTGTAGACTAAAAACATAATAGAAAAGATCAATGAAACAAAAAGCAGGTTCTTTAAAAAGATAAACAAAATTGATAAACCTTTAGCCAGATTCATTAAGGAAAAAAGATGAGGGCCCAAGTCAATAAAATCAGAAATGAAAAAGAAGTTATAACTGACACCATAGAAATACAAAGGATCTTAAGAGATTAACATGAACAACGTAATGCCAACAAAATGGACAACCTAGAAGAAATGGACAAATTCTTTGAAAGGTGCAATCTCTCAAGACTGAACCAGGAAGCAATAGGATCCCAGGGATGCAAAGACTTAATATCTGCAAATTAATCAACAGAAAGAAAGAAAAATACCAATACAGTATACTAACACATATATATGGAATTTAGAAAGATGGTAACGACAACCCTGTATGTGAGACAGCAAAAGAGATGTCAAAGAGAGACAGCAAAAGAGACACAGATGTATAGAACAGTCTTTTGGACTCTGTGGGAGAGGGACGGGGGGATGATTTGGGAGAATGGCATTAAAGCATGTATAATATCATATAAGAAATGAATTGCCAGTCCAGGTTCGATGCAGGATACAGGAAGCTTGGGGCTGGTGCACTGGGATGACCCAGAGGGATGGTATAGGGACAGAGGTGAGAGGGGGGTTCAGGATGGGGAACACGTGTACACCCGTGGTGGATGCATGTTGATGTATGGCAAAACCAATACAATATTGTAAAGTAAAAAA
>NW_011495071.1:11314580-11361642 GCF_000754665.1 Bison bison bison
CTCTCCAGAAAGTGGGCATAGAGGGAAAAAAGTTAGTGCAGTTGCTCAGTGATGTCCAACTCCTTGTGACCCTATGGACTACAGCATGCCAGGCCTCCTGGTCCATCACCAACGCCCGGAGTTTACTCAAACTCATGTCCATTGAGTTGGTGGTGCCACTCAAGCATCTCATCTTCTGTCATTCCCTTCTCCTCCTGTCTTCAATCTTTCCCAGCATCAGGAACTTTTCAAATGAGTCAGCTCTTCGCATCAGGTAGCCAAAGTATTGGAGTTTCAGCTTCAACATCAGTCCTTCCAGTGAACACCCAGGACTGATCTCCTTTAGGATGGACTGGTTGGATCTCCTTGCAGTCCAAGGGACTCTCAAGAGTCTTCTCCAACACCATAGTTCAAAAGCATCAATTCTTCGGTGCTCAGCTTTCTTCACAGTCCGACTCTCACATCCATACATGACTACTGGAAAAACCATAGTCTTGACTAGACGGACCTTTGTTGGCAGAGCAATGTCTCTGCTTTTTAATATGCTGTTTAGACTAGTCATAACTTTTCTTCCAAGGTGTAAGCATCTTTTAATTTTATGGCTGCAGTCACCATCTGCAGTGATTTTGGAGCCCCCCAAAATAAAATCTATCACTGTTTCTACTGTTCCCCCATCTATTTCCCATGAAGTGATGGGACCAGATGCCATGATCTTAATTATCTGAATATTGAGCCTTTGATCTAACAGCCTCAAATGAGATATCTCCCTCCATGTAGCTGATATACTGGAAGCCCATGTAGAAAAGACACATCTGGCCATAATAAGTCATTTCAAGCTATGCATTGCACTGTGGGTGCAACTCATAGTGGAGTAGCTGAGGTGAGGTCTGCAAAGAGTTTTTCTACCTGGGACAGACTCCCTTGCTCTGAGAGTGAGTCTAGCATGATGGGTAAGGACAGGTACCCTCTTCAGCAACAACAAAATGTTGCCATTGTTATTGGCCAAGGGCCAGTAGAGGGCTTCTATGATCACTGTGATTCCTTTGGGTCCTGTGGTGACTGTCATTTAGTGGCTTCATGGTCTTCCCCATAAAGCTTATGCTGAAGTATTTTCCAGAATCCAGTCAATCACTTTCTTGGTCAGACTTGTGAGGTCAGAGGAAGATCCTTGGTGGAAAGAAAGCTCCCTCACTGTAATTCTGGCATGGTCCAGGATCATCTTATGGACTTTTACCTTGTGATGATCATAGGCTTATCAAAGATACGGTCCTGGGAAAACATTGGTGTTTGAACCTCAGCATTCAGGACCTTCTTGTGATTGACCACTGAGGAGATGCTGATGAATAGGTAGTTCCAGTGACATACCTTTCTCCTTAAAACATCAAAGCATATTGTTGCCTTGGAGGGTATAGGGGTTATGGCAATCCTGTTGGGATGGACCAACAACTTGGGAACAGACTCTGCCTCCACAGAGATGTGACAACCACAGAGCAAAGAGCAGGCCCTACTCAACATCCAGTGCAGACTCTGATCAGCACAACACAGTCACACCACCTGTCAAGGGGATAACAGCCAGCACATACCGAGGAAATATTTGGCAGGCATCCATACTAAAAATGGCCCTGGCACCAAAAATGTTAGACTCATGCAGGCTACTCAGAGAAACTGCCATATAAAAAACATGGTAGATAACCATTTTCCCTAAATTCATAGAGTCACAGAAATAGAACTAAAATGAAGAAACAGAGGAGCCACTCCCAATTAAAAGAACAAGGAAAAATCCCCTAAAAGAACAAATGATGAAACAGACCTCTCCAGTCTACCAAATCCCAAATTCAAAACGAAGGTAATAAACATACTGAATGAATTAAGAAAGACCAGGGGCACTAGTGGTAAAGAACCCACCTGCCAATGCAGGAGACATAGAGATGCAGGTTCGATCCCTGGATGGGAAAGATCCCCTGGAGGAGGGCATGGCAACCCATTCCAGTATTCTTACCTGGAGAATCCCATGGACAGAGAAGCCTGGTGAGCTACAGTCTATAGAGTCCCAAAGAGCTGGACATCACTGAAGCGACTTAACACACACGCACACACATGCAAACAACAACAGAAATGCACATCACTGTAACAAGGCACTAGAAACAATAAAGAGGAGGCCATCAAAATTAGAAAACTCACTTGCCATGATGAGCGCTGAACTAAGGGCAATAAATAACAAGCTAATATTGTAGAAGGAGGAACAAGTAATCTGGAAGATAGAATACTGAAAATCAGACTAGCAGAACAGCAGACAGAAAGCCAAGCCAAAATAAATAAATAAATAAAAGCAATATGAGTCTATGAGATAAAGTGAGCCAATATACACATATTAGGAATCACAGAAGAAAAAGAAAGAGAAAGGGGATAAAAATGTATTTGTAGAAATTGTGACTGAAAACTTCCCAGACCTAAAGAAGGAAACAAATATCCAGGTACAGGAAGCACCAAACAAGATGAACCCAAACAGACGTACACTAAGATATATTATAATTAAAATGACAAATGCTAAAGACAGGATTCAAAAGGCAAAGAGAAAAAAATAGTTACAACAGAACCCCCATAAGGCTATCAGCTGATTTCTCTACAGAAACACTGCAGGCTAGAAGAAAGTGGCACGATGTATTCAAACTCCTGGAAGGAAAATACCTGTAACATAGGATACTCTACCCAGTAAGATTATCATTTAGAATAGGAGAGATAATACATTTATCAGAAAAGCAGAAACTAAAAGAATACAGCAATACTAAACATATACTAAAAGAAATAGTGAAAGGCCTTCTCTAAATAGAAGAGCAGCAAGAATCTATAGAAAAGACAAAATCACAATTGGAAAGTAAATCATTTAAATAAACCAAGATATAGATTTTTTTTTTAGTTGTGAAAGCAATGATAACTACAATGAACAAAAAAAAAAGGATAAACATTAAGATGTTAAAGAGAATATCAAAGATCATAAAATGTGGGGCAGGGAGTAAGAAACTGTAGGGTTTTGTTTTTTGTTTTAGATTGTGTTTGAGCCTATATGACTACCAAAATAAAACAAATAGATGTAGTAATGGGTTAACATACTTCAAAATCACTATAACCACAAATCAAAAGCAAACAACAGAGTCACAAAAAACAAAAATAAGAGAATTCAAACATAACAGAAAACCATCAAACCACAAAAGAAAAAATAACAACAAAATGAAAGGAACAAAGAAATACAAAATCAACTGGAAAGCAATGTTTAAAATGGCAATAAATACATGTCAATAATTACCTTGGATAACAATGGACTAAATGCTCTGATCAAAAGACAAAGAGTGGCTGATTAGATAATAAAACAAGAGCCTACAATATGCTTCCTACAAAGGACCCACTTTAGGGTGAAGGACACACCATAGATTGAATGTGAAGGGATTGAAAAAAAGATATTTCATGACAAGAAAGTGAGCATAGCAATACTTAGACAAAGCAGCCTTTAAAACAAAGGCCTTAAAGAAAAAAACAACACATTATATAGTGATGAAAGAAACAATACAAGAAGGATATCATACTCATTAACATCCAAGCATTCAATATAGGAGCACCTAAATACATAATACAAATACAATGGACATAAAAGGAGAAGCTAACAGAAATAAATTAATAGTAGGAGACTTTAACACTCCACTGACATCAATAGACAGATCTTCCAGACATATAATCACTAAGGCATCAGAGATCCTAAATGACAAAATAGAACAATCAGACTTAATTGATGTTTTCAGGATATTATATCTAAAAAACACAAAATACACATTCTTTTCAGGTGCACATAGAAAATTCTCTAAGATAGACTGTATACTAGGTCATAAAACAAGCCTCAACAAAGTTAAGAGGATATAAATTATTTCAAGTATCTTCCCTAACCATAGTAACATGAAACTAGAAGTCAATCACAGAAATAGAAATGAGAAAAAAAAAGAAAACACAGAGACTAAATGAAAGTGAAAGTCACTCAGTTGTGTTCAACTCTTTGTGACCCCATGGATTGTACAGTCCATGGAATTCTCCAAGCCAGAATACTGGAGTGGGTAGTCTTTCCCTCTTCAGGGGATCTTTCCAACCCAGGGATCAAACCCAGGTTTTCCACACGGCAGATGCATTCTTTACCAGCTGAACCACAAGGGAATCCCAAGAATAGTGGAGTGAGTAGCCTGTCTCTTCTCCAGCAGATGTTCCCAACCCAGGAATCGAACTGGGGTCTCCTGCATTGCAGACGGATTCTTTACCAACTGAGCTATCAGGGAAGCCCCTAAATGAAATGCTCCTAAAAACCCAATGGGTCAACAATGAAATCAAAGAGAAAATTAAAAAATATCTTGAAACAGTGAAAATGAAAACAGAAGCATACAAAATCTATGAGTGCAGCAAAAGCAGTTCTAGTAGGTAGTGATATAGGCCTTCCTCAAAAAACAAGAAAAATCTCAAATAAATAACCTAATTCACTACCTAAAAGAATTAGAAGAACAAACAAAAGAAGACAAACAAAACTTTATTATTTCCCACAGAAGGAAGGAAATAATAAATATTAGGAAATAAAATAGAGATTTTTTAAAATTGAGAATAATTAATAAAACCAAGAGCCGGTTTTTTTTGGAAAGGGTAAACAAAATTGACAAACTTCTTTCTAAATTCACCAGGAAGAAAAGATAGAGGAACAAAATAAACAAAAAAAGAAATGAAGAAGGAGAAATAACCAACATCACAGAAATACAAAAAAATCCATAAGAATATTATGAACAACTATATGGTAAAATACCAAACAACCTGGAAGAAATGGACAAGTTTCTTGAAACAAATAGCCTACCAAAAGTGAATCAAGAAGACGTAAATAAACAGACCAACCACAGGAAGTGAGAGAGAATTTGTAATTTTAAAAAATTCTGCTAACAAAAGTCCAGGACCATATAGCTTCACTGAGGGAGTCTAACAAAAGTACAAAGAACTTATACCAACCCTTCTCAAACTCTTCCAAAAGACTGAAGAGGAGGGAACACTTCCAAAGTCTTTCTATGAATCTACCATCACCCTGATACCAAAACTAGACAAAGACACTACCAAAAAAAAAAAAATTACAGGCCAGTATCTTTGATGATAGATACAAAAATTCTCAACAAAATACTAGCAAATGAATCCAACAACACATAAAAAAGATTGTACACCATGATCAAGTTGGATTCAACCCAGAATCACCAGGATGCTTTGATATATGTAAATCAATCAATGTGATACATCACATCAATAAAAAACAAAAGTTCCATGATCATCTTAATATATGCAGAAAAAACATTTGATAAAATTCAACATCCATTTATGGTAAAAAAAAAAAAATTTCTTACCAAAGTGTGTATAGAAGGAACATATCTCAACATAATAAAAATTATTTGACAAAATCATAGTCAACATGATATTAAATGCTCAAAAGCAGAAAGTCTTCCTGCTAACATCTGGAACAAGATAAGGATGCCCACTATCACTTCTATTTAACACATTATCGACCAGAGATGTATTAATACATCTTTTGTTACCCGAACATTATTGACTGGAGACTTTTCAATATTAGCTTACATAACAAATTGCCAGCCACAGGCATTAGTTTCTGATTAGTTTCTGATAGCATTGGAAGTCTTAGCCACAACAATCAAACAATAAAAAGAAATAAAAGGCATCCAGATTGGAAGGGAAGAGGTAAAAATGTCATTACATGCAGATGACCTGATACTGTATGTATTAAAAACCCCAAACACTCCGCACAGAAACTATTAGGACTGATAAGTGAATTCAGCAAGGTAGCAGAATTCAGAATTAACATGCTTAAGGCTGTTGTATTTCTTAACAGTAACAATGAAATATCAGAAAGGGATAGTTTAAAAATATCCCTTTAAAAATAGCATCAAAACATAAAATGCTTAGGAATACACCTGACCAAGGAGGTGAAAGAATTATACCCTGAGAACTATAAAACACTGATAAAAGGAACTGAAGATGTTTCAAAGAAATGGAAAGATATCCCATGCTCTTGAATTGGAGGAATTAGTATTGCTAAAATGGCCATACTTCCTAAAGCAATCTACAGATTTAATACAAGCCATATCAAATAATCCATGACATTTTTCACAGAACTAGAACAAATAATCCTAAAATTTATATGGAACCATAAAGGACCCAAAATTACCAAAGAAATCCTTAGGGATTCATTTTGATATTTGGCAAAACTAATACAGTTATGTAAAGTTTAAAAATTAAAAAAAATTAAAAAAAAAAGAATAAAGCTGGTGGCATAACCCTCGCGGACTTCATACAATACTACAAGACTAACAGAAATTCAAACAGTATAGCACTGGCACAAAAACAGATATATGGATCAATGGGACAGAAGAGTGCCCAGAAACAAACCCATACACTTACACACAATTTTTTGCCTTTTCATACTGTTCATGGGGTTCTCAAGGCAAGAATACTGAAGTGGTTTGCCATTCCCTTCTCCAGTGGACCACGTTTTGTCAGAACTCTCCACCGTGACCCATCCGTCTTGGGTGGCTCCACATGGCATGGCTCATAGTTTCACTGAGTTAGAGAAGGCTGTGGTCCATGTGATCAGATTGGTTAGTTTTCTGTGATTGTGGTTTTCAGTCTGTCTGCCCTCTGATGGAGAAGGATAAGAGGCTTATGGAAGCTTCCTGATGGGAGAGACTGACTGAGGGGGAAACTGTGTCTTGTTCATCCTAAAGGAAATCAGTCCTGAGTATTCACTGGAATGACTGATGCTGAAGCTGAAACTCCAATACTTTGGCCACCTGATGTGAAGAACTGATTTGTTCTTTCTTTGCTGGGAAAGATTGAAGGTGGAGGAGAAAGGGAAGACAGAGGATGAGATGGTTGGATGGCATCGCCAACTCAATGGACATGAATTTAAGTAAACTCCAGGAGTTGGTGATGTACAGGGAAGCCTGGCGTGCTGCAGTCCATGGGGTTGCAAAGAGTCAGACATGACTGAGCGACTGAGCTGAACTGAACACATAACTAATGTTCAACAAGGGAGACAGGAATATACAATGGAGAAAATAAAGTCTCTTCAGCAAGTAGTGTTTGGAAAGCTGGACAGCTGGACAAGTATGTGTAAATCAATGAAGTCAGAACACCATATACAAAAGTAAACTCAAAACTTATATTAAAAACTTAAATATAAGACACTGTACAGTAATACTCTTAGAAGAGAACATAGACAAATCATTCTCTGACATAAATCATAACAATGTTTTCTTAGATCAGTCCCCCAAGGTAACAAAAATAAAGGCAAAAATAAACAAATGGGATCTCAACTTTACAAGTTTTTGCATAGACAAGAAAACCATAAATAACATGAAAAGACAATCAACAGAGTGGGAGAAAACATTTGCAAATGATGTGACTGATAAGAACTTAATTTCCAAAATATACAATAGAAGCAGCTCATACAACATGAAAAAACAAACAACCCAATCACAAACTGGGCAGAAGACCTAGACATTTCTCCAAAGAAGACATACAGATGGCTAACAGGCATATAAAAGATGCTCAACATTACTAATTATTAGAGAACTGCAAATCAAAACTCTATTGAAGTATCACTTCACACCACTCAGAATGGCCATCATTAAGCAGTCTACAAATAATACATGCTGGCGAGGGTGTGGAGAAAAAGGAACCCTCCTACACTGTCGGTGGGAATGTAAATTGGCACAGCTACTCTGAAGGATGGTATGGAGGTTCCTTGAAAAACTAAAGATAGTGTTGCTATATAACCCAGAAATCCCACTCCTGTGCATAAATCTGGAAAAATGAATACTAATTTAAAAAGATATGTGCGCTCCACTATTCATAGCAGCACTATTTGCAATAGCCAAGACATGGAAGCAACCTAAGTGTCCATCAACAGATGAAAGGATAAAGAAGATGTGGTACATCTATAACAATGGAGTTTCAATCACTAAAAAAGAGAAAAGAGTGAAATAATGCCATTTGCAACAACATGGATGGACCGAGAGATTGTCAATACTAAGTGATGTATGCCAGGCAGAGGAAGACAAGAATCATATGATATCACTTCTATGTTGAATCTAAAAAATGAAGAAATGGACTTATTTAGGAAACAGAAACAGACCCATAGACATAGAAAACAAACTTATGGTTACCAAAGGGGAAAGGCAGGACAGATAAATTAGGAATTTGAGGTTAGCAAATACAAACTGCTATATATAAAATAAGTGAACAACAAGGTCCTACTCTATAGCACAGGGAACTATATTCAATATCTTTTAATAAACTATAATGGAAAAGAATAAATAAATAGGAAGTCAAGACCTCTATTTGATGGATCGATGACTAGAAAAACCCTACAGGACTTCTGAAATCTTTTGGTTATCTATTGTTTTTGTCCTGTGTTGGTCATCTGGAGGAAGTGTAGGAAAGAGGGGAGCCAAGGTTACTATACTCTCCTCCACCGCCAGCTTTAGAGGGAAAAGAACTTGAGGATGGAAGTATGTTTTTCTGAAAGGAGAAGAGAGATAGCTGAGAGTCTTTGACATCTTCTGGAAGAAAGGGGTAGGGGAAGGGAAAAAGGAGAAGCACCAGTTAAGGACTAAGAAAGCTGCCCACAGACTTAGCCATGTGCTTCTATACATGAGACCAGTGGTTAACCCCAGGGCTTCAGAATTCTACAGACCTAGAGTCAAGTGCTGCCTTGTCCATGTCCCAGCTGTGTTCCTTGGACAGATTATGTAATCCTCCATTTCTCACTTATGAAACAGCATAGCAACAATAAGAACAAGGATTAAAAATAATGAAGTCTATCTCCTAGAGTTATTGTGAGAATTAAATCAAATAATGTGCCTGGTATAGGATTTGACATTCAATAAATGGTAGTTTTTAGAAAAGTAGCTTCTTCCCAGAGATATATTGACTCTTTGGACCCCAATGGTCCTATTCAATAAACAGTAAATTCTGGTATCCATTTACCCAAGTTCTAGCCCTCCAGGCTGCTAAATAGATCTTCGACACTAGAAGGTCCTCTATGCCAGGTCATGAGAAGGGTACATCAGTTTTTTTCCAAGATGGTGGGGTGCCATTTAAAGCCAAGAAACTCAAATAAGACCCAAAGGAGAGAAATCTGTTAATGAGCCCATCATGATAAAGAGGTAAGAGTGTCAGCTTCTGACCATCTGTCTTGTTCTGGCAGCTCTTGCTCTCCAGACCCCACCCCCTGTGCCTCATCTAAAACTTGCCAATGCCATTGATTTGTATTAATCTGATAGAGCATTCATTACCTCAAGTACCAACCTGTCACTGTTTGCTTAGCTTGCATGAAATCAGAGCTATGCAAAAATCAATGTGTGAAATCTTTGTATCAACATGTAAGAAATAAAAAGGTTTATGCTGGCAGATGCAGGTTTTTTGGACAGATTAAAACTGACAAATTGGCATGATCCCCAATGAAGGCAATGATGAGGTGCAGTGAAATGTCAAAGGTTTTGAAAATGGCATGCTGAGGAAAGAAATGCATTGCTGTCAGGGGAAAAAACAGGAAAAGAGAGTGTTGTTTATAAGAAAGGACTTTTGGGTTTGCACAAACACTGATGACTTTTTCTGAAGAACTGGCTTGGTGTTATTATCCCCCTGGAACTAATAAGAAAAACATGGGGTTAATGACTTGAGCAAAGTCACCATGTGCAGTGGCAGTACCAGGACAGAATGGACGAGCTTAAATGTCCATTTCTCCTGTTCACTGAACCCTCTGACTTTCAGAGGTAGAGACTTTCACCTCTTGCCCTCTATATATCTTCCCTCCAAGAAATGACTCGGGGAACCCTTCCCATTCAAACAATCACATGCCCCGGACAGAATTCTAAAGCAGACTGATCAGGACAGGCATTTGCATATTTTGCGCAACTCATGCTGGGTTCAGAACCCAACTTATAAGACACTCATGCATTGGGTAAAATGTCTTAGCTTTGATTGAAAGAATACCTTTAATAAAGATAATAGCCAACTTAATAAAGAAGCCACTTCTGTTTATGACATACACTCCACTGTATGTACGCATATACAAAGTACCACAGCACTCCATAAACTGTGACAAAATTTTCTTTTAATTTTGATTCCCCATGTCTCACAGCATACTTGTGGACCATCTGCTTTCAACACCATTGGATTGTGTATGCACCAGGAATGCAAATTCCTTTTGTAAAAAATAGTAGCCAAGAAGGGTAAATAAACATGCTGTTGCTGAAGAAAAAGGAATCCATTTTGAATAACTCAAAGACCATTGACAGCACACGTGTGAAAACCAAAGAGAAATCACCTTTGACAAATATGTAGGACAATGCAGTGAAATAAACAGTTCTGGAATCAGACTTGAGCTTGAATCTTGCCCCTACCACTCACTGGCATGAGATGATTTTTTTAAAAGGTCAATTTTCTAACCTTTTCTGATCCTGTAAACTAACAGTAAGATTTTATAGGAGTTTTGTGAAGATTTGGTGAGAAAAGGCAGGTGGAAAATCTAACATTTTGCCTGACATATAGTAGACTCCCAACACAGATTTGTTTTCCATTGGATCCTTCGTCATTATGGACAATTATCTAAATCACAATCTCCACCCTTTAGAGTGGATACTATATAAATGCTATGATTAGTACTTTCTTATCTAGATGCACATATTTCCCAACTCTAAAAATCTGCTATCATCAGAATAATGGAGACACAATCGAGTAAATAAAACCAACCTTTGTAACCATCTGACCAGAATTCATCAGTATGCCTGTTGGTTGCTACACCAATAATTCTTTCTTCCACTGGCCCTTTTTGTCCTGGTGATCCACTGCTGCATTTCCCTGATGGCTCAGTGGTAAAGAACCCGCCTGCTATTCCAGGAGATGTGGTTTCAATCCTTGGGTCAGGAAGATCCCCTGGAGAAGGAAATGGCAACGTTATCCAGTATTCTTGCCTGAAAAATCCCATAGACAGAGGAGTCTGGTGGGCTATACAGTTCATGGGGTGGCAAAGAGTTAGATACAACTTAGCAACAAAACAACAACAATCTATTGCTGCATAGCAAGTCACCCCAACGGTTAACTAAAACAATACCAATAATTTATTTTGCCCTCAAATTTGCAATTGGGGCAAAGCTCAGTTTGGAAGGCTTGTCTTTGCTCCATGTGGTTTCATCTGGGTAGCTCAAATGAGAGCTGAAAGATCTACTTCCATATGGCCATTTGTTGCTGCTTGATGTTGGCAAGAAGCTCAGCTGGGGCCAATGGCTAGGGGCCTCAGTTTCTGTTCACACAGACCTCTCTGTGTTGCCTCGTCTTTCTTGTAGTACAACAGCTGTCTTCTAAGAACAAGTATCCAGAGAGAGGGAGAACCAGATAGCAGCAATACCACTTTTTGTGACCTAACCTTGGAAGTCACATAATGTCACTTTTGTCATATTCTGTTAGTTGAGGCAGTTACAAAGCCCTGCCAGGTTTATGGGAAGGAGTCACAGATTCTGCCTCTTGAAGGGGAATGATAAGTTACTAGAAGAACATGTGGGATGGGAAATATTGTTATGGCTATTTTTGGAAAATAGAATGTGCCCCCTTTTTGCAGGTCTTTTCATTACCATCTTGGTTCACATTTTTAATACTAACATTTTATAACACCTTATAAAAAATAAACCAAAAATTGATTAAAGACCTAAATGTAAGACCATATACCATAAAACTAGAGGAAAACATAGGCTGGACAATTTTTGACATAAATCACAGCAATATTTTTTTGGATCCATCTCCAAAGTAAGGATTTAAAAGTGAAAATTAACAAATGAGACCTAATTAAACTTAAAACCTTCTGCACAGCAAAGGAAACCATTGACAAAGTGAAAAGACAACCTACTGAATGGGAGAAAATATTTGCTAATGATATGACTGATAAGGGATTAATATCCAACATATGTAAACAGCTCATACAACTAAACATCAAATAAACACACAACTCAATTGCAAATGGACAGATCTGAATAGACATTTTGCCAAAGAAGAAATGCAAATAACCAACAGGTACAGGAAAAGATGCTCAACATCACTAATCATCAAGAAAACGCAAATCAAAACCACAATGAGATATCACCTCACAGCTATCAGCATGGCTATCATCAAAAAGAAGACAAACGACAAATGGTTCCAAAGATGTGGGGGAAAAGGAGCCCTTGTACACTGTTGGTGGGAATGTAAATTGGTGCAGCCATTGTGGAAAACAGCATGGAGATTTCTCATAAAGCTAAAACCAGAACTACCATATGACTCAGCAATTCCACTCCTGAGTATATACCCAAAAACAAACAAAAAAACAAAAATACTAATTTGAAAAGATACATGCACCTCAGTGTTCATAGCAGCATTATTTACAATCGCCAACATATAGAAGCAATCTTAGTGTCCACCAACATTCATCATCAACAGATGAATTGATAGGGAAAAAATATATATACATACACACACCCATATGGACAATCATACAGCAGAATACTACTCATTCATAAAAAGGAACAAAATTTTGCCATTTGCAGCAAAAGGGATAACTTGGAGGGCATTACACTTAGTGAAACAAGTCATAGAGAGAGAAAGACTGATATTGTATGAGATCACTTATATGTAGAATCTAAGAAGTACAACAAACTAGTGAAAATAACAAAAAAGAAGCGACTCAAGAGATATAGAGAACAAACTAGTGGTGATGCCATTCAACCATCTCATCCTCTGTCATCCCCTTCTCCTCCCACCCTCAAACTTTCCCAGCATCAGGGTCTTTTCAAATGAGTCAGCTCTTCGCATCAGGTGGCCAAAGTATTGGAATTTCAGCTTCAACATCATTCCTTCCAATGAACACCCAGGACTGATCTCCTTTAGGATGGACTGGTTGGATCTCCTTGCAGTCCAAGGGACTCTCAAGAGTCTTCTCCAACACCACAGTTCGAAAGCATCAATTCTTCTGCACTCAGCTTTCTTTATAGTCCAACTCTCACATCCATACATGACTACTGGAAAAACCATAGTCTTGACTAGATGTACCTTTGTTGGCAGAGTAATATCTCTGCTTTTTAATATGCTATCTAGGCTGGTCATAACTTTCCTTCAAAGGAGGAAGTGTCTTTTCATTTCATGGCTGCAATCACCATCTGCAGCGATTTTAGAGCCCCCCAAAATAAAGTCAGCCACTATTTCCACTGTTTCCCCATCTATTTCCCATAAAGTGATGGGACCAGATGCCATGATCTTAGTTTTCTGAACGTTGAGCTTTAAGCCAACTTTTTCACTCTCCTCTTTCACTTTCATCAAGAGGCTCTTTAGTTCTTCACTTGCTGCCATAAGGGTGGTGTCATCTGCATATCTGAGGTTATTGATATTTCCCCCAGCAATCTTGATTCCAGCTTGTGCTTCTTCCAGCCCAGCATTTCTCATGATGTACTCTGCATATAAGTTAAATAAGCAGGGTGACAATATACAGCCTTGACATACTCCTTTTCCTATTTGGAACCAGTCTGTTGTTCCATGTCCAGTTCTAACTGTTGCTTCCTGACCTGCATATAGGTTTCTCAAGAGGCAAGTGAGGTGGTCTGGTATTCCCATCTCTTGAAATTGTATAAAAAATAAAATTGAATTAAACAAAACAACTTTTATTACTAACTTGCTAGAACTAGGACTTGTCTCCTCCTGTTTGCTTTTCATATCTTCTACTCTCTCCTATATTGAATTATAGTCTTAAAATTAGAAAAGAAAATTCTGATTATTCTGCACTCTCACCCCACTCTAAAACCCTCTTTGCCCATCGCCTATTCATCTTTTAACATTACACTCAGTGATTCCACACTCTTATGATCTGGATACAACTTTGCAGCCCTAGCTTATTCCAGTCCCATACATAGAGTATAATCGCTCAGTAAAATTAAATAATATTCCATTTTCTTGAGGCAAACCTGTGAGGTGGAAAGACCATGGAGTCAGACTTTGGAGTCAGTCAGAGCTGGGTTAAAATCAGCTATACTCCTTGGCTGCTGCTGCTCAGATGCTCAGTCATGTCCAACATTTGCAACCCCATGGACTGTAACCCATCAGGTTCCTCTGTCCATGGGATTCTCCCAGCAAGAATACTGGAGTGAGTTGCCATTTCCTCCTCCAGGGGATCTTCCCCATCCAGGGACTGAACTTGTGTCTCCTACACTTGGAGGTGGATTCTTTACCACTAGCGCCACCTGGGAAGCGCATGCCACTAGACTGAATCCTTTGTAAAATGAGCCTAGTAATTCTTATCTTTGGGCTTCCCAGGTGGCGCTAGTGGTAAAGAACCCTCCTGGATCCTTTCTCATTGGGGCCAGTTGATACTTTTCCAATCAATGAAGGCATTTTGGGGTTCCTTCTAACATCCTGCCTAATCAGTTCACTTATTAATTCTATTAAATGTATACCTTTCAAATTAGATTTCTATTTAGCAGATGATTTACTTAACCAATCAATAGGAAAGTTCCAAGAATTGCAATCTCCCTATTTCCAATAATTTGTAGAGTGTTGGAGAGGTCATCTCTCTCATCTATATCAGAAGCAGCAGATCTATGGCAAGCAAGCCAAGCCATTAAACTTAACCTTTTAAGCAGTTATCCACACTAAGAATAGCTCAACATTACAGCACATTCAATTTTTAATGGAGTTATACTGAAGTTATTCTTCATTCTGGGATAGACTTTGCTTTAATGCTGGTGTCTCCCCATGTCTCCTATAAGCCATCCATCCACAGCCTCTCTGATGACATTCTGCTATTTTACCATGCCTCAGTGTGTTTAAAAATGGTAAAGTCCATGGAGACAGGCAGTTTGGGCATCCACATTCAAAGACTGACATTTCTGTGCCTTTGGGAAGCTGAGGGCAAAGAAATAATGCCCTCTCTCTAATCTTGTTCACCAAGCCCCAATCGTGCTTTCAAATTCTGAAAGTTAGTTAAGTCGCTCAGCCGTGTCCGACTCTTTGCAACCCCGCGGACTGTAGCCCACCAGGCTCCTCCGTCCATGGGATTCTCCAGGCAAGAATACTGGAGTGTGTTGCCATTTCCTTCTCCAAATTCTGACCCCACTCTTATTCCCTCCATGAAACCTTTCCTAATTTAACTTCATTCAATCTCATTGCTCAATTTACTCTACAAAATAAATAACATTTCTTTAGCACTTCCTGTCAGACCCTGCGCTAAGCACTTTATATTATTTCCTTTACTCCTCAAAATAACCCTGTGGAAATGGTATGATTATTCTGATTTCATACATAATGCTGCAGAAGCTCAGAGCTGAGTGAAACCTGTCTGTGTCACACTGCACGTATGGAGCTGAAGCTGGAAATCAGATCTATCTACCTCCACAGCCCCTCTGCTCACCCTGGGATGTGGGGTCAGTTTCCTACTTCCTACTCCACCACCAATTCCACAATTCTCGTGACTGAAGAAAGACTTTCCATATGTTCACAGTTTTCAGTGAGTCTTCACGGCCATTTCCTTGCATATCTGTTAGGGAAAACACTGACCGAAACTGCCTGCCCTGGCCAGACAAGAGGGCAGCCACTTGTATGAGCTATCTTAACAACAGGAGGTCCTGGTAAGGAACGAGGAATTAACAAGTTGTCACCAACCAGAAGAATTTGGGAAAGGCCGAAAGGAGAGAGGACTTCCCTGGTGATACAATGGATAGGAATCCTCCTGCCAATTCAGGGGACATGGGTTCGATCCCTGGTTCGGGAAGATTCCACATAACATGGGGCAACTGAAGTCCACTTGCTGCAACTACTAAGCCCACGCTTTAGAGCCCAAGAGCCACAGCTACTGAAACCCAAGTGCTCTAGAGCCCAGGCTCCACAACAAGAGAAGCCAGCACAATGAGAAGCCCTTGGGCCACAACAAAGAATAGCCCCACAACTCACCACGACTAGAGAAAGCCTGCTTGCAGCAACAAAGACCCAGCACAACCAACAAGAAATAAAGTATTAAAGAGAAGAGAGATGCCAGCCCGCACATCCTATCAACCTCCCAGAATCCTTTGCACTGGAATCCATCTTAGCTGAGCAATGCACATGCCACCAGGAAGGACCCTGAGTCAGAACGATTGGTCAGAGACAACACAGAAACTAACCCCATCACCATAAAACCTGAGACTGCGAGCCACGTGGCAGAATCATTCTCCTGGGTTCCCTCACCTGCCTGCTCTCCACCCAGCTACCCATTCCCAACAGTCTCTTGCTTTGTCAGCACGTGTGTCTCCTCTTAACAATTCACTTCCAGGTGTTAGACAAGAGCCCACTCTTGGGCCCTGGAAGGGGTCCCCCTTCTTGCAGCATATTTGCCTCTCTTTTCCTTAGACTAAGAATTGCAAAGATAAGAAATATATGGTCAGTGAACCAGGGCTTTATTTTCTTGCCAGGAAGCACCACCGGTGCTGTGGAGTGTTGATGCATCATGATTTCAGGTCCAGCTCCTGGTTTCCCCTGTTCTAATCTGTGCCAGTGTTGGTCCAGCCATTTCCTTATCTTTAAAATGACGGTTATTATACCTAGAGTGGAACTTGCCTGTGCGCAAACGTTAGGTAAAGCACCATAAAGATGCAAAGCATTCTTTTATGTCATCTCTCAAAGCCCCTGCAGAGACTTTTGTTTGCAGAGGCTGATAAGTCATTTGTGATCATTTTAGAGTCCTGGGAGAACAGTGCCCCAAGTATGCAAAGTAACCCCTCAGAGGAGCCTGGGGTTCATGCCTGGGTTCCCACTGGGTGGTAGGGAGCCAATCAACACATGCCCAGAGCTGTTTCCTCCCCGGAACAATGGGAACGTGGGATGGTGGGACTGGCAAGGGGCCAGGCAGCTGTTCTCTGAATCCTCAGAGGACAGCAGTGGTCTCCTGTTGCAGGGAGAAGGATTTAAGTTAAACCTGAGGAAGTATTTCCTGAGTACAGGCTCTGTGAAGCTCTGGAATGCAAGGTTAAGGAAGGCTGGAATGTCCTTTGGAAATGCAGGGGGGAAAAAAGAACAAAAACCTAATCTGAATGCTGTGTTGCCTGGAGGCAGAAGAATGGATTAGTTCCTTTCAGACCAAGGAGTTACTATTGAGAAAAAAGATCTGCTTCTTGTCTCCTCTCACCTTGCATAATAGAACACTTCTTTTCAGGGCTGGTAAGAAGTGACTCATAGACTAGACCCTGATAATCATCCCAACACCTCTCCCCTTTGCAAACATCTGGTCCAGCAGTCAACATTGTTTCATATGGGGAGGGGTCAGTGTGGGACTGACTCTGTCCATGGAGTTCTGTGGAAAGCACGTGTTCCCAGGAGTAACATCCTGACACTTAAGAAAGCTTGTGGGTGTGCTCAGTCATGTCTGACTCTTGGTGACCCTGTGGACTATAACCTGCCAAGCTCCTCTGTCCATGGGATTTCTCAGGCAAGAATGCTGGAGCCGGTTGCCATTTCCTCCTCCAGGGAATCTTCCCAACCCAGGGATCAAACCCTGTCTCCTGCGTCTCCTGCATTGGTAGGTGGATTCTTTACCACTGTGCCTCCTGGGAAGCCCAAGAGAGCTTTCACAGCCCAAATATATGATGGAATATGCCACATGACTTTCTCAAGGTTGTTCTTACAGGGAGCACTTACCTGGGGGTTTTGCTTTGCAGCTGCCACCATAAGGCTTCCAATAATCAGCAAACAATATTGGTTTTAAGAGTTGTTGTTCAGTTGCTAAGTTGTGCCCAACTCTTTGCAACCCCATGGACTGCAGCATACCAGGCTCCCCATGCTGTACTATCTCCTGGAGTTTGCTCAGATTCGTGTCCATTGAGTCGGTGATGCTATCTAACCATTGTGAGTAAGAATGTACAAAAACCTTTCCCAATTGTCTCATTCCTGCCAACAGAGAATATATTTAATTCAGTCATTGGGAAAAACTTCAAACAAAAGGGAAACGAAGCTTTTGAAAGGTGCAACATGTGTGAGCTCTGAGCCCAGAGAATCATGAAACTTCAGCAACTTAGGAGTTGCCAACCCACAATGGTGAAGAATGTCTCATTTCACCACACAATGTGGCAGGCATATCAAGGAAAGACACAGCCCCACAAAATAACTTGCAAGGCTGCCTCTTTTTCTTTTTTTCTTTAACCTTCTTAGTGTCTCTGAGATACAGTTGGTCCAGGTGGGTGATGCGAGTGATAGGAAGTGATACAACTTATGATAAACGTTTAGTTTCCAAGGTTTGACCCCTGCCCCTCTCAGGTCAGGCTTATTTAATTATTGTTAGGTGGTGCTAGTTTGCTCCAGTGAAAGTCACTTAGTCGTGTCTGACTCTTTGCGACTCCATGGAATTCTCCAGGTCACAATACTGGAGCGGGTAGCCTTCCCTGGTGGCTCAGCTAATAAAGAATCCGCTTGCAATGCAGGAGACCTGGGTTCAATCCCTGGGTTGGGAAGATCCCCTGGAGAAGGGAATAGCTACCCACTCCAGTACTCTGGCCTAGAGAATTCCATGGACTGTATAGTCCATGGGGTCGTAAAGAGTCGGACACGACGGAACAACTTTCACTTCACGTGGTGCTAGTGGTAAAGAACCTGCCTGTTACACAGGAGACACAAGAAATGCAGGTTCGATTCCTTGGTCAGGAAGATCCACTGGAGGACAGCACAGCAAATGACTTCAGCATTCTGGACTGGAGAATGCCACGGACAGAGGAGCCTGGCAGGCTGCAGTCCAAGGGTCACACAGAGTTAGACACAACTGAAGTGACTTAACACACAAACATGTTAGTCCATGGATCAAGATCATTTGCTTGGTTCTCAAAAACAACATTAAGTTAGGAATTCTTAACTTGGCTTCTGCAGATGGGTTTGAGGAGTCTTTGAACCTATTAAAATTATGTTCAAAATATCATGTTTCTGTGCCCTTTTCTGGAGGAGATGACCTAGAATCTTGCTTCATATTCTCTTGGGGGTTTGTGATTATAAAATACTGCAGTCGCCCAAAAATGTTGTTCAGGTTTTTCCATAAGATGTTCCTGAATGAACATTTTGGCCAACCCCAAATAAAGAACTATCACATTTAAGGCAAACCCTTCAATCACCCATCTGCCCACAGATCTTCCTGTCCTGTCTCTAGATCTCTCGTCAATGACTTGCTGAGGGAGGTCCCTCCTCTCGATGGCAGAATGTGAGCAGGAGTGGTGCAATGCACAAGTCAGACAAGCTGAAGGGATTTGTCATCAGATGCAGCAGACTATGGAGACTATCCGGGTGGCCATGAGGGTCTCTTTCAATTCTAAGATTCTAGGACTCAGTGAACTGTGACCCAGAAACAAGAATCTGTGGCCACAGAATAGGCATTTTAGACCCTGGTGGCTCAAACAGCAAAGAATCTACCTTAATGTGGGAGACCCAGGTTCAATATCCCTGGGTCAGGAAGATCTCCTGGAGAAGGGAATGGTAACCCACTCCAGTATTCTTGCCTGGAGAATTCCTAGGACAGGGGAGCCTGGCAGGCTACAGTCCATGGGGTTGCAAAGAGTTGGACACAACTGAGCTATTAACACTTACTTACTTAACAAGCAAGTAATACTTACTTATTTATACCGCTTTTCCTTTAAGGGAAACTGAGAAATATCAATATGTAGATGACACCACTCTTATGGCAGAAAGTGAAGAAGAACTAAAACGCCTCTTGATGAAGGTGAAAGAGGAGAGTGAAAAAGTTGGCTTAAAGCTCAACATTCAGGAAATGAAGATCATGGCATCTGGTCCCATCACTTCACAGCAAATAGATGGGGAAACAGTGGAAACAGTGTCAGACTTTATTTTTTTTAGGCTCCAAAATCACTGCAGACAGTGACTGCAGCCATGAAATTAAAAGACACTTACTCCTTGGAAGAAAAGTTATGACCAACCTAGATAGCATATTCAAAAGCAGAGACATTACTTTGCCAACAAAGGTCCATCTAGTCAAGGCTATGGTTTTTCCTGTGGTCATGTATGGATGTGAGAGTTGGACTGTGAAGAAGGCTGAGCGCTGAAAAATTGATGCTTTTGAACTGTGGTGTTGGAGAAGACTCTTGAGAGTCCCTTGGACTGCAAGGAGATCCAACCAGTCCATTCTGAAGGCGATCAGCCCTGGGATTTCTTTGGAAGAAATGATGCTAAAGCTGAAACTCCAGTACTTTGGCCACCTCATGTGAAGAGTTGACTCATTGGAAAAGACCCTGATGCTGGGAGGGATTGGGGGCAGGAGGAGAAGGGGATGACAGAGGATGAGATGGCTGGATGGCATTGCTGACTCGATGGATGTGAGTCTGAGTGAACTCTGGGTGATGGTGATGGACAGGGAGGCCTGGCGTGCTGCGATTCATGGGGTCACAAAGAGTCAGACACGACGAGCGACTGAACTGAACTGTCACCCTCATTGTCTGCTTGCTCTTCAGAGGACTGAATCTGACAAGTAGAATCAGAGATGGAGTGTGTTGGCTACAGGGACAGGCTCAGGGGGATCTCAGCACCAAGGAATACAAAAAGTGGGTGGATAGATGACATACTCAGGGGGCCAAGCAGATGGTCTTAGAAAAGGTGGGTGCTGCTAGTGTGAGGTCTCTGGGCAAGAATATGCCTGGGATCTAACTGGAAAAGGTCTGTATGAGACCAAATCACTTTGAAAGAGTTGATAATCCTGTTGCTTTTCCTCTTATTTCCCTTAAATGGAATTAAGAATTTAGCCACAGCTCTGCACCTGCCACTTCTGGTCCCACTCGGCTTTGGTAGGAACAAATGTTCCAGAGCAGTATAAACACCACTAAAGCATCATGGTGTGGTTACTCCATCTGCATCCAAACCTTCCTCATCTTCTGGGCTCTGACCGTGGAGGGGGCAGGGCATCCAAGCAATGACTGAGTCAGTAGCCACAGCCCAGCAACACAAGCAGAGATCAATGGAAAGTTACAACAAATCCCTGATGCTCAGCGGAAGGAACAACAAAAGCCTAGCATGACAGAGACAGGAGGAGGAGTAGCTTAATTATTAATTTGTTCAAAAAATGTTACTGTTCTTACCATGTAAACAGATCTGTAGCACCACATGAGCCACTGTGGGAGAATATGTCCTTGAGGAACTTGCAAGCCCCTTTCATAGAACATAATGCTTTGAAAGCTGAAGTGCAGAGAGCCCAATTAACTAACTGGATCCAGCCAGTAACAGAGACGGGAAAGGTCCCTCTTTGGGGATGGTCAAGAAAGGCTTTACGGAGGTGGTAAGGGTATAAGTGATGTTAGAAGATGGATAAGATTTGCAGAAGGTAGGTAAGAGGGAAAATGCCAGGTTAGGAGGGAAAAGATGAGCATGGCATAGAGTATGAAAATATCGGGTATTATTGATCAATAGTGAGTTAGCATGAAGCAGAATGGCAACCCACTCCAGTATTCTTGCCCAGAGAATTTCATGGACAGAGGAGCCTGGCAGGCTACAGTCCATGGGGTCACAAATAGTTGGACATGACTGAGCAACTCATACACACACATACAATTCTGAAAGACATTAAATTTCATGCAGAAGGATTTAGATTTGATCTCATAGGCAAGAGCTTCCAAAACTTTTTAATGTAAGTAACACTTAAAAAGGATTTCTTTTTCGTCCTCCTTTTCCCCCCATTCCTTCCCTTCCTTCTCTTTCTCTTTTTATTTTT
Organism: Bison bison bison; assembly: GCF_000754665.1. NCBI lineage: Eukaryota > Metazoa > Chordata > Mammalia > Artiodactyla > Bovidae > Bison > Bison bison. Next base: position 11,336,377 of record NW_011495071.1, read on the forward strand.
CTAAACTTAATTTTTAAAATTTACAACGATGACTATGTACATTTCATTTATGGCTGATCCATGTAGTATACTGGGATTACAACATTTCCGCCCTGGAATTAACAACTGTACTATTTTATTCTTTTTAAAACTTATTTTCAATGTGCTTGAAAACTTACCCTCAGGCTTTACTTAAGGGCTAAGTCTTTTCTCAGAACTTTGTTAAAACATACCAGACACTCGCTGTTTCATGTTTTTCTGGGACACATTTTTGTAGCCCTCTGGGTCTCTGTGCCAATCAGAACCTGATGCTTCCTAGATCCTGCTCTCTGACATTTCCCCTTAGTCATCTGGGTACACCTTCTACTCCACCCATTTCTTGACTGGTTTGAGTAATGGGTACATGGGTCAAAACTTATCTGTTAACATTTAACCTAGTTAGCCTAGTAGGAAAAGGTGCCCAGATATCTCACTGTTCCATGTGTAGGTCTCTATTATATCCCCTCTTTTTACCACACATCACATAATCAACTTGCCTGCTCTTCTGTGTCCACAGTCATCCTGGTTCATCCTCTCCAAGAAAATAAGCATTTGATCTTCTACCTTTAGTCTACTTCTTATGTAGACTTTTCACTCATTTTAATTGTTCAACACCACCTTCTTCCGCAAGTTCAGAGGCATTTGGAATTTCCAACTCCTAAGCCCTAATCAAGTTTTTTGGTGCAAAGCAGCTTCAACACTGCAAATCCTGAGTCAGTTATTGCTCTCTGTTGGCTTTCTATCCAAAAATTTGATGTTTTATCTCTTTTCAGTCCAGTCTTATAAGAACGTGTGCCCTTTCTAGCCTTCTGCTATTGTTTTTGTGGGACTACAGGAGGGAGCAGAATTAAACATGATGTTTTAATCCATCACTATGATACCATGAAATTAAGAGATGCTTCCTCTTTGGAAGAAAAGCTATGACAAACATAGCATATTAAAAAGCAGAAGACATTACTTTGCCGACAAAGGTCCATACAGTCAAAGATATGGTTTTTCCAGTAGTCAAGTACAAATGTGAGAGTTGAGAAAGCTGAGCACTGAAGAATTGACACTTTTGAACTGTGGTGTTGGAGAAGACTCTTGAGAATCCCTTGAACTGCAAGGAGATCAAACCAGTCAATCCTAAAGAAAATCAGTCCTGAGTATTCATTGGAAGGACTGATGCTGAAGCTCCAATACTTTGGCCACCTGATGCCACTCGTTGGAAAAGACCCTGATGCTGGGAAAGATTGAAGGCAGGAGGAGATGGGGGTGACAGAGGATGAGATGACTGGATGGCATCACTGACCATAATGGACATGAGTTTGAGCAAGCTCCAGGAGATGGTGAAGGACAGGGAAGCCTGGTGTGCTACAGACCATGGGGTGGCAAAAAAGTTGACATGACTGAGTGACTGAACAACAACAATAACCCCGAACTCAGGACAATTTCTACAGATAACAGACGTTGCACATTTGGAAGACAGTAACACATACACATGCCAGACATATTGTTCTTTCAGTCCAGAGATAAATTGAAATATGTATATGGGTATGTATCTCTGTACCATTTTCACAGAAACACTACAGAATCACAAGCTAAGACAATATCATCATACTGCCATAAGCAACTGAGAGCTACCAGAACCTTTGAAAATGAGACATGCAGGATTTAAAAGACAGTTCTTCAGAAAGTAGGGTAAAGGATAAATTGAATGTAGGAAGGGCTAAAGAGAAAGGCAAGAATAGAGCTGGGCATAAGATAATAAGGTCTAACGGGGGGGTGGGGTGGGATAAGGGTCATCCATTCAATCGGCCATTTATATTTAGAGAGAAAACATTAAATGCCAGGCATTTTGCCAAGTCCTGGGTTTATAACTGTGGTAGGCTGTATTTTCTAAAGATGGCCACGTGAATGGATGTGTCTCATCCTACGTGCTCTTCGTATATTGTGATTTGATAATCCTCTATGGGGTTGAGAGATGGATTCTATTCCCTTTCCTCTGCATATGGGTAGTCTAGGACTATGGCAAAAGTGGCACAGTGAGACGAGGCTAGGTGATAAAAGGTAATCACAGTTTTTGCCTAGTTCGCTGTCTCTTGGGACAATCCTCTGGGAGTCCTGAGTAGCCAGGTAAGGTGTGTGACTACTCCAAAGCTGCCATGAAGGACAGACCATGAGGCTAGACCGAAGAGAGATGGAGACCTGCCCAAAGGGCCCCAGCTGTTGGGAGTTTTTCAGCCTTGGCATCAGCCCCGTGTATAACAAAGCCTTGGAGACAATCCCAATCCCAGCCCTGAATACTACTGATGTCCCTACTCTGACAGTGGTTGTGGAGAGCCCCAATGGCAACGACATAGCTGAGCCCAGTGAAACCCCGGAACTGTGTGACCGAGAATGATAATAAAAAATTGTTGTTTCAAGCCACTGAGTTTTGAGGTGGCTTGTTAGACCACCATTGAGGAAAGTAAATACGTAATTACAGCACAGTGTGATAAATCTCCTGATAGCTGATTTGATGCTGTGCGGCTGAAACAGTGGGGAGGAAGTGCCAGAGTCTGCTGGTGCAGGGTGGGAGGGGAGGGGAGGTGGGAAAGGCAGGGGCGTGTGTGCAAGAGAGGCGATGCAGGAGCTGTGACTGTAAAAATGAGGAGGTGAGTGTCACCTACACTCTGGAAATGGATAGAAAGAGAGAGGCAGGAGAAAACAAGAAAGGATGGATAGCCCTTTGAGATCGCCTGGGTATGAGGCAGGGAATGAGGAATAGAGGTTATAAATGGCTATGAGGGGACTTCTCTGGCTGTTCAGTGGTTGACACTCTGTGCTTCCAAGGCAGGTGGTACTGGTTTGGGGAACTAAGATCCCACATGCCACATGGTGTGGCCAAAAAATAAAAATAAGAAAATAAGAAAAATGGCTATGAGGTCTTACTCTCTTCCTCTTATTCATTTAAAGATGTCCTAGTACCACTGGCCACTGCCTACACAGCCCAAGGTACAGTGTTCAATAAAAGAGTCTTTATTGGTAGAAACAAGGCAAAGCCTGGAATCCAGAGGTGCCATAGTGCTACCATTAATAACTAGCATGTGACCTCCTCTCTCTGCAAGATTAAAGGATTCACTGCACTTATCACAAAGCTTGGCTCAATCACGTCTGTGATTCATGCTCTGAGCACTGTCTCTGCACCTGCCTGAGGTTGGGGCCATGTCCTTCCGGGCACACACACCTACATCAGTGTTGAGATAAAAGGGGCTCTCTCCCTAGTCCCTTGGCTTATTTACCTCCAGGCACTAGCCCATTACTAAGAGAGATGTTGCCAGAGGTGAGGGGTGGAGAAAGGGAAGGAGGTGGCTGTGGAAGAGATGAGAACAGAAATAAGCATTTTCCTGGAAAAGGACTTCTTGGAATTTCTGTCTATCCGGTGTGTGGAAGACAACTTAATTAAGAGACAGTGCTTAGTGACAAGGAAGGAAAACGTTCCTTATCTGGTAGATTCCTTTGCTGATGGAATCTTCCAGCTCACCCTGGCTAAGTCTAGCATTGACCATGCTAGAAAGATTTATAACCATGAAAGCTCTAACATCAAATTGCAGGGCAGCAGATTTGGGCACAGACTGTAGCCATCCCATCATTTTGGATACTCCTCTAATGTGGAAGCCCACCTGCAAGTGTGTATCCAGGGCTTTCCCAGAAGATGGAGGTGTTTCTCACCATCACACTTCCTGGCCATACACATCTCCTCCACCCCATGCAACAGTCATGTTTATTCTCAAAGCACAGCATCCTCTTTTCATGTCTTTTGTGCTCTTGAATTTCTCTTTCTTCCCTTCCTCATCTAACAAATTCATCCTCATCCTCGGAAGCAGACTTCAAGGGTACTTTCTCTATAAAAGAGGTGGAATTGATTGTTCATACTTGATGCTGCCCTAGTCCATTGGCATTGGGACCAGACAGACATGATTCTGGAGGTGAATCTTGATTCTGATTCATGATTCTGAATCAGAATCAAATCTGATTCTGGAGGTGACTAATTCTGTGATTTGGGGTATGGCAGTCATATTAGGTTTCTAGGCTTTCTGTAACAAAGGACCATAAACTAGAATAGCTAAAAACCACTGAAATTTATTGTCTCACAGGTCTGGAGGCTTGAAGTCCAAAGTCAAGGTGTCAGCAAGGCCAGGCTCCCTCAGAAGGATCTGGGAGGAGATTCCTTCTTGTCTCTCCTAGCTCCTGGTATTTGTAACCCCTGGTATTTCTTGACTTGTAGGGGTACCAGTCCAGTCTCTGCCTGCATTGTCACAGGGCCATCTTCTCCCTCTGTGTCTCCACATTGTCTCCTTTCTGTGCATGTCTGTCTCTGTGTTCGAATTTGTTGTTGTTCAGTCGCTAAGTCATGTCCGACTGTGACCCCATTGACTGCAGCATGCCAGGCCTCCCTGTCCTTCACCATCTCCTGGAGTTTGCTCAACTCATGTCCATTGAGTTGGTGATGCCATCCAACCATCTCATCCCTTGTCGCCCCTTTCTCCTACCTTCAGTCTTTCCCAGCATTAGGATCTTTTCTAATAAGTTGGCTCTTCACATCAGGTGGCCAAAGTATTGGAGCTTCAGCATCAGTCCTTTCAATGAGTATTCAAGGTTGATTTCTTTTAGGATTGACTGGTGTGATCTTGGATTAGGGCCCACCTTAATGACCTCATCTGAACTTGGCTACATCTCCAAAGACCCTAATTCCAAATAAGGTCAGATGCACAGGTATTGTGGGTTAAGACTTCACCATATTTTGGGGGGAGGACACAATCCATCCTGCAAGGACAGTTAATCTTGCGAAGCTATAGTTTTCTCATCTGTAAAGTGAAGGATTAAAGTAGTATCCAAGTCAAAGAGGGACTGTTGGTAGGGGCGGGGGGCGGGGGGGGTGGGGCGGGGCGTGGTACAGGACATGAGGCTTCACAGATAGCCTTCAACAAGACATGGTCCTCATTCAGGAAATTATCCACTTGCTGAGGAGCAGGCCAGCTTTGCATTCTCCATTCCGTCATCCAAAGGGTATCCTTACCTTGAGATTTTTCACTAAACCCACTGTGACGGCTATAGTACAGAAACCCATCTGAGGCCTGGGTGATGAGGGCAGTGATAATTAGTAAAAGATCACCAAAGCCTAGGTGTCTTCAAAGAAGAGAAGTTGAAACATGGTCTGACCTTTTCTTTCATCTCAAACTATGGCTGATACAAGTTTGAGGTTATGAATGGAGCTGGCAGTCTCTTTATACTAAAAACACGTATCATCTAAAGGAGAAGCCACTGACTTAACTTACTTCCTCATTGTATGATTCATGAAAAATGAAAGTGAAAGTTGCTCAGCTGTGTCCAAATCTTTGCGACCCCATGGACTATACAGTCTCTGGAATTCTCTAGGCCATAATACTGGAGTGGGTAGCCTTTCCCTTCTCCAGGGGATCTTCCCAACCCAGGGATCAAACTCAGGTCTCCCACATTGCAGGTGGATTCTTTACCCAGCTGAGCCACAAGGGAAGCCCAAGAATACATGAGTGGATAGCCTACCCTTCTCCAGGGGATCTTCCCAACCCAGGAATTGAACCAGGGTCTCCTGGATTGCAGGAGGATTCTTTACCAACTGAGCTATCAGGGAAGCCCATAGGAGAGACTATTTTGGAGGCTTCCCAGGAAACACCTTGATTCTCACCCCGGAGATCCCCAGGATTTCAGCACCTGAAGCCCTAACAGAGGGCTGGCTGGGCTAAGACTTCCCTTTGTGTCTACTGCTTGGGCCCAGACTCAATACAGTGGCCTGGCTCATGGGAAGACGTGCTGAGGGTGAAGAGAGTCACCTGACCAGCATGCTTATGCCCAGCCTTCCCAGCCCTAAGGAAACATCTTAGGGTCCTGACGATTCCTTCACAGCAGTGCTCAAATGCAAGCCATCAGCAAAAATTTATTTCATCTGGGGATCCCTTCTAGTCAAGTCTCAGTTTACCTTTGCTACACAATCATTCTTTGGCCTTTGAAATCAGTAATAGTCAAAGCAATAAAGGCTAATTTTATGCTCTAGAACTTGACAGTGAAAAATATTTTAGGTGATGGTCTGTGACTGGTTGATTTAGGAAACCAGCAAACCTGACAGCTGAACATAACGCAACACTACAGGAGTGATGGGATGATCATATGCTCTGCTTTGCACCACACAAGGCAACTGAAATGCAATTCAGCAGATCCAATGTAGCTCTGGTTGCTGTTTTTTTTTCTTTTAGGAAATAAACATTTCAAAGTATTTCCAGGTTAGCCACTTATATAGGTCAAATTTTAAAAATAATGTAGTTGATTTTTGCACAGTTAAGAATACAGGCTTTTTGATACTAAATGCCTGAGTTCAGGGGCACACTCAGCTGTTTGCTAACTACATGACTTTGGACAGGTCAGTTATATGGATGTCTCAGTTTCTTCAGCTGTAAAATGGAGATAATCATAATCGTCTCATAGGGTTGATGTAAAGATTAATTCAAAAAAGATACTCTGCAGAACACCGGGCCCAGAATAAATGCTCAAGTTTTAACACTGTTATTCCTCCCTCCCTTTCTTTCTTCTTTGTGTATTGATAACATAGATACAAGGCAGGGAGTAAAAAGATGAATCAGACCATTTCTGCCACTGAGGCATTAATGGTGTAATATGGGAAGGCAAGCTTTTTAATAAGAACTGTATACATAGAGACCCTGAGACAGAAGTATGTACACTGACTGTGGGGGCACAAAGGAAAGCCTTGTGGCAAACTAAGTGGAGCTCACACAGCTTGTCGTCCTGACTGAAGTGTGGGATGAAGTTCTCTATCAGGCAGTTGCTTACCCTGTGGGTATGGAAACCAGGCTGGGAGGGCAAGATTTCAATATAATCCCCCATCAACTACTTCTCAATTCCTTCCTCTCTTCACAGCCATGCTTCCAGAAATGCTCTAATGCTGTCTTCCTACCACCAGATTTCCCCTCTCTCTCAAATCTACCGTGTGCTCAGTCGCTTTAGTCGTGTCTGACTCTTTGTGACCCCTTGGACTGTAGCCCACTAGGCTCCTCTGTCCATGAGATTCTCCAGGCAAGGACACTGGAGTGGGTTGTCAGGCCCTCCTCCAGGGGATGTTACTGACCCAGGGGTCAGACCCGCACCTCCTGTATCTCCTGCATTGGCAGGTGGATTCCTTACTGTTGACCCACTGGGAAAGCCCCAAACCTACTGCAGTTCCATTTCTATTCCCACTCCTCCACCATAACTTCTCTTCTGTAACCCAACTTCAATGCTTTCTTTCAAATTCTCTTACTCTGTTGTTTTTGATTGACTTTCTGATTTCTTTTTGTTGACTCTCTCCTGTGTGACAACTGGAACTCTATTTTTTTTCTGTTTTTCCTTTCTTTCTACTTTCTCTTCTTTTCCACCTGCCCCATAGTTCCGCATTTCTGCATGGTTCCTTTTTTTAAGATGTGTGTTTTTTCTTGGCCATTGCACACTCCCAGACTGATCTCAGCAGTGACATCGATTGTACCTTCAGCTCAGTTCCCTCTCCCAGACGACGGAGCCACACCTCCTGGATGTTTTCACTTGGATAGACTATAGTACCTCAGCCTCAACGTGTGTTCTTGGTTTAAATTCATTACGTTACTCTCCTCGGTAAATCAGGCTAGAGACCTGGGATCTCGAGGTTTCCCATTCAGGTCCTCTCAACTCTGTGAACAAAATGTCTCTCAAATTTATCATCCTTTGCTGCCCTGCAAAAGCAGTGTTTTCACTCTAACCTTCATCATCTTACCTCACCTCACTACAACAGACTCCTGCTGCTGCTGCTAAGTCGCTTCAGTCGTGTCCGACTCTGTGCGACCCCAGAGACGGCAGCCCACCAGGCTCCCCCGTCCCTGGGATTCTCCAGGCAAGAACACTGGAGTGGGTTGCCATTTCCTTCTCCATTGCGTGAAAGTGAAAAGTGAAGTCGCTCAGTCGCGTCCGACTCTTAGCGACCTCATGGACTGCAGCCTACCAGGCTCCTGGGTCCATGGGATTTTCCAGGCAAGAGTACTGGAGTGGGTTGCCATTGCCTTCTCCGACAGACTCCTGACTGACCTGTTAGTATCTCCAAATTTTTCCTTTGTCTGGACTATTGACCTCTATTGTCGGTCATCTTAGATGTACATCTGATCAAGGCACACCCTTGCTGAAAACTCTTTTGAACTGATTATTAGTTCAGAAAAATGTCCAAATTCCTTACTTCAAAGTTCTTTACAATTTGACTTCTACTTGCCTTTCTAGCCTAGTTCCTCCATAACTCTGAAATATAACAGCCCTTTATGGGATAATTTTGTCTCCCCTGCAAATTCATGTTGAAATCCTAACTCCCAGAATGTGACCATATTTGGAGATCAGGTCCTTAAGAGAGGTAATTAAGTTAAAAACAGAGCCATTAGGGCCTTAACCTAATAGACTGGTGTCTTTATAAAATGAAGCAGTTAAGTACACTAACAATCGACTGTCCAAAAGAAAAATTAAGGAAACAATTCTATTTACAATAGCATCAAAAATAATAGAATACTTAGGAATAAAGTTGACCAAGAAGGTGAAAGCTGTACACTGAAAATTATAAGACAATGATGAAAGAAATCGAAAAAGATACAAATGGAAAGATAGCCTGTGCTCATGGACTGAAATAATATTATTAAAATGTCTATACTACCTAAAGTGATCTACAGATTCAATGCAATCCCTATCAAAAATACCATGCATTTTTCATAGATATAGAAAAAAATAACCCTAAAATTCCTATGGAACCACATACAAACTGAACAGCCTAAGCAATATTGAGAAAGCTGAACGAAGTTGGAGACCATCACATTTCTTGATTTCAATGTATATTATAAAACAGTAATAATCAAAGCAGTATGGTACTGGCATAAGAACAGACACACAGACCAATGGAACAGAACAGGGAGTTCAGAAATAAAGCCACACATGTACGGTCAACTTATTTTTTAATGAGAGTATCAAGAATATATAATGGGGAAAGACAAGCCTCTTCAATAAAAGGTGTTGGGAAAACTGGACAGCCACATGTAAAACAGTGAAATTGGACCCTATTTTATACCACAAAATTAACTCAAAATGGATTAAGGACTTAAATGGAAGACCTAAAACCATAAACCTCACAGAACAAAACATAGGGTAACCTTAACATTAATCTTGGCAATGATTTTTTAGCTATAACACTAAAGGCACAAGCAACAATAAATGAATGGGACTACATTATACTAAAAAAGATGCTTTTACAGCAAACATTCAACAGAATGAAAAGAGGCAATCTATGAAATGGGATAAAATGTTTTCAAATCATATATCTGATAAGCAGTTAATATCCAAAATATATAATGAACTCATACAACTCGATAACAAACTAAAATAAAATAAGCTGATTAAAAGTTTGGCAAAAGACTTGAATAGACATTTTCCCAAAGAAGACATACAGATGGCCAACAGTTATAAGAAAAGGTGTTTGATATCATTAATTATCAGAGAAATGCAAATCAAAACCAAAGTGAGATATCAGTTCACATCTATTAGGATAGCTATTAGCAAAAAGACAAGAGATAACAAAGGTTGGCAAGGATCTGGAGGAAAGTGAACACTTTTACATTGTTGGTAGAGATGTAAGTTGTTACAACCACCATGGAAAACAGTATGGAGATTTCTCAAAAAATAAAAAATAGAGCTACAATATGTTTCATCAATCTCACTTCTGGGTATATATCCAAAGAAAATGAAATCAGTATTTCAAAAAGGTATCTACATTCCTACAGTCACTGTAGCATTATTCACAATAGCCAAGATACAGAAACAACTTGTCAATGGATTCAGCAAAGAAAATGTGCTATATACACATGGTGGAATATTAGTCAGCCATAAATAGGAAGAAATAATGTCATTTGCAATAACATGGATAAACCTGGAGGACATCATACTAAGTGAAATAAGCCAGACACAGATAAACAAATATTGCAATATCTCACTTACATGTTGAATCTTAAAAAAGTCATATCCATAGAATCAGAGAGTAGAATAGTGGTTTCCAGGGGCTAGGGGTGGGGGGATGTTAGTCAAGGAGTACAAATTTCCAACATGGTGACTGTAGTTCATTATACTCTGTTATATACTTAAAACTGCTAGGAGGGTTGATCTTAAGTGTTCTTACCACACACACAAAGGTAATCATGTGAGGTGACGGATGTGTTAATTAACTTGATTGTGGTAATCATTTTGCAGTGTATATGTATATCAAATCAAGTTGTACACCCTAAAAAGTAAACAAGTGGGCCGTTTTTCCCAAGATGGAAAAACAAATCGGCTTCACTGCTTACAAAAATAAATAAATAAATAAATAAATCATGTATGTGTCACATATACTTACAGAGAAAGACCATGTGAAGAAATAGAGACAAGACAGCCATCTACAAGCCAAAGAGAAAGGCCTCATAAGAAACCAACCCTATACACATTGATCTTGGACTTCTAGCTGCTACCAGAATCGTAAGAAAATAAACTTCTATTGTTTAAGCCACCCAGTCCCTGTGGTGCTTTGTTATGGCAGTCCTAGAAAACTAACACACAGCCTATAAGACTATTCAGTCTAGACTACTCCGATTTTGGAAAATACCCACACTTTTACTGATGTAATTTCTTCCACCGAGTGTCCTTTTCTAGCCAGTATTTATCTTTGAAAATATTTTATCTCTATCTCAAAGTATTTCTCAAAAGCTTATGCCCATCAAAGCTAGAAGGAATTTTTCCCTCCTTTTGTACTCTGCTCTTACTTCTAATAAAGCAACCACCACATTATCGTTCTGTTTTTCCTGAAAATTGTGCCAATGCTAGAAGATAAGTGCAGAATGACAATGACAGTCAAGTTATGCCTGATGGTTGTTTGGAGTGATGTAATGACTGTGTTGGTGGAAATGTGGGGAAGGCGATAGAACAGATGGATCTTAATAGTTAATTAATTTTAGGAAGTCAAGGTCAAAGTCCAGATGAATGATGAAGTCTGGATTTCTGACTTGGACCGCCTGGTGGATGGTGATTCCAATAGCTTTATGTAGGGAGTTCTCAAGGAGAAGGGGCCTTGGGAGACAAGGTAGTTTGGTGTTGCTTGTGAGTAACTAAGGACATCTAGGAGGATGGGTCCTATATGCAGATGAATGTGCAAATCTTCATTTCTGGAGAGAAATGTATCTAAGAGCTGGCCTTGTAATATTTTTTAACTCTTATTTTGATGAGCTCTGGATCCTTAGGCACAGTTTCTATCAAAAAAAACTATCCCGCAGAAACTTGAGGACCAAGATAATGCTAAGAATGTGGAAAAAGGGACAAAAATATCAGAGTGAATCCTACAAATAACCAAGAAGCTCTGGGAAGACTGCCTTCCAAAATTTGTTCTCTTGTCCAGCGACCACAAAACCTAAAATCCTACCATCAGTGACATTATTTATCAATTCTTATTGAAGGTGTTTCTGAGTTAAGATGAGAAGCAAGGGACATTAAGAGGAGGTAAAATTATTGACTCCCAAGTTCTGCTGTTCTCTGAAGCTGGGGAAGGGTTCTGTGACCATGAAGCCCCATCAGAAATTGAGGGACAGAAGTGATGAACGGTAAAGGAGACCCAGAATAACGCCCTACCTGGAATAACCAGCTGCCCACCACGGCAGCAGGCTTAGGTCAGATAATGAGAAATCAGAAGGCCCCTGCTGCCAACCAAATCTCCCTCTCAACTATTTGTGCAGATAATCTGGCCAGGAATAGAGGGAACTACCCCAACAGACTGTGATGGAGAGCTGACAGATTAAGGGGAGAACAGCATGCCACCAATACGACAGCATGGAGAGCAAAACGTGTTGGCTCTCTAATGAGAATCCGCCTTGCCACCACTGCTCTTGCATTTATGTTCCCCAGAGCAGCTCAGCCTAACTTGCCAAAAGTGGCAGGGGGTGGGAAGGCTGTTGGCCTCATGCCCACCTGGGTACCTGCTGGGAGAATTTTGCACATGCTGCTAAGTGCCCAGTGGCACTGAGGGCTTCCATTTACATTCTTAATTACCCTGAAATTCAGCCACATGGTCCTTCTGCCTGTCTGGACCAGTGCTTGATGGCAGCTGGTGTTAGAAACTTACAGTGCTCCAACAGCCCTTGAGTTCTATCCTTCCTCTGTCGGGGAGGGACCTCCCAAGTCAGTGAGAAGAATGTACATGTATGTGTGCAAGTCTACGGGTGCACCTGTGTGCCTGGGCTTATGTGTGTAATTCTTGGTTCCAGATACTTGCATGTATATGTATCTTTAGGGGAGGTAGTGGGGTACATGCTCATTACAGGGAGTTTCCCTTGACTATTGACAACTATGGGAGAATGTTTAAAGCTTTCTCCAGGAACCAGAAATTTTCCAACCTTAATTTGAAGAAGCACAGAAATATATATATTGATAATAACTGGTTGCATTTATCTTTCCTGAAAGAGGCAAAGTTTTTGGTATGTTGTTTCTGGATTTGAAAGTAGAGTGGAAGGAAGTGAGGTCGCAGGTGTTTGGGGAAATTTTTGATCCTCCCTGCACAAAATTTCTCCACATTCCCCTTCTTTTGATTTTGTCTGGGGAGGAAGATTTTGAAATGGGTATTTGTGGGGTGTGCAATTCCATACACACACACTCCTATGCCCGTGTATATACACACATGCATTAACATGCTCACTCAATATATAACAATGTGCAAAATGTCTTGCTAGAAACTTTGGGGAAGGAAAAAGCAGTTTTCCATTCATCTTCAAAAATCCTCAAACTCTGTTAAACAGTAAAAATATAGTAGAAAGCAGTAAGTCTTAGAAGCCAAGCGTCTAGTAAGGTCATTGTGTGGGGAAGAAGTTCAGAGATGGAGGGAGTTACTCTCAAGCCAGTGGTCAGGGAAGACTGGGGAGGGAGGAGCTGCAGCATGGACCTCTTCAAGTATGCAGAGACCATCCTCTGATGAGTGTGTTACTGAAAACTGCCACTGGGGGAAATAATGGAAGAGGGTAAACTGATAATAACAGATGCGGGCAGTTACAAAGTTCCCAGTATCTCACAATGTCCTATAGCCATTGTCCGTACATCAAAGAGCGTACATCAAAGAGCTACCCCTCTACTAATTCAGTAGGTGACCACCCTCCTGGAGTTCTGCTCTCCTTTCTGAATTCATGGGGAAGTCTCATTCTGACTTCACAAGGAGGTCCCTGCAGACTTTTTCTCTTGGCAACACTAAAACTAAAGAGCCAATCAGAGGAGATGAACAAATAGATAACAGTTACTGTCCATTCAAAATGTTTGCTTATTTGAGTATTCCTTTTATCGTGCATGCCTGTTCACTCAGTTTTGTCTGAATCTTTGTGACTCCATGGACTGTAGCCCACCAGGCTCCTCTGTCCATGGAATTTTCTAAGCAAGAATACTGGGAATATATTGCCATTTCCTACTCCAGGGGATACTCCCAACCCAGGGGTTGAACTCACACCTCTTGCATCTCCTGCATTAGCATGCAGATTCCTTACCACTGTGCCACACTTGGGATGCCCCTTTTATTACTTTAAATCATTTAATAAAACCTTCATCAATCATCTATAAATTCTCAGGCACTGAGCTAGGCACTACCCACAAAATGCTTAGCCGAGAAACAGTCATAGAAAACCAGCAGGACATGTGATGGGATAATTATGTGTATAGAATGCTCTGGGAAGTCCTAAGGGGACTTTCAAGAAAGCTGGAAATTAAGGGTGGCTTTATGGAGAAGGAGAAACTTTGGCTGAGTTTATTTTTTTCTGTGTGTTGAAGGAACGTTGGTTAACTTGATGAAAGGGGAATTGTGTCAAATGTGGTAAAATTGTACCGTATTGGTAAATATGATGCCAATGGAATAGCCGCTGCTGCTTTCAATTAGAATCTCTGTAGGACATGGCTTCAAACTTGTTTGCTGGACAGACTAATTCAGTGCTACCAATCTGATGGTTTATCTCACAGCACCAAATAGCACCGAGACAAAGGTTATAAAGAACTATTAATTTTTAAAATATGATGGAATCAAGAATAGTTCAAGTCATGCAATTGTTTACATTTTTAGATAGCAGAACACAGGGTTTGATGATATAACGTAATATATTTGGTTATAAAATTGAGGGCAGAAATCAAGAATATTAAAAATATTCTTGAAAAATACTTTAAAAGTTCAGGTCATTTTAACAAAGACCAAGCAGTGCTGTATGTGTGCTTAGGGGGATGATGGTTCACAAAAGCACATTAAATCATCCTTGAATGAGTATATCAAAGAAGAAATAAAAATTAAAATTGCAGTCCAATGATGACAATGAAACCTGTTTACCAAAACTTATGGGATATGGCCAAAGTTCTAATTAGAAGTAATCCATTGCCTAAAGTGATTTAGTTATGAAAAATACATGATCATTTTTTCAAGTAGCTAGAAAACGTAAATCAATCTAAGGAAAGCAGAAGGAAGAAAACAGTAACAATAACAACAGAAATAAGTAAATTAGAAATCAGAAAAATTCAGCAGAGGAAATTTTCATCAGGAAGTAAAGAAAAAAATGCAACACATTTAAAATAAATGAATGAAAAAAATGCAATGCTGCACATGTGTATATGTCATATTAACATAATTTTAATGAAAATGATGTATGTGAAACTTCACAGTACTTTGAAAAACACAATACAATGGTAAATATCTAGGGAGCTTACAAATTATCAAAGTTGATTCAAAGACAATGGACATTTTGAACAGATGAAATAATATGGCAAACATTTCAAAGAATTATTAAGGAATTATGCTATCAAATAAAAGTTTTAGGGACAGAGATTCCTACTGACAAGTTCTCTTAAATGCTAAAAGTAATGTAAACTGTAAATTCAAGAACAGAGAAAATACTGAACATATTTAATTCATTTACTAAATAATTAAATAAATTAAATAATAACCTAAATAAATTTAATAAATGAACATTTCTAATTTACTTACTATAAACTGATATCAAAAAATCTTATCTATATTGCATATAATAATACTATGGAATTCCAAATTATGAATGTGGATATAAAAAGTCCAAACTAAAACACTGATCATTAAATACACAATGGAATATTACTCAGCCATAAAAAAGAATGCATTTGAGTCAGTTCTAATGAGGTGAAGTGAGTCAGAAAGAGAAACACCAATACAGCATATTAACGCATATATATGGAATTTAGAAAGACAGTAATGACCATCCTATACGCAAGGCAGCAAAAGAGACACAGGTGTAAAGAACAGACTTATGGACTATGTGGGAGAAGGCGAGGGTGGGATGATATGAGAGGATAACATTGAAACATGTATATTCCCATATGTAAAATAGATGCCCAGTGCAAGTTCCATGCATGAAGTAGGGCACTCAAAGCCAGTGCTGGGATGGGGAGGGAGGTGGAAGCGGGGTTCAGGATGGGAGACACGTGCACCTGTGGCTGATTTATGTCCATGTATGGCAAAACCCACAATATTTTAAAGTAATTATCCTCCAATTAAAATAAACTAATTAATTAAAAAATAAGTAATAAACAAAATAGACTAATAAATGAAGTTAAATAGTATGGCTAAAAAAAAATTTTTTTTTGACATGTAAGAGTAAATTCCTGAATCAAAGAATCCAAGTCTGTTTAAATGCTATGTCTCTCAATAAGTCAAACCATGAAAGGCTACATGACCATATCAATCATATCTGATAAAATTTAGTATCCAATATTGAAAAAGAAAACTATAGTGTAGTAGAACAGACAGTATGCTTTCTTAATATTAAAAAGTCTGTATCTTAAACCAATTACAAATATCTAGCTCATTAAAACTGACAAGAGTTTGTAAGAGGTAAGATGCTTATATATGAAATATAAATAAGTAAAATTATTCAAAAGGAAGAAACTTGATATATCTTCCAAAATATTTTAGAATAATTTATAATAATTTAGCACTTGGTCAAGTGGTGGATCTCAAAGTACATATATGATATTCAACTACTTTGTATTATAAATATTTAGAAAATATAAAGAATAAAAGAACTTGCTTAAAGCATTGTATGAATATAAATATAACAGACTATAATATGTGAAAATTTTATATTAAAAAAAAAACAAAAAAATCAATAAAAACATATTAAAAATTAAACCCAAATCGGTCAAGCACCAAGCACATAAATAAATAGGCTATCCTTCTCAGACAATAAAGAATCCCCCTACAACGCAGAAGATGCAGGTTTGATCCCTGGGTCTGGAAGATCCCCTGGAGAAGGGAACGGCCACCTACTCCAGTATTCTTGCCTGGGAAATCCCATGGACAGAGGAGCTTAGCAGGCTAAAGTCCATGAGGTAGTAAAGAGTTGGACACGACTGAGTGACTAACACACTCTAAAAATGAAAACAAATCCATAATGAGTGTAAGAAGCAAAGTATTCCATTTCACCAGAAATCAAAAGAAAAGAAATATAATGAAATACTATTTTCTACCTGTCAAACCAATGACATTTTTAAAAATAGTAATTTATTTTGAAGAGAATGTTGAGAAAGTGCTCTTATGAATCATTGTTAAAATGAAAATGGCTACTGATGTTCTAGAAAGTGATTTGAAAATAAAGAACCACACAGAAATTTTTACCATTGGTCCTGATAATTCTACTCATAAGAATATATCCTCAGGAAATTATGAGAAATGTCTGAAAAGATTATATATAAGGCTCTGCATTGTGAGTTTATTATAGCAAATTATTAGAGGCAATCAAAATGTCTAATAATAAATAGGAGTCTGGCATAATTATGATATGTCCATATGAGGTAACATTTTTCAGACCATTACAAATCATGTTTGCATAAAATAGTTAATGATGTGGAAGAATGCACATAATGTAATTTATATTTATATAGAGAGAGGGAGAGAAAGAGAAAAGCTAAGAGTAAGCTCACCAAAATATTGACGATTCTAAATCTCTTTGTGAGAGGTTTACAAATTACTTAAAAATTTTTACATTTTCTTCATGTTCTAAAACTTTAAAAACATCAGTCAGACCAAAAGCTTGAAGAACATTCCTGATGATAGTTTCTTTTGGCCAGGATCAAAAAGAACTCTGTCTGCCATGGCATATACTTTATGGCTAGTGTATTTGTACTGCCTTTTCTTTTTTCACTCTGACTTCTGATTTTATTTCATAAATTTACATTAATAACGTTTCTCTACCCCAGTATCTGATTCAATACTTTGTGGAATGAAACAAGGGACTAAACAAACAGGCAAATGGGAAGAAATGTGAATCACGTGTCCTAAGTGATTTTCATACTACATTCTTTTTTTTTTTTTTTTTAACCATTTTCTTTTTTTGTTTTTTTTTTTAATTTTATTTTATTTCATACTACATTCTATTCCCTGAGTCTAGAACACAGCCTTGGAGCCTTCCGCTCGGAGGTCAGAGACTTATTCTTCCGTGTCTATTAAATGGCTCAAGAGAGAATGCTCATGGGCCAGTGGCAGTCAAACTCAGAGCTCCTGGGGGCTGCAGTCCTTCTTAAGCTTATGTCAGTGTCGGGTAAAAAGCAGTGAAACCTGAAAGAGAAGGCATGGGCAAGTCCCACTACATCTTTCTCCACTTCCGATGCCTACATGTTTCTCCACTTCCAGTTCCTAGTGGTTGGAATCTCATCAGTCTAGAAGTCAGAGTACCTTTCTTGTTACTGAAATCCTTTTAGCTATGGACCAGATTTCTCCATAAGGTTCAGGTTTTTGTTTTGTTTTTTTAATCTTTTTAACGTTAGAGATTAAAGCTAAATTTTAGCTAAGTTTGAAGGAAGATTCACAAATCACCTTTGAGAGAGAAATGGAGAAAGAGAGGGAGAGACAGAGGGAAGGAGAGAGACAGAGGGAGAGGGGGAGAGAGAAAGATGGAGAGGGAGAGAGGAAGGGACAGAGGGAAAGAAAGATCATTTTATGAAATACTTGACATAATGTTACTCTGATAAGTCTGAAGAAGTGTGAGTCACTACACAACCATTCTCTCAACTCAGAACAAAAAACTTCACGGAATTACTGTGCTTTTAATCCCAAGAATTGGGTGTTTGGCATTCCATAGTGCTTTGTGGTATCATGCCAACCAGGGGAGCCACTCATGAAAACAGCATATTGTTGAATTGTGGGTCTCAGCTCTCTTGGGTTGATAAATGGCAGTCCATCTTTTAAGACCCTTCCTGAGTTAAGAAAGGATTATCGGATTAAGGTGTGTCTGGTATAGTTCAAACATTTAATGTAATTTACATTTTATACCTGGGATTAGTTTGGAAGCTGGGTGACTGTAGAAAAAAAGTTTTTTTCATTAATAGGAAAAGATGTAATGTCAAATCACTTACACATGAAGGTTAAGTTTATTTGGAAGAAAGACTTTAACAGTGTGGCAATTCTTGGCATTAATACTGAAGGAAATTATGACCCACTGTCTGGAAGTGTGCTTGTGTGGGAGTATGTGTCTATGTACATGTGACATTCATTTGCTGTTAGAGGAGCAAGAGTTGAGTAAGCAGGAAGCAAACAACAGCTCTGTTTGGTAACAGGTGGGGTCACAAATCTATCAGGGTTGACTGCTTAGAAAGTCATGGAACCAAAGCTAAATGTCACTTTGTTTCCTACTTGAGTTTCAACACTATCTGCCCTCCTCCCCTCCTTCCTCAAGATTTCCCTCTACCCTTCCCTCTTTTCATAATATACCATTTTGTTTCATACTTCTTGGCAGCAATAAAAAGCCCCAAAGCAATGTTAAAGCCAGATTTAACTAGCTGGTTTAATTCTAATAGATTTTGTATTTATTTGTTTCTACATTGACTTGGCCTCCTTACTATTCTCCACTCTACTTGGAAAAAGATTTTTCCTTGTATGGCCCTACGCTTTGCATTTCCTTTCTCAAAAAAAAAAAAAAAAGGAAGATTATGTGAGTAAAAAAAACAAAATAGTAACATGATATGGATTCAGGAAGATTTAGTCCAAAATTCTTTTTTCTTTTTTTTTGCTCAGACAAGGAACTTGAATCTCAAACCTAAGGAAGGTATTATTGTTCTTTAAAAACATTCATTTTGGGAGAAAAATATCCTAAAACTGTTAGGAATCTTGAAATATCACTTTCCTTTCTCTTTATATTCAGTAGAACACACTGTATCATTGACATTTATGCTTGCTGCAGTAACAAGTAAACCCCAAATTACATAAAGGTTCAAACACCAAAGAAGTTTACTTTGCTCTCAGATAAAGAATAAAATAGGTGTTCCTAATTGATGCCCAACTCTCTCCCAAATGGTGATTCAAGGACTTGTATGTCTTCCATCTACTATTCCATCATCAACACTTTGGCTTCCAAAACTGTCGTTATTAATCTGTGTCAAGTTACTAGAAGAGGAAAGAACAAGAAGAATGGTATGTGAAAGATTTCTTAGGACCAAGCGTTCAAGCCCGTCTTCACTAAGGTTCACTTAGGTTCAGACTCCACTGGCTTGAACTCAGTCACATGGCCACATCAAACAGAAAAGGAAAGAGCGGGTATGGTCCGGCTATGTGGCAAGGGAAAAGAGGATACAGGTTTAGTGAACAGCTTGCTATTCTCCATTTTCAACTGAAAATTCTACTTGCTTAGAGTACTTTCAGTGATGTTATGCTTCATGAGCAAATGTATTGCAGCATGGTATGGAGATATGATTTGGCTATTTAAAAAATTGTGAATCAGAGCACAGCCTCTGTACAACACAAGAGTGTCTGAGAAGGTATAAATCTTCCTTTGCATCCATTTCAAATGAAAAATGGAGGATGGGGTTTCATGATAGGATTAATGGACATCTGAAGACAACTGTTTGGGGACCAAGACTAGAGTAGAGGAGGGAGTAATGCATAGGCAGCAGAGCGTCTTTCTGTTGAGACGTTACGGTCGGTGGGAGCACTAGAAACTTTGACTGTTGTTCCAGCTGTTATACTAGATGAGATCTAGGCATGCTGACAACCATTATCAACAGAATATAGTAATGGCAGCAGACCCAGAATTAAAAATCAAAAGACTGAGCAGTTGTGTTCATCTGTTCCAAAGTCTATATTATTTCCTTCTATCACTTTGCTCCACTCAGGCAAACTGATTTATAAGTTATAGTCACTTAGCCACCATTAATTTCACTAAGGGCATTTCACACTTGTACAATAAATGTTTGAATTAAGACATTTCTTTTCTTCCGAAATTGAATTGCATGTTAACTGGTTATTGGCTGTTGCTGGTGGTCCACACAATTACAGATAAGACCATTGATCTGGCAAGAAAACAAATTGGCTCTTAAAAGAAGGCAGTTTGGATTTGACAGCTACAGATGATTAGGTGTCTCACTAATGGATGCTGTGTATCACCATCAGAGGTGTGAGAGATCTGCAAACACTTTCTCTCAACTGCCTACTTCTACCCGGAAAGGTTGCTTTAATCTGCCTTCTCCTATCCATGCACATTAGCAGAATCCATTGATAGGGGATAAAGCCCCAAGTTACCTGGATGACTCATGAGTTTTTGAGATAGGTAGAAGTTACTAAGAGAAATCTTGGTTCAATCAGGTAGCATCCGAAGTGATTCTGGTTTCAGCTACAAATGTCTGACAGACAACTGGTACAAACAAGCTCAGCCACACATGACAAAGTAACTTCCCTCAGGGATGGTAGACCAGCAAGGGTATTCCTCCAGAGATTCCATTCTATTGTAAGAACCCAGATTCTGGACACCCTGGCTAGAGGACATCTAATGTTATGTCCCCTAATGTGATGTAGGTAGTTTGCCCAGTAATTGGTTTGCTGGCTTTTAGGACTTGATCAAACCTAGACAGCATATTAAAAAGCAGAGACATTACTTTGCCAACAAAGGTCTGCATAGTCAAAGCTATGGTTTTTCCAGTAGTCATGCATGGATGTGAGAGTTGGGCCATAAAGCAGCCTGAGTGCTGAAGGATTGATACTTTTGAATTGTGGTGTTGAAGAAGACTCTTGAGGATCCTTTGGACTGCAAGGAGATCAAAACCAGTCAATCCTAAAGGAAAGCAACCCTGAATATTCATTGGAAGGACTGATGCTGAAGCTCCAATACTTTGGCCAACTGATGCAAAAAACTGACTCATTGGAAAAGATCCTGGTGATGGGAAAGACTGAAGGCAGGAGGAGAAGGGGATGGGGATGACAGAGGATGAGATGGTTGGATGGCATCACTGACTCAATGGACATGAGTTTAAGCAAACTCTGGGAGATGATGAAGGACAGGGAAGTCTGGTGTGTTGCCGTCCATGAGTTCGCAAAGAGTCAGATGTGACTGAACAATAAGAGACTTGATCTTAGCTCCAACACTTTCAGGGAGAATGACTCAGGTCTTGTTCTATCTAGTGACCTCAAGACAGAGACAGAACCCCCTGCTTCCAGGACACGAGTATCAGCAGCTTGACCTCCACCCTTCTCTATCCTAGGCAAGGTAGGGGGCTTCTGGTGAACAATTCAGCACTGCCAATCTGATATCTCAGCCACCCCCAGTAGAAGCCATTTTGGGGTAGATTACATTGACTTTTAAGAGTCATCTATACAACTCCTCCAGTGTAAGATGATCTCATTGTAAAACTCTCTCTGTCCCTCAGGGGAGTGATAAGCCGCATTCTGTTTAAGAGCTTCAGGTCAAAGTCCAGATCCCCAGCTTTATTCCAGCCCTGGATACATATGAAAGAGGCTATTACTTTCCAGGGGTCAAGCTTTTAGATCTTAGCCCATCGAGAAGATAATAAAAAAGCACTTGTAGTTGGATTTTATTCATCATTTATATAATCACTGAAATTGCAGATGAAATAGGCCATTATGTCATCCCGCCTCTCTTGTTAGCCAGTGTGTATGTATTTTCTCTTTTATAACATCCCATAAAAGCATCCTACACAGGGTTAGATCATAACAGTCTCTCAGCCATTGTGGCAAGTGCAAAATACTCCAAATGAGTTGAGTTTCTGCCTGATTTCCATCTGGAAGATTCTGGAGATGGCTCAGTCTGAGCAGCCATGCCTTTTTCCTCATCCCTCCTGACCTCCATCTCTGTGATGGAAGCAGGGCCAACTCTTTCTGGACAGTGGTACAGGACATGTGTCATTACGAGCTCTGACAGAAGAAATTCAGATAGTTCTCTGGCCATATTTGTCAAGCAGGAATATGTGGAATCTCTGTGGGAGGCTAGAGGCATACTCTTAGAAAGTCAAAAAACATTAAAAAAAATTTTTTTATTGGAGTATAATTGTTTTACAACATCATGTTAGTTTCTGCTGTACAATGAAGTGAGTCAGCTCTATGTACACATATATCCTCTCCCTCTTGTCCTCCCTCCCTCCATCCCGCCCCTCTAAGCCATCACAGAGCACTGAGCTGAGCTCCCTGTGCTATGCAGCAGCTTCCCACTAGCTATCTATTTCACATATGGTACTTAATGAGAAATTTTCTATGTTATATTTTCAGTTTGATGATCTAAAAAACACACATGCACTTATTCTGGGGCATCTGAAAGACCTCAGAATTGACAACTGCTACGTGATTCCAGAGCTCCAGTTGCATTTGTGTTTGAGCCAAGTGGTATGTTTCACTAATGAGAAGGGGGTGAGGTAGAATTCACTTGCACTGTAGTGAAAACCAGAGGACTTCAATGTATACTAAAGAAGAGGTGGCTTCTCAGAATTTTCATAGAGAGAAGTACTGTAGGGATGGGGTCATTGCATAACAGGTGACAGCAGAGGCAGGCCAAACTTAAAAGCGAGTACATACACCATAGCCCTTGGAATCACAGTCACATTCTGAGCAAAAATTAATTTTACCAAGTTGTCATATGGCATACTAAATTAATGCTAATGATTCTGGTATTAGTTTAGTTTTATTTGCAAATTAATTTTGACTGTATTGCTTAAGGGTTAATATGCATAAGGAGTTTATGCTTAGTTTAATGGTTATATATATCTAAGAAACATTAAAATAAAATGAATTGGAGTCAACATGGGGCTACATGACAGTTGTTTTCCTCTAAAAAGACATCTAAATGCTGTTCAAGTAGAAAAAGTACTGCTTTATAGGATTATCTTGTCTTTCTGAGGACTACATTCATTCTGTTTATATCTCCAGTAGCTATCCACAGAAAGCATCAGTTCCTATTTTCAGTGAATTTTGAAGACTGGACCATATCTAAGAAGGAGAAAATTATTTTCTTTCATCTTTTTTCTTGCAGGGTGTTCTGGCCACATCCCTATGTAATGGACCTCCTATGGACCTCTCTGAACAATTGCTCACAAATATTGAGGACTAAGAAAAATGGATGACTTATATACTGTATGCCCTTCCTTCTGTCCTCTGATAAAGGTACAAATAGCCTTTTGATAACAACCTGTCTCATAAAAAGTATTCAATAAGCTGAATGAGAGAATGAAGCCAGGTCAACAACAAGAAGTCACCGAGGCATGAAACAGACATCAGCAATCAGTTAGTTGGCCAGAGAATATTCCAATACCATGGAAGACATCTTCCAAAGCAGTCTGTGGAGAGTTCCCTGATGCGCAGTCTAGTAAGTGGGGTTCCCAGGAGCCTGGCGTAGATTAAGCTCCTTATTTCACGTTATAAATTAAAACAGAAGAAATCTAGTCCACTAGTCCTCCAGGCAAATGCTTGATTGTTCTTTTGTAGGAATCCCTTGACAATGTTAGAGGAGGTGGGTTTTAGAGGAAGTGAATCATCTGGAGATTTATCTAGGCAGGTAGAATAAAATAATGAGCAGAAAGGTGCTCAAGGGAGCCGTTGGGAAAGAATTATGCCAAGAACACAGAGAATGCGAGAGGGAGGAGGAAGATGGGCTAGGCAAGAGGCTGGGAAAGGTTACGTTAACTCACATCTATTGCATACCCTCTTTTTACATCTTTCTCAATGAAAAGATAAAAAGAATTGATGGAGCCTGAGATGCCAGCCATAGGCACTCACATCTGGTTTCTCTTTGCTACCACGTGGAATCTGAAAAAAAAATGGCATAGACAATATTATTTACAAAGCAGAAGAGAGATACAGATGTAGAGTACAAATGTATGGATACCAAAAGGGAAAGAGTGGGTGATGAGATGAATTGGGAGATTGGGACTGACATAAAAACACTATTGATACTATGCATAAAATAGATAATTAATGAGTATAGCACCGAGAACTCCACTCAGTGCTCTGTGGTGACCTAAATGGGACGGAAATCAAAAAAAGAGGGGATATATGTATACATGCAACTGATTCACTTTGCTGTACAGTAGAAAAGAACACAACATTGTAAAGCAACCATACGCCAATAAAGATTTTTTAAAAAATTGTTTTAAGTAGCATGGTATGAAGGATAACTTGTTTTGAAGAAATGTCTTATCTTCCATTGATCACTCAGCTTTGGGTGGGCGAGGACATCTACCTGGTGAGTCACAGCAGGAGAGTAGGAGCTGATGGCCCTGACTATACCTGAGCTGATGCAACGGGCAGATGGAGCTTTATCTCCAGCTTAGAAAATCAGATCAGATCAGATCAGTTGCTCAGTCGTGTCCGACTCTTTGCGACCCCATGAATCACAGCACGCCAGGCCTCCCTGTCCATCACCAACTCCCAGAGTTCACTCAGACTCATGTCCATTGAGTCAGTGATGCCATCCAGCCATCTCATCCTCTGTCATCCCCTTCTCCTCCTGCCCCCAATCCCTCCCAGCATCAGAGTCTTTTCCAATGAGTCAACTCTTCGCATCAGGTGGCCAAAGTACTGGAGTTTCAGCTTTAGCATCATTCCTTCCAAAGAAATCCCAGGGTTGATCTCCTTGCAGTCCAAGGGACTCTCAAGAGTCTTCTCCAACACCACAGTTCAAAGGCATCATCAATTCTTCAGCGCTCAGCCTTCTTCACAGTCCAACCCTCACATCCATACATGACCACAGGAAAAATCATAGCCTTGACTAGACGGACCTTTGTTGGCAAAGTAATGTCTCTGCTTTTGAATATGCTATCTAGGTTGGTCATAACTTTCCTTCCAAGGAGTAAGTGGCTTTTAATTTCATGGCTGCAGTCACCATCTGTAGTGATTTTGGAGCCCAGAAAAATAAAGTCTGACAC
>NW_011495071.1:11361742-11381379 GCF_000754665.1 Bison bison bison
CCATCTATTTGCCATGAAGTGATGGAACCGGATGCCATGATCTTCGTCTTCTGAATGTTGAGCTTTAAGCCAACTTTTTCAGTCTCCACTTTCACTTTCATCAAGAGGCTTTTGAGTTCCTCTTCACTTTCTGCCATAAGGGTGGTGTCATCTGCATATCTGAGGTTATTGATATTTCTCCTGGCAATCTTGATTCCAGCTTGTGTTTCTTCCAGTCCAGCATTTCTCATGATGTTCTCTGCATATAAGTTAAATAAACAGGGTGACAATATACAGCCTTGACGGACTCCTTTTCCTATTTGGAACCAGTCTGTTGTTCCATGTCCAGTTCTAACTGTTGCTTCCTGACCTGCATACAAATTTCTCAAGAGGCAGATCAGGTGGACAATTCACTTGTCTAAATAAAAATAGGGTTGCTCCTTACTTGGGGACTATTACTGGAATATGTCTGTCCTTAGATTACTTTGAACTTCTGAAAGGACAAGTTCTCATGAAACTCTTCCTTTATTATCCAGGTTAGGGACTGTCTCCACTCCATGTTCTTCAGCTGGCCCCCCTCTTATCATACACATTTGGGAATATTATTATTAAACAAGTGTTTCCTCTGCTATTTCTCTTGTACTCTCAGACATTTCTTCAATTTCAAAAAAAAAAAAAAAAAAATGGATTTGATGTCTGAACAAGCGGGGAGTTCATTTTTCTTTCCTTCCACTTACCGTAAGATGTCCTATGTATGACTTGGTCTCACTGAACTGCTTTTCCCTCATCTATAAATTGGGACAGTCTGAACAATCTTGCAGGATTTTTGAGATTAAGATGTGTAAATGCAGTCTGTGAACTGTAAAGGGTCATTCAAATGCCAAGTACCGGAAACTTGCAGTTAATTAAGCAGAATCACTATTCAGAGTCATCAAACCAGGAAGTCTTGGTTTTTAGGGGCTTTATGACATTATCTTTGCTGGTTCCTTGACTCTGTGCTTCCTGACTCTCCCTAACTCAGACACAAAGTTTTCAGGTGGGATGCTGAGTGCACTGGAGTGCACTGAGCGCCGCGTGCGCTGGAGTCCACTGAGCGCCGCGAGCGCCTGAGTCCACTGAGCGCCGAGTGCGCTGGAGTGCACTCAATTACCTGAGTCCCTTCCCCTTTTTGATGGAGTCTCAATCACTGACACTGTCAATGTCCTTGTATATTTAAGGCAAGAGGAGCCTGGTGGGCTGCAGTCCATGGGGTGGCGAAGAGTCAGACAGGACAGAGCAACTTCACTTTCACTTTTCACTTTCATGCATTGGAGAAGGAAATGGCAACCCACTCCAGTGTTCTTGCCTGGAGAATCCCAGGGACGGCGGAGCCTGGTGGGCTGCCGTCTATGGGGTCACACAGAGTTGGACACGACTGAAGTGACAGCAGGGGGATGGAGGCAAGAGTGAGACTCTGGACAGAGTTCATATTTTTCCTCCTTTGCTCTAATAACATCTTAAACCCACCTTTATATAATATTTATATGACCCTGACTTATATTTGTTTACCCATTTCTCTCTCCCACTGGCCAATGAACTCTACGGAAATATGGATTCTTTGTTTGTAATGGCCAGAACATAGTACAGTGTCCAGTGTAGAGTAAAAATTTCCTGGAATTTTCTCTCTTCCTTCCTTCCTCATTGACCTCCAGCACTGGCAATTTGGCCATGCCTTCTATTATGACTGAATGCCAACTCTAGTTGCCCCCAGCAATCTGATCATCCTCTAAGCTTTAATCACAACCTCTTACCTCACATTGCTCAAGACCCCACATGGAGTACGCAGCCCAATGATGAGTTCCATTAGTCTGTAACGATCTGCTACTTGCGTGTTTTTAAGGAAACTAGTGGAAGTGTTATATATGTGCAAAACAGAGAAAAAAAGAAAAATAGAAGAAAATTAAAAATAAAATTAAAAAGATAGGCCCAGAGGACAGAGGGAGAACTGTTGAAGGAATATTTTGGCATTTGCTTGGCTATAAGGAGGCTAAGTGAAATCAATGAAAAAAAGAAAAAAGAAAAAAACTCTATTGGTAAAACTTAGCTCAGTTTAGAGACTAGTGTTTCCCAAAGTACACTGCACAGGGACTTCCCTGCTGGTCCAGTGGCTGGGACTCCACACTCCCAGTGGCGGGGACCTGGGTTCGATCCCTGGTCAGGGAACTAGATCACATATGCCACAACTAACAGTTTGCATGTCACAATTAAAAATCCTGCATGCCACAACAAAGACTGAATATCCTATGTGCTGCAACTAAGGCCTGTGCAGCCATATAAATAAATAAAACATTTGAAAACAAACAAGCCATACATTGCACAGAAACTAGTTCTGTGGATGTTGTTTGGTGGCTAAGTTTGTCTGACTTTGCAACCCCATTGACAGTAGCCTGCCAGGCTCCTCTGTCCATGAGATTTCCCAGGCAAGAATACTGGAGTGGGTTGCCACTTCCTTCTCCAGGGATCCTCCCAACCCGGCAATTGAACCCGTGTTTCTTGCACTGCAGGAAGATTCTTTACCACTCAGCCACCAAATGCTCCATGTCAAATAAGTTTATGAAGCACTGTGTTATAAAAAGTTAAACATGTTTCTTTACCCTAGAATACCTAATAGCTTTTTATGCGACAATTTAGCTTAGTCATTTTCAAGAAGGGATAGTCATACTGCTTTGAACTATTTTTTTGATCACTCTTAACTGGAAAATTCCAAAGGATCAGGTGTTCCTTGACACACATTTTTGGGACACACTGCCACAGAGATATGTACTTGAATGTTAAGGTACTTGACAATTGGTTCCAAGGAACCATGGAGTAACATGGGCCCAATCTGCCTGCCAATGCAGAAGACACAGGAGACATGGGTTCAGTCTCTGGGTTGGGAAGATTCCCTGAGCAGGAAATGACAACCTACTCTGGTATTCCTGCCTGGAAAAGTCTAGGGACAGAGAAGCCTAGCAGGCTACAGTCATGGGTTGCAAAGAGTCAGACACAACTGAGTTACTGAGCACACACATACAATGACAATGTAATTAGCTAAACTCTTGCTTGATTAAACCATGTCTTCAAAGGCTTTGATTAATAGAAGGCTGGAAAGCTGGAAATATTATTTCTAGTTGTCTGCCTTCAGACTGTTCACGTTCCTATCCTTATCAACTCATTCATAAACACAAAATTTCACACTTTGCCTCAAAGAAACAACTGATAAAAACAAAAGGTTATATAACAAACAATAGTTTACAATGTCCAAGAATTTTGGTTGTTTTCAAAGTCATTAAGAGTTATTGTACAAGACTGTTACCAAAACATATAACTCATCAAACACTATGCCGATAGTTAGTTTCATCAGGTGTAGGGAGACAACAATCCAGCTGCCTGTGTCCTTTCAGACCTGACATTTTAGTGGATACAATAATAAATGAAAGTGTCTCTATGGGACAATAACAAACACAGTGATAGGTTTGGTGACATATAGTAGAATAAAAAGTCAAAGTCAAAGAAACTGAGAATGTCAACCCCCAAGAAGCAGCAGCTTAGCTAAAGGATATAGCTTCCAGATGGCTCAGTGGTAAAGAATCCACCTGCCAGTACAGGAAATACAGGAGATGCAGGTTCAGTCTCTGGGTAGGGATCATCTCCTGGAGTAGGAAATGGTAACCCACTCCAGTATTCTTGTACTGAGCACGGTACATGACATGTATCTAGAGTTGCATGAGCAAAGGGGAGTGCTATGGGTTGAATTGTGTGTTCCTTTCCAAATTCACATGAAGACCTAACTCCCATAACCTCAGAATGGGATTGTTTTTGCAGATAGCGTCTTTTTTTTTTGGGAGGGGGGAAATAGTTGCTTTACAATGTTGTGTTGGTTTCTGCTGTACAACAATGTGAATCAGCTACATGTATACATATTTCCTCTCCTTGAACCTCCATCCCACCCATATAAGTCACCACAGAGCACTGAGCTGAGCTCCATGTACTATACAGCAAGTTGCCACTAGCTATCTATTCTACACACGGTGGTGTATCAATCCTAATCTCCCAATTCATCCCACCCCACTTGCCCCACATGTCCACTCATCCATTTTCTATGTTTGTATCCTACTACTGGCATATACCCTGAGAAAACCATAATTAAAAAAAGACATATGCACCCCAGTGTTCACTGCAGCCCTATTTAAAATATCCAGGATGTGCAAGCAACCTGAATGTTCATTGACAGATGAATGGATAAAGAAGATGTGGTACACATCTTGGAATACACATTGGGATACTACTTAGCCATATAAAGGATCAAACTGAGTCATCTGCAGAGATTATGGGTGAAACTAGAGTCTGTTATACAGAGTGCAGTAAGTCAGAAAGAGAACAACAAACATTGTATATGGACACATATATGTGGAATCTAGAAAAATGGTACAGATGAACCTGTTTGCAGATAGGGTCTATAAAGTAGTAGTTACATTAAATGAGGTCATTAGGGTGCTCCTTAATCCGACAAGACTCGTGTCCTCATAAGAATAGGGGATAAGGACACAGAGCTACACGAAGAGAAGAAAGACCAGATGAAGACACAGAAAAGGAAGATGATATATCCAAGCCAGTGGAAGAAACCTCAGGAGAAGCAACCCTGCTACATCTTCATTTCAGACTTCTAGTTCCAAGAATTGTGAGAAAATAGATTTCCATTGTTTAAGCCTCCCAATTGGTGGTACTTTATTGTGGCAGTCCAGGCAAAGTAACACAGGGAGTGGACCAAGCCCACTAGTTGGTAGACCTTTTGAGGAGGAAACCTTGTTCTACATGTCTTTGTATGGAACTGTGCCACATAATAGGGAGCCAGGAACACACTCAATAAATCCATGCTGAATGAAGGAACAGAGTTATCTCTGGGTTAGCAGAGGAAGAGCTAAGACCAATGCATGGAGCAGCCAGTATGAACTGGCTCAACCATGAAGCGGGTGGTTTGCAAGGCACTTAGTACTCCGGTCATGGGAAGTGTCCATGCAGAGACTGACTGCCTACTTGTTAGGGCTCTTGCAGAAGAGACACCTGAACTGGGTAGGAGGCCTCCTAGAAGACCCTCGATCTTTCCCAAAGATCTCTGATTCTCTAGAAGCAGAAAGTAACTTCTTAACACCAGTCATGAATGGTCAAAGTCTACAATGAGCATCTTCCAAAGGCCGTGAGAGTCCTGGACCAAGGGGGGACTGCTGAACCACTTTCTAGTGTGTGGCTTTTGATGTGCTCTCGTACACGATATGTGAGCAAATCTTTTCTCATCAGGTTTGGTGTTTTAAAACAAAGGCAAAATGAATGGGCAAGTATGAGTGTTAGATGGCAGGACCTCAGTGTGGCAGGAGAGAGGTACCTGTGGGCCGGGTGCTCCTGTTCTACATTCTGCTGTGGATCTACATTCTGTAGAGGTTTGTCCACAAGATGAGACTTGAGAACTGGAAGTACTCCTTCTTGTCTCCAAACATCTCCTTTGCCAATCTACTAAGAACTTCATTGGAGATGATTTTTTCCAAAAGATACAGTCTCTATTAGCATGAAATCCCTTCATATCTGTGGAGTACCTTTCTGTTTACTGAGCTCCCTCACATGCATTATCTATGATCCTTCATCCATCCATGGTTTTTTTTTTTTTTTTTCATTTCCATGAATGCATCATGCTTTGGGTGGCACAGAACCTTCTCATGTTCTTTTTCCTCTTGGCTAATGCACCCTTCCAAGCACCTGTACTTCTCTTTCCTAGCCATCCTCACACCTGTGATGATCTGTTTTTCCTGTAGGCTTTAAGGACAGGAACTAAGTCAGCTTTGCCATCTGCTCCATCTCAAGCTTGGTGTCACACCTGGCACAGAATGAGCACTAACTACAGCTTATTTGAATAAATGAATGAGTATGAATGGTCTTTACTTCAACCCTGTGATGTTATTATCACTCTTCTATTACCTATAAGTTTGGAGAAACTTAATTTGATTGACCCAAAATTTCACAAACTGGATACTCAAAATGAAGTCTCCTTAACTCCAAATTAATAACTCGTTCCCTTGTATCACAGTTCTATCAGTAACATGAGCCTGTGTTCTTCAGGACATGAATGATCTTGATGTTGACTCTGGCTGTGATTGTCCCATTTGTAACTCAGGGTAGAGATGGAACTGAGAGAAGGGAGTATTCCTAGATAATAAAAAGAGATAGAATATGATGCTTTGGCTTGTGCACACTGCTAAATTTATTTTTTAGGAGATGGCATGATGCAAGGTAGTATGGTTTCCTGAGGGTTCTTCACCCACTCTTACTTGCTGTCAAGACTTATGCCAAGTTGTTCATCCACAGGGATGAATGTCAGAGGCACTACCATCCTGGTGGATTTGGATCTTCAGTCTCTATGGATGCTGACATATAATTAAGCCAATTAGAAATTAGACCCTTGGAACTTAAGGTGTGCTGTATACGCAGGTGTGGGGATTCAGGAACGAGAAAGAGAGTCATAAAAATGGGGAGAGGAGGTGGCAGCAACCACGGGCAAAGAGGATGACAATCTGCCTGGGCCATGTGGCTGACACCCCGCCTGAAGCTTGTTTTGACTCTTCTCTCACTGCACAACCGGCGCATGCAGATGACTTTACATCTCATAGCAAAATGTGCAACAGCAACGTGCTAAGCAAATGCAAACAAAAATATGCTTCCCCCACTCCAAACAAATCTCTCACACATCGTGATGATGCTGTGGCATGGCGAGAGACGGGCGACCCAGGCCCCTAGCAACCGGATCTGCTCATTGTTGAAACTACTCTCTGGGATCCATAAAAATGCTCTGGGAGACCAACTTCAGCCATATGGGATGACTTGCTATGACTTGGACATGGCCCGCACTGTAATTTCATTCATTCACGCACGCATGAAAACGCGCGCCATCCAATTCACTCAGCATTTATTGTGCATCTACTGCGATCCAAGCAGAGCCAGGCACTAGAGGAGGCGCAATGAAGGACACAGAGACGAGCCCTCTGGATAGCCTTTTAGGATTTCCAAAGGAATTGAGGAAGAGCAGATGGTCCGTGGCTGCTCATAATTTCTCTGCTTGTGCTCCTGTATGGCTCTCAGCCCGGGACAGAGTTCACACTGCTCTCTCCCTATGGTAATCCCTCCCATTCCTAAAAGGCCAGTTGTCAAGCAGCACTTGCTTTCACTTCCTCACCAGGACTTCTCTCGGTGAGAATGAGTCACCCTTTTACCAGGGCTCCAACAGCATGAAGTTCCACAGTAGGTTTTTGATCCAAGTGTTGACTATCACCTTATCTCTCCTGTCTTTATTTCCCCCCACTACTTCCCCCAAACTTGTAGGACCAGATCTTCCCTAATTCAGGGAAAATTCTAACAGGAGGAAAAAGTCTATTAGTGGCCTAAACCTCATAAAAGGGAGCTTTATAATTAAGTTTGTAACTTTTGCACTGAAAATCTCTTTTGACTCAAACCATAGCTGCAGGGCTCCAATGTGCCTTTCTCAAGAACTCTTTAATGAACTAGAATAATGACAAGGAATTATGCTACATTCTCCTCTAGGGCAGGAGAGCATGGTGACTAGGAGTGTGGAATTTGAAGTCTAGATTAAGTTGGCTTTACTTTGGGGAAGTTATTTGATATGCCTGTGCCTAGGTTTCCTCATCTTTAAAATGGGGATGATAATAGAGCATATTTCACAGGGTTGGTGTGAGGATTAAATGTATTAATACCTGCAATTACATATGTGGAACACTGCATGGCACTTAAGACACCTATTCAAGAGATGTTAGGTAGTAATTATTCTCCAAATAAAATAATTCTTATCTGGAGTGTACTGTGATATTGCATTATTGATGGTTCTTTCCATATTTATGTTCTGAATGCTTTGAGGCTCACTTTTACAAAAGGCCCCTGTTGAGAATAGATGATTCAAATCCTCCTAGTATTTTTAAGAGTGAGTCATTCGGAGTTAGATCCTACAACTTTGAGTTTCAATAGTTTTACCACGATTGGGTGTCTTTCCTGGAAAAAGTTACTCAGTCTCCCCAATCTTCCATTTCCTTAACTTTGAGAGGAGAGATAAACATACACCCCTCGCAGGGTTGCTGTGAGTGTTGTGAGAATAAATTCAGTAAATAACACATGGAAAAATCTAGCATCCTATGTGACTGATTTAATGTTTCATTCTTTTGTTTTAAAAACTAAATGATACACCTGGGATGAGCCCTGAGTATTCTGATGGTGTCAAATACCATTGTGGCTTTCACTGTACAGGTGTAATCTAACAAGTGCACGCACACACACACACACACACAGATGTGGATGTAATCTCAAAGCATTTAATTCTCACAATTTAATCCCACCGTATGTGGTAGAACTAGTTGGATGCCTTTTCTAAGATGAAGAAGCAAATGAGGACTGTTTTTCAGGCTAGGGCTACTGGCTTTAGTGTATTTCGTAGTCTTTCCACACATCTATTCTAGTAGTTTTCTTTTCCTTAAAGACTAGGTCTTGTCCCCTAGAACCCAGTGGATGGCAGGCCTCTACTGTTGCTTTACTCATCACAGTGTTCTTCTCTCTGGGACAGATTCGGTCTGCCAAACTTTTGTGGGGAATGGGTTGATCTCATAACCTCACCCTCCACCCTGTCCTCCTCCTAAATGCTCACTAGGTTGTATCTCTGATGCTAAGAATTTCTAAAACCAGGCTCTTTGACCATACTGTCTTGGGTAGTCTAGCTACATTCCACAGAGTCTGCCTCTGCTACCAAATTGGTTCTCCTTTCACATTTCCTGCCCAGACAGGACATCCAGACCTGGTTCCTCCTAGTCTTCGAGGGGCATGTTGCTTGCTGGGCTCCCAAGGTATTGCAAGTCATGTGGGTTGACTGACAAAGTGTCTGCATTATCTCTTCCAGGGACCGGGGTTCTGCGTTGTGCACTAGTGAACCAGAAGGGACCCAAATTATCTGACAGTCCTTAATTCCATAAGGAAAACTTATGTTCAGAAAGAGATTATCGTGTAAAGGAAAGGAGCAAGTGACCATGGAAGTACTTAGAGCAGGAAATCATTGAGCTTTGCATCTGGGTCCTTCAGGAGGCTGGCTGTGTCATGGGATTGCCCTGCGGATGAGAAATAAGAGAGCCATGTGCAGTGAAGCCACCTCATGGCTAATGAATGTGGGTTGCCAGGCGATGGGGGGATGCCTGGTCAATGACGCTGGCTCTAACTACAGAACCACTGTGGGGACAAACTGGGACAGATGCAAATGACTGGTGTGAAGCTTTTTCTGTACTTAGTGATCACACACTCTTCTTGCCTTTGGAGAATGAAATCCACATTCAATTTTTACAGTAGTTATTCTGAGTGATAATCCACATGGCGAAGAGATAGGGTAGCTTTCAAAAGGGAGTATGAGATGAGCAGGGTGAGCAACTTGGACAAAATGGCAACAGGTATGTAGAAACCAGTAGTGCATGTCTCCAGCAGTCACCTAAGCAGTCTTTTCCAAGACCCTCACCTTTGGCCTGTACAGAAGCCCTCTCACTAGGTCAGAGCAAAGAGCAGAACACTGACCATTCATTCTGCAGTATCTCTGCTGACCAAGGAGGGCCAATTAGGTCCAACTGTGATGGAAGTGGGAGGGGAGGTTGCCTCTATTCCTCTGACCCTCAGAGTGACTCCAGCTGTGTCAGACGCCAGAGGGGTGGAGAATGGGGATTATGCCCTGCCTCGTGTCCACAGCGAGCCCTCACAGTGACTGCGCTGTTCCTTCGCCTGATACCCTAATGTCCTTCAAAACCACAGGACTGACAATGTCCTAAGACCTCCCACAAATATAGAACTTTACTCCATTTGTCATTTCATAAGGTGGATATTTGGTGGTAGGAGGAAGAAAGATAAAATATAAACACTAGTTATTGGTCCAGTGTCTGTTTTGTCTTAAAAGTTAATATCTGTATTGGTTCAGTTCAGTTCAGTCCCTCAGTCATATCTGCGCAACCCCATGGACTGCTATATGCCAGGCTTCCCTGTCCATCACCAGCTCCCGGAGCTTACTCAAATTCATGTCCATTGAGTCAGTGATGCCACCCAACCATCTTATCCTCTGTTGTTCCCTTCTCCTCCCACCTTCAGTCATGCACAGCATCAGGATCTTTTCAAATGAGGCAGTTCTTCACATCAGGTGGCCAAAGTATTGGACTTTCAGCTTTAGCTTCAGGCCTTCCAATGAATATTCAGGACTGATTTCCTTTAGGATGGACTGGTTGGATCTCCTTGCTATCCAAGGGACTTAGAAGAGTCTTCTCCAACACCACAGTTCAAAAGCATCAGTTTTTCAATGCTCAGCCTTCTTTATAGTCCAGCTCTCATATCCATACATGACTACTGGAAAAACCATGGCTTTGACTAGATGGACCTTTGTTGGCAAAGTAATGTCTCTGTATCGGTAAAGGGTGGCAAATGCCAGTTCCACCAGCCACCTCCAAGGCCTGCCTTTTTCTCACTGTGGGATACAATGAATTAATTCATAAGAGGAACTGCAGAGAAATGCTGAAATCTCATTTATCAGAGTCCTTCCAGGACGCCCAGCTAGTTTCAAATCTAACAAGCTAGCTAAACGTTAAGGGCCCCCAAAGTACCCTAAAATATATTCATCAACTTCCAGAGATTAAAATCAATGCACTTTAGAAAGGGGGAAGAAAAAAAAAAAAAAACAGAAAATGCCAGCTGCCTTTGCAAACAGGGGATTGGGAAAGGAACATAATTGCGTCCTTTCCCTCTATGTCCAGGAACTTCGACCGCTACTGTGCTACATCAGGTATGTAATGAAAGACAAATGACAAGGAATCTAAACAGAAGAGGGGAGCTGAAGTAACTGTAGTTTTTATGTTCGGGAGAGCCTGAGAGAGAAAAGGAGCATTGTATCTCGGATTAACAGAACTGCAGGATTTCATTAATGACGGCCCAGCTTTTTAGCAAAAGGAAGATAGTTAGGGCCGTAAAAGAGAACATGACTACAATGTGCTCTGCTAATTGGAAATGTATATTATCTTCAGGCGATGTGTGTGTGGGGAGGGGGCTGGGGAGGTTGAGAAGAGACCCGTATTGAGAGGCTGGCAGGGGAGAACTGGACAGAGGGTGCCCCAGGTTGGGCTGTACCAATGGGGCAGTTAAGGGGCCCTTTCTTGCAGAGATGAACGCCAGGGCCCAGAGCCCCTCCCCCACTCCCTTTTAATTCAGTGGCTATGTGGGGGCTTCTTTGATGGCAGCTTTGAAGTTGGTGGCTTTGAGATTACTCTTCCTCTGTGACCTTGACCACCAGCCACGAGGTTAGGAGGGGGAAGGGAAGGGAAGGAGGAAGCCGCTGGAGTTGGAAAAAAGGAGAGGAAGGGGAGGGGAGAGGAGGGAGGCTGCCCTAAGACATTTCTGCCGCATTCCACGACTTTTCTGATCACTCTGCAAAGTTGAAATATGATTGCAGCCTTTGCACCGGGAAGGAAAGAAACCATTTAAATGAAAAATTAGCTGCCTTAGCAGGTCAAGCACATAGTTACATTAATGTCGTGTAGAACAATAAATCAACTTCGATCTCCAATTGAAAAAATGCTAATTTAGCTCAGCGATTCACTGATTGTACTTTCCTCTGATAGAAATCTTTTCTTTTATTTAATGCGAAGCCTTGATTTGACAGCCTCCTCTAATGGTGCTTGCAGACTCTCAGCATTTCAGTGGAATTCTGATCATGGTTTTAATATTCCGTGCAGCTCTGCCCCCTCTGATTTCACGCGCACACATTAACGAGAGCTGACACTGGAGATTAGACTCAGACAGCTGGAATGCCAGGTCTTTGTTGCGGCATGGACAGGAGCCAACGTCGTTCAACCACAGCCAAGAGGGACCTGGGAAAGTCTTCTTAAGAAGGAGGGGAAGGCGGGGTGGGGGGCTTGAGGGAGGGTGGGAGCGGGGGATGGGGGCCCGAAAGAAAGACAAGGTAGTTTCTGAAGGGCATGGGGAAAGAGATATTTGCAGAAAGCCCTTTTGTCTCTGAAAGGCGCATTTGAATCCCTTCTGATTTATTTCGAGGAAGTGGATCATTACAGGGAAATCCCAAATTGGTTGCAGTATTTTTCTGTAAACTCTGAAAATACAAGTGTGATGCATAGACTGGAAATGGCTCCTTACTTCAGCCTGCTCGCCAGCTTGTCTAAGAAACAATGGTGATTACGAGCCAGAGGAAGAGTGCTTACATAAGGAAATGTGTTCTCCCCTTTGCCTTCAAAAAAATCACTTAGTTCCAGGTGAATAGATGGGGAAATAAAACTAGATTTATGAGCCAAGGCTGCCTGTTCAACTAGTGACTACCCAGGCAAGAAAGGAAGTCTCGTAGCCTAACTGCCTTGATCCTAATAAATTGTTTCCTGATACCAGAAATCAAATAAAGATCCCTGGTTTCATCTAGACCATGAAGCAACTTGTGCTCGGATAGTGTCCACGTTGCAGAGGAAAAGGCAGGGTGCTGCCTGAAACAAGGGCACAACTTTTCCCCCAAAGCAAATGACAGATGACCAAAGTTGCAAAGACGGCACATTAATACTATGTCCAAAAAAAAAAAAATTGTTTCTGCTCCCGGGGGAAACCAATTGAGTAGAAATAACAAATGTCCTTCTTGCTAACTGTATCATTAATAATAATCGTACTTTGCATTTTTATAGGATACCAGGATTCTAGACCTTTTATAAATATGCAGAGGGCAAGGCTGAAGAAGAGCAAGGAATATGCCCATTCCAGGCACATGGATGGGGGTACTGAGGCCCAGGGCCCTGCAGGGTTTACTGGGAATTAAATACCAAAAAAATCACAATGCCGCATGCTGCAGCCAGGGCAGGGAGACATCCAAACACTCTCTCTAACACCCTCTGCTCTTTGCTATGAGCATGGCTTTAGTTTGGTGGTAAGATAAGCTGAACCAGCTTGTATCACATGGGCCTGTTGTTCTTTTTGCCTTTTTGCTTGGTCTTGGTTGGATCACAGCCACTGATGTAGGTTTATTCATTTAACTAGTATTTAGCGAGCCATACATATCGAAATATGAGTTAGGGGCATTGATTGAGTGTTTAGTTGTGTCTGACTCTTTGCAACCCCATGGACTGTAGCCCGCCAGGCTCCTCTGTCCACGGGATTTCCCAGGCAAGAATACTGGAGTGGGTTGCCATTTCCTGCTCCAGGGGATCTTCCCAACCCAGCGATTGAACTCACATCTCTTGTGTCTCCTGCGTTAGCAGGTGGATTCTTTACCACTAGCATCACCTGGAAAGCCAGAAGATATAGATCACATATATCCCTGATACTTTAATAAAAATGCAGAGGTCAGATCACAGTGTTTAAGAGCAGAGCTTATAACACAGCATGTATCAGAGTAAGTAAAAACAAGTCAGACAAATCTGTACGTGAATCTCAGTTTTTCTCTATGGACTTTGTGCCATTAGGTACTTCATTTCTCTCTGTAACTCAGTTTACTTGTCTATAAAATGGGGATTAAAATGAAAAATCCCTTAGTTCATGCCTGACCCATAGTAAGCACTCAATAAATGCTAACTATTGCTATTGTTGTTGCTAGTTTTATATAATTGTTGGGAGGATTCAATAAGAATACACATATATATATATACATTCACACGCAAACATGCAATCCTTGGTCATAGTAAACACTCGAAGTAAATCATTGTAAGCACAAATAAATTCTGGTGATTTTTAAGGAGAACATTAGATTAGAAAATCCTAAAGCTGTTCTATAGACTTCAAATTAATCTCCTTGATAGATGTACGCTTATTTCCAAGATAATGAAAAATTGCTCAAGGCGTTTTTGGATCTCTAATTTAGAATCCTATGTGGACACTCTTGGCTCTCTGTCTTAAATATCTTCAAATGTGGCACATTGTCATCTTTAGAGGGTGGATTTCTTGTGGGAAGGTATTAAAAGTTTTCCTGAAGCTGCATCCCATGTATATGGTGGGCAATCAAGCTGGGGGAATATTGTTTTGGAAATAATGTGCATATAAAGGAATTACACTGGTTTTCTTATATGGTTTATAAACTGAATCTGACCACAGTTCCAAGAGGCTTCTGGAGCAAATGCTGCCATTTAAAAGTATACGCATGGGACAACCTCTAGGGGTGGGATGGGTGTGAGGGAGAATCAAGAGGGAGAAGACATACATATACCTTTGGCCAGTTCATGTTGATATATGGCAGAAACCAACACAATATTGTAAAGCAATTATCTTCCAATTAAAAATAAATAAATTTAAATTAAAAAAATTAAAATACACACATAGTCTGCTGAGGAGAATGCTCAGAAGGGATCACAGATTGTAGTACGTTTGTGGGGAAGAGAATACAGCATTATTTCATGGTCACATTTTATAATCACCTTCCCTGAAGTAGCTGAGAGTGCCTGGCAGAGGAGAACGACACACCCATGAGTTCTTCGGACAGTGCAAAACCTGAGGTTCACATCTCTCGACTTGGACCCTTTAGCTTCTGTACAGCTTTAGCTTATGGTCATTTCCCTAATTTTTTCAGAATTGATTAAGCACCTATTGGGCTTCTGGATAGGTACTAAGGATTAAAGTTTACTAAACTAAGATCCCTTCCTGCAGGACCACACACTCTAAGAGGGAAGACAGACAAGCAGTCACAATACACACACACACACACACACACACACACACACACACACACGCAGGTGAGTACTGCTGTAGTCAGATGTATCAGGCGTGGCTAGAGCTGGGAGTGTCCTGTGTATACACAGCATGCTCAGCATGTGGACTTATCTTAGAGGTGATAGAGACCCACAGAGAGTTAAAGCTGGGAAGTAACAGGCTCCCATTTCCATTTCTCTTTTGTTCTATCTAGCCCTATCTGATGCCTGGCCTCCTTGTCTTAAGGACTGGCCAAATCTTAGACTCCCTATCCTAGCCCTGAGCACAGCTGAAACACCATTGTGCTTTTTCTTCATCTCTCTCTCTTATTAAGAGGCTCTTTGGCATAGAGAGAGAGGGGAACTCTTTCCTGAGTCCTGCCTCCAGGAAGATTTAGGAGGTGTGATTTATTAGAATTTAAATTATAAAAGATTTGGGATTGGCTTAAAGAGAATTTTTTTTTTTTTTAAACTTACAATGTCTGAGTCTGTTCCAAGGGCTGTGAACCATGGCAGGCTTCCAGTGGCCCCAGGTAGCACCCTCCATGGTTGCATTACTTACAACTGGTAATAAATGGCTTTGACCAAATTTAGCTGAATAGAATGCTTAAGTGCATAAAGATGGGCAGACTGCTTCTGGTTGGATATCATTGATCATATCAGTAGCAATATTGCATACATGGAATATCCTGAGACAAGGAGCCTAGAGTGGCTTTATTTCTACCTTACTGCTTTGCCTCTGTGACACAGAGACAGGAGTACCACTTGTGCCAACAACACACCGTCATTGAAATAGATCCGTTTGTTTGCTATGCGCATACAATTATCCTGACTCTGCGTGTTCACTCTGGGTCAGAGCACCTAGAAGTATCTAAATGAGACGTAGGGAACTGCAATTGTCTCCTCAGAGCTGAATTGTCTAGTGGCTTTGGCATGTGTGAACCATTCTGAGTGGTCACGATAACAGCATCTCTTAGAAGACTGACTCTCAACCTCAGACTTGTACCACATACGTTTCAGGTGGGTTACAAGTATAGCACTTGTGGATAATTTGCTCAAGCTGGTAGAAAATTTAATTGGAAAACATCTAGAGAGGTTATCTCTAGAATGCAACCCTCATCATATCCTTTCCAGTATGCTTTAGAAAAGTGTAGTCATAGGGAATTTGATAATTTCTGAACAGTCCCTGAAGAATGTACAATATATGCTAATTTATGTTGATGTCATGAGTGTCCCCATGGAAAAAAAAGGTTGAGAACGACTATGCTAGAAAATGACACTTGGTACAAACACAGGTGTACCATGTACGCAATTCAAATGGAATTTAGTCATTGTGAGGTGAAAAAAGACTACATAATGATGGGGTCTTTCAGGAAATGGGTCTCAAGCCTATTTTTTGAGGCTGGTGTCTGTTACTGGATCCAGAAGAACAGGGTACATGCCAAGTAGTTCATTTGTCCCATTATTATGTAGTCTTTAGTTACCTGGATTAGGCCTGCAGGTTTCCCATTGGCTCTGTTTATCTCTGAGCAGTTCCTGGGATTATGAGGGATTACAAGTAGACGTGATGGAGGTCATTAGTATAGGGAATCAAAATTTGTTGAACATCTACTATGCGCTGGTGAAAATGTTAGTCACTCGTCATGTGAGACTCTGCAACCCCATGGACTGTAGCCTGCCAGGCTCCCCTGTGCATGGAATTCTCCAGGCAAGAATACTGGCGTGGGTAGCCATTCCTTTCTCCATTGGATCTTCCCCACCCAGGAATCGAACCCAGGTTTCCCTCAATGCTGGCAGATTCTTATTGCAGGGAATCCTCCAAATGCTGGAAGTATATAAATTAAACACATAAATAATTTAATCCTCACAATAATCCTATAAAGTGGGACTTCCCTGGTAATCCAGTGGTTAAGTATCTGCTTTCCAACGCATGGGACACAGATTTGATCCCTGATCAGGG
Organism: Bison bison bison; assembly: GCF_000754665.1. Taxonomy (NCBI): domain Eukaryota; kingdom Metazoa; phylum Chordata; class Mammalia; order Artiodactyla; family Bovidae; genus Bison; species Bison bison. The sequence goes on from NW_011495071.1 coordinate 11,378,432, forward strand.
AACTAAGATCCCATATGCCATAGGGCAACTAAACCCATACACCACAATCAGAGAAAAGCCCACAGGTCGCAACAAAAGATCCCACTTGCTGCAACCAAGATTTGATGGAGCCAAATATTTTTTTTTAAATTCTACAAGGATTTACCCCCATTTTACAAATAAGGATTCTGAGACATAACTGGCCCTCTAGAGTCAAATCTTAGAAATATAGAGGAGTAATTTGAATCCAGATCTTTCTGAATCCCCAAATCCTTGCTTCTTTTCTGCTTTGTTGCTGTATTCAGTTGCTCAGTCACGTCCGAATCTTTGTGACCTGCAGCACACCAGGCTTCCCTGTCCTTCACTATCTCCCAAACCCATGTCCATTGAGTCGATGATGCCATCCAACCATTTCATTCTGAGTGTGTACCTTTTATATGGTGGCTATGCATAGTGGGGCACATACATTCTCAGTGGTACCCTTGTAGGGGGAGGATTGGACCCAGTGTAAAATTCAAAGTCTTGGGACCAGTTTCAATAATCAGGGCCAAGTAGTGCTTATTCACAACAACATCTAATGGAATACAAGGGTCAAATCATGTGAAAATGCCAATACTTGACCATTTTTCATCTCTAAAAATGGAAACTTCATTCAACCTAATAAAAGTAGGATCATCAGTGCTAACCACACTTAATATTTCTCACACATAGGACTGAAATAAAAATCTGGCTATTAAAATGGAAAGAGAAAAGGTCATTCACTTTGGTTCCCAAAGTTGTGTATCTACGGCTCTAGGCCACCTGACGGGGTCACCCAGCTCTAGACTTGCAACATCTGCAGAATCAAGCCTCTACAGTGAGAAAGAAGGGGAGAAGTGACCTCCAGCCCACTCATCACATCATCGGCTCTGAGATATGTGGTATAGTTTCTCTGCAACTAAAATCACCTGGCTTGCTTTCCAGCCCCGTGTCCCTCTAGGCTTCATGGAAGGCTAGTGACCCAATGTTACAGGCTGAACTGTGTCCTTCAAGGAGATGTGTCCTGACACTGCGGAACATGACTTTATTTGGAAAGGTGCTCGTTGCAGCTTCAATTAGTTAAGATGAAATCAGACTGGAGTAAACAGGGCCTTTCATCCAGTATGGCTGGTGTCCTTCAGAAGAGAGGACATGCACAGGGACTAGGTGGCCGTGTGACAAAAGTGAGGCATCCATAAGTCCAGGAGCACCAAGCATGGCAGAAAACACCAGGAATGAGGAGAGGCAAGGAAGCAGCATCCCCTACACATTTCAGAGGACCTTGACTTCAAAAGTCTAGAACTGTGAGGTCAAACATCTGGTTTAAGCCTCCACTTTGTAGTTCTTTATTTGTGGAAGTGCTAGCAAACTGTGATGCTCACCTGTGAGGCTCCCTATCTACCCCCTTCTCCTGTTATCAGTTAAGGAGATGAAGCAAATGAAGTATTAGTTCCTCAGTCATGTCCGACTCTTTGTGACTCCATGGACTGTAGCCCACCAGGCTCCTCTGTCCATGGGATTCTCCAAGCAAGAAGACTAGAGTAGGTTGCCACTCCTTTCTCCAAAGGATCTTCCTGACCCAGGGATTTAACCTGGGTCTCCTGCATTGCAGGCAGATTCTTTACCATCTGAGGCACCAAGGGAACCTGAAATAAATAAAACTACTGTATAAAAAGGCAAAACTTAGATTTCAGAAAATAAGTTCACTAGACTTATTTCCAGACTGTTCTAAAGAGTTTTTTTTTAAACCCCAAACCATAAGTTTGAGGGCTACATATGCAGACTGGTGTCTTCTTAGCAGGAGGGTTTTATTCAATTTATGACAATCTACAAATTAGATTTACTCTGAGCCTAAGTCATGACCACATGAATTCTGAACAAATGGGCTGCTTTCCCACTGAATGACAAGGGAAGTCAGCAAGGTCTTTTCTGGTGAACTGGGATTGGCTTTCACACCATCAGCAATTAATCTGAGTTATGTTGAGTTGAAAATGTTTTGGGGGAAGCACATTATTTTTATGCTCTTATCATCACTAGCAACCAATCCAGGATTCCTTCATCAGGTGAGTCAATCATTAGCTGGATCCAGACACAAGATGGTCACACACAGATTTACCCACTGTTTATTGAGTATATGCCATAAATATCAGACACTGGTCCAAAGACTTTGACTGCATGATTCCATCACCTCTGCACCACAATTTCAATACACAGTTACTTTCATTAAAACAAAACTAAAATAAAACTCAGAGAGGTGAAATGACTTGCCAAGAGTTACACCTCCAGTAAGAGGATAATGGTGAGCTTTGGATGAAAAGATCAGACATGGTGATAAAAGAGGGGATAGCTCCCAAGATGTGCCTCACTTGGAGTGTTTGAGAAAATCAAGGAGCACGGAGAATACTGGGGACCAAGAACTGGTACTCATGAACCACGGGATATGAGAGAAGAGGTCTGGAGTAGACCCCCGCCACCCCCCATAGCTGTGATCATCAGAGGTCTGAGCTTGGAGGCAGAAGATCTGCTGTTCAGCTCTATTGTCTACTGGTCTTGTGTCCATGGGCTAGAAACTAAATTTCCCTGGCCTCATTGTTCTAGACTGCAAGATGGGAACAACTATATTCACAACAGCACACATACAAATACACAGCAGACATTAGGTCATCAGTAAAATTTAGCTTTCTGTCTTCTTTCCCAATGACACACAGCTTGGGCTAGCCCAGAGCTAAAGTCATGTCTTTCTGAGAAACACTGTGATGCAATGTACTGTCACAAACTTGATTTTTCAAACACAGCCATTTTGTTTTACTGTTTTAAATGATGAATAAAATAGTCTCAAAAAAATCACTCATTCAGTCACCAGATACTGTTTATATATATATATATATATACACCAAAATTCTATATATGCCAAGTATGGCTGGATCAGAGACAAGGAATTAGAAGATACT
>NW_011495071.1:11381479-11387553 GCF_000754665.1 Bison bison bison
ATGTCCACTCCAGTACTCTTGCCTGGAAAATCCCATGGGCGGAGGAGCCTGGTAGGTTGCAGTCCATGGGGTCGCTAGAGTCGGACACGACTGAGCAACTTCACTTTCACTTTTCACTTTCATGCATTGGAGAAGGAAATGGCAACCCACTGCAGTGTTCTTGCCTGGAGAATCCCAGGGACGGGGGAGCCTGGTGGGCTGCTGTCTATGAGGTTGCATAGAGTTGGACACGACTGAAGAGACTTAGCAGCAGCAGCTCGTCATTGAGAAACAGTCTTTAGCCCTTCACTGAAGCAACAAGGATATATATCTTTTTAGGAGTCTTTTCTGATATGTATTTCCTGGTGACTCAGATGTTAAAGAATCTGCCTGCAATGAAGGAGACCAGGGTTCAATCCCTGGGTTGGGAAGATCCCCTGGAGAAGGGAATGGCAACCCACTCCAGTATTCTTGCCTGAAAAATCCCATGGACAGAGAAGCCTGGTGGGCTACAGTCCATGGGGTCACAAAGAGTCGGACACAACTGAGAAACTAACACACACACACAGTCTCTTCTAATATATATTTCTATGCATATATAATCATAGGGAAGGTATGTTTTTGTTTCAATTGCTTCTCATCATTATTTTCTGAATGCTATTCCTTTATGTGTGTGTGGGGAAAGTCATGCTTCAGCCTCAAGGCCTTTGCATTTCCCTGTATACCTTCATGGCTGGCTTCTTAACTTTCTCAGGCCTCTAATCAAATGTCATATTATCAGACACCTTCACAGAGAGGCCTCCCTGACCACTTGTCTAAAATACTCTCTCGGGACGGCTCTGCTTGTCCAGTGGTTAAGAATTCACCTGCCAATGCAGGGGACATGGGTTCAATCCCTGGTTTAGTAACTAAGACCCTATACAGTGTGGGGCAACTCCACAACTACTGCAGCCGGAGCGCCTAGAGCCCATGCCCCACAGCAACGGGAGCCACTGTGACGCGAAGCCCACGCGCTGTAGCTACAGAATAGCCCCAGCTCACCACAACTAGACGAAGCCCGCGCACAGCAACAAAGATCCAGCGCTGCCAAAATAAAGTTTCAAAAAAATGCTTTAAGTAAACAAACTACTCTCTCACTACTTGTCTTTCTCTTCCCTTACCATTGCAAATTGACCCATGGATTGTTCATTCTTCCCAACCCAGGGATCAAACCTGGGTCTCCTGCATTCCAGGTGGATTCATTACCATCTGAGCCACCAGAGAAGCCCTAGATTGTACATTACCTAACATTATCTCATAGGTGCCTTTATTTATGTGCTGTGCCATGCTCAGTCGCTTAGTCGTGTCTGACTCTTTAAGACCCCATAGACTGCAGCCCCCCAGGCTCTTTTGTTCATGGGATTTTCCAGGCAAGAATACTGGAGTGGGTTGCCATTTCTTACTGCAGGGGATCTTCCTGACCCACGGATTGAACCTGCGTCTCCTGCGTCTCCTGTTTTGGCAGGCAGATTCTTTAACCGCACCACCTGGGAAGCCCCACCTCTTATTTAGTGTATCATCTGCATTTCCAGCCCCCTGCCATGGCCACTAGAATGCAATCAGCATGAAAGGCAAGGCTGCGTTTTGTTCTGACATATCCCCCCAAACCTAGAAAAGTACCAGATCCATTGTAAGTACTGAGCAGATGTGCCGTGTTCAACATTTCTGTTGACTATAAAATAAATCATGTAGCTTCCCTTGCATTTCCAGAGTCACAAAAAATTTGCCAGTGAATACCTCCCCCACCAGCTTTACTCACTTTACATTTCCCTCAATATGCAGTAAACCTATGGGCATACTTTATAACTTTTGGTAAGCACTGTCTTCCCTGCCCACCCGTGAGCCCCTGCCCTGTTCCCAGAGTGTGCACCCCTTAATCCCTGAGAGCAGGGGTATCTCAGAGCATCTCCCAGAAGATGGCTTCTGTCTCTCTCCATCTGTATCTCCAGTACCAAGTTGTATCACAGGGATCTGTAGGCAGTTTTGCCAACAGGCTTGTATTTGCTCCCCAAATTCGACTAATAGCTGTGAATGTGCAAAGGAAGGAAAAGCAAAAAGTTTGATGTGCAATGAATCAAAGTTGACTTGGCCTACATTCTGGCATCCTTCCCCAAATCCACCTGAGACCTCCCACCTTGCTATCAATTTCTCTCATTAGAAATGACTCAGGAAGCACAAGGTAAGCAGTTCCAGGATGCTGATTGGATTGGTGGGGCCGTGTGGATAACAAGCCGTATTTCTCTCTTTCTCCTCCTCTCTCTGACTGGCTGTGTAGCAGGACCATTAGTGAGAAATGTTTAGCAGTTAGCAAGAAAGTAATTAGGTCCAGAATTGCACATCAGCAACATTTCTCTACTTTCAAATGGCCAGCACTGAGGATTTTACAATTTATACCTTGGTGCTAAATTAGATCAGATGTCTTTAGCATCTTAAGTTTTAGAGTTTGTTTTTTGTTGTTGTTGTTTTTCATATAATTCAAGGTTCTTCCATACTACCAGAATGCTACTGGAGGCAGTCACAGTTCTTAGTTCTATTCCTCTCCTTTCAGGAATTTTCTATGTATAAATAAGCATATGTGTATTGTACACTATTTTTTTCTCCCCCTCTGTAAATGGAAGCATTTATTCCACACAATATTCCACTATTCCACACATCATTTTTTGCCCTATGATTTGTCTTGTGGCTCTCCAATATACACAAAGAGATGACCTCAGTTTAAAACCACTACCTGGTATTCAACTCCATGAATGTATCATATTTTATTTTATCAAGCCCCTATCAAGGGATATTAATTTGTTGCCATTTCTTTTGCAATTACAAACAATGTAATAAATCATTTCACACATGTGCGAGTGTATCACCAGGAAAAATTTATAGAGGTGAAACTTCTAGGTCAGAGGATGTGGACTGTTTACATTTTGATAGATCATTACATATGCTCCTCTGTAGGCAAGCTAGCAACAAACCCTCCCATACAATTTGGGCAAACACAGGTGAGACTGACTCCCTTCCTGCACCATCATCAGCCTTTTCATCTTTGACAGTCTGATTGGCAAACACATTATTTCATGGTTTCCATTTGCGTTTCTCATCTATTTAAACACTATTTATATTTCTGTGAAGTTGTCAGTTCATGACTTTAGTCTATTACTGTTCTGGGTTATTGGTCATAGGACTTTAAACAAGAAAGTCTGTATGTATTAAAGAGATAGGCCCTTTGGAATATGGGAATATTTTCCCCAGTTTTTGTTCATCTTTAAGTTTTATTTACATTTCATTTTGTGTTGTGCTTAGTCACTCAGTCGTGTCCAACTCCTTGAGACTCACTGGACCATAGCCCACCAGGCTCTTCTGTCCATGGGATTTACCAGGAAAGAATACTGGAGTGATTGTCATTTTCTCTTCCAGGGGATCTTCCCAAGCCCAATGTTTGGGCTTCCCAGGTAGCCCAGCAGGTAAAGAATCTGCCTGCAATACAGGAGACACAGAAAATGAGAGTCTGATCCCAGGGTGAGGAAGATCCCCTGGAGGAGGAAATGGCAACCTACTCCATTATTCCTGCCTGGAAAATCCCATGGACAAAGAAGCCTGGTGGGCTATGATACAAAACACTCGGACACAACTGAATGACCAAGTACACTGCATGAATACCATATTTCATTTACATGCCCAAAAATGTAGTTCCATGCATCACTTCTCCATCCTGAAATTTTTAAAGAAACTTTTATATTGGAGCCTAGTTGATTAACAATGTTGTATTAGTTTCAGGTTTACAGTAAAGTGATTACAAATACATGTATCAATTATTTTTCAAATCCCTTTCCCATTTAGGTTCTTACAGAAGATTGAGCTGAGTTCCCTGTGCTACACAGTAGGTCCTTGCTGGTTCTCTATCTTAAATACACCAGTGTATACATGGCAGTCCCCAGCTCCCAAACTATCCCTCCCTGGTAACTGTAAGTTCATTCTCTAAGTCTGTGAGTCTGTTTCTGTTTTGTAAACAACTTCATTAGCATCGTTTTTCAAAAATAATCTGCATATAAGTGATATCATATGATAGCTGTTTTTGCTTAGTATGATGATCTGCAGGCCCATCTTCTTGCTGCAAATGACATTATTTCATTCTTCCATTCTGAGATTATCTGAAATTCTTAGGTATTTTAACTTCTTCCCTTGTTGTCATTTAAAAAGGGATATTTTCTTCTATTATATTTTCTTTAAACTTTTTATCATGAAATATATTATGAAAAGATAATTTATAAAGGCATAATAATAAAATAGCTGTCAAATGTCTACTATTTAGTTTAATAAGTAGAACATTACTTAGAAAGTTGAACTCCCCATTTATATTTCCACATCACATTCTTCTCATTCTTTCTTAGAAGTAACCATTGTCTGCATTTGGTGTGTATCATTGCTATACATTTTTAAAGTATTTTTACTACATTAGGATGTATTAACACATGGAATTGTTTTGCATATTTTTAACCTTTGCATACATGTGTTCTTCTGCATCTTGCTTTGGCTGCCCAATATGTTTGTGAGAATTAATATATACTGATATGTATAATTCTAGTTCATTCATGTACATCCTCCTGGAAATGTACATTTAGGGTATCCCTTTTCTCTTTTTCCTACTTGAAACAATGATACTAGGAACATTCTTGTACAGATCTCCTTGTACACAGGGAGAGAGGTTCTTTGGGAGTGGAATTGAATGCTGGTGGGGCAATTCACCAAACTTACCAGATAGTGTCAAGTTGTGTTGAAAGTGCTATGCTTCTACCAACTATGTTCGGCAGTTTCCTATGTCCCACATCCTGGCTTTCACTTGGTATCATAAAATGTAAATTTTTTTCCCATCTGAGGGGTATTCAAAGTATTACACATAATTGAATTTCTGTTAGTGAGTTGCAGCATCTTTCATATGCTCATTAACAGTGTATCTGACTTACATGCTTAGTCACGGCTGACTCTGCGACCCCATGAACTGTAGCCCGCCAGGCTCCTCTGTCCATGGAATTCTTCAGGCAAGAATACTGGAGTGGGTAGCCATTCCCTTCTCAGGGAATCTTCCAGATCCAGGCATCGCAGGCAGATTCTTTACCATCTGAGCTACCAGGGAAGCCTCATTAACAATATAGGTTTCTTTTTAAAAATTAATTGCTTATTCATATCTTTTGCACACTTTTTGATTTGTGTTATGTCCATTATATTATAAAAGTGTCTTGTTAGGAAGGTTGTTTGTTGACTTTGTATATGAATTATGTATCATGTGCATGCATGCTAAGTCACTTCAGTCACGTCCAACTCTCTGCAATGCCATGGCCCACCAGCTCGTCCATGGGATTCTCCAGGCAAGAATACAGGAGTGGTACCATAGTGGTATATGGCATGGTGCCATGATGGTATCGCATCTTTTAATATTCTCCAAGCCAGGCTTCAGCAATATGTGAACCGTGAACTTCCTGATGTTCAAGCTGGTTTTAGAAAAGGCAGAGGAACCAGAGATCAAATTGCTAACATCCGCTGGATCATGGAAAAAGCAAGAGAGTTCCAGAAAAGCATCTATTTCTGCTTTATTGACTATGCCAAAGCCTTTGACTGTGTGGATCACAATCAACTGTGGAAAATTCTGAAAGAGATGGGAATACCAGACCACCTGATCTGCCTCTTGAGAAATTTGTATGCAGGTCAGGAAGCAACAGTTAGAACTGGACATGGAACAACAGACTGGTTCCAAATAGGAAAAGGAGTTCGTCAAGGCTGTATATTGTCACCCTGCTTATTTAACTTATATGCAGAGTACATCATGAGAAACACTGGACTGGAAGAAACACAAGCTGGAATCAAGATTGCCAGGAGAAATATCAATAACCTCAGATATGCAGATGACACCACCCTTATGGCAGAAAGTGAAGAGGAACTCAAAAGCCTCTTGATGAAAGTGAAAGAGGAGAGTGAAAAAGTTGGCTTAAAGCTCAACATTCAGAAAATGAAGATCATGGCATCCGGTCCCATCATTTCATGGGAAATAGATGGGGAAACAGTGGAAA
>NW_011495071.1:11387653-11394082 GCF_000754665.1 Bison bison bison
CCATGAAACTAAAAGATGCTTACTCCTTGGAAGGAAAGTTATGACCAACCTAGATAGCATATTCAAAAGCAGAGACATTACTTTGCCAACAAAGGTCCGTCTAGTCAAGGCTATGGTTTTTCCTGTAGTCAGGTATGGATGTGAGAGTTGGACTGTGAAGAAGGCTGAGCACCAAAGAATTGATGCTTTTGAACTGTGGTGTTGGAGAAGACTCTTGAGAGTCCCTTGGACTGCAAGGAGATCCAACCAGTCCATTCTGAAGGAGATCAGCCCTGGGATTTCTTTGGAAGGACTGATGCTAAAGCTGAAACTCCAGTACTTTGGCCACCTGATGCGAAGAGTTGACTCATTGGAAAAGACTCTGATGCTTGCAGGGATTGGGAGCAGGAGGAGAAGGGGATGACAGAGGATGAGATGGCTGGATGGCATCACTGACTCGATGGACGTGAGTCTGAGTGAACTCCGGGAGTTGGTGATGGATAGGAAAGCCTGGCGTGCTGCGATTCATGGGGTCGCAAAGAGTTGGACATGACTGAGTGACTGATCTGATCTGATCTATAAGAGGTGGACCTTGATTACTCTTTCACTGAGTGTATACAATTCATGTCTCACTTCCAGTGCAGAAGGGATGGTGTGCTGCTTCATAAACTAGATCACAAGAGGCACCATGGCTTCCTGCTGTCTTGCATTTTCTCTGGAAACCAGCTACTATGTTCAGGTAACTCAGTAGAGAGGCCCATGTGGGAAAGAGCAGGGACCAATGTTCAGTGAGAAACTGAGGCCTCCTGCCCACAGCCATGTGAGTGATATAAATCTTCCAGGCCCTGACAAGCCTTCAGATGCTTGTAACCCTGGCCAACAACATGACCGTCACCTCTTGCGGGACCCTGAACCAGAACTTCCTGGCTGAGTTGTTCCTGGATTCCACCCCTCAGAAACTGTATGAGACAATAAATGTGTATTGTTTTAAGCTACTAAATTTTGGGATAATTTGTCATGCAGCAAGAGATAACTAATACATGTATCTTCCTGAACTGCTTTACTGTTTGTCATGGTGTTTTTTCAGTTTATCCTCTTGTGTTACTTAAGAATCATAATATTGTCTACATACAATGATAACGGTCTTGACTTTTTAAAAATCACTTTACTGCTTCCCCATCAAGCCTGTTGCCCCATATAGGATGAAATTCATGAATTTTGTTATGCTAAGGACATCTATTCATTTATTCTCATCTTATTAGCAGTATTTTAAAAATCAATAATGATATTGAACTCTTCAATTTCCTTTAAAATATCTGAGTATTATGATTTTTCTGCTGAATTATTTTAATAGGACTGTACTTTTGCATTAATATTCATAGGTGAGAGTGATCTTATTTTGCTATCTATTTGCTCGTGAAATATTGGCTAAGTCTGAGGTTTTTGTGATCTAGCTGATGTTTTTGTAATCAAAAGATTTTCTCATTTTTTTCTATGTCCTGCTGCAGTGTAAATCAAAGTAGGAAAACTTTTCCAACAAAAGGTCAGAGAATAAATATATTATGCCTTGTTGGCTGAATGGTCTCAGTCCCCTGATATTCAACTTAGCAGTGTAGTGGGAAAGCATAAACAAATGAGTGTGACTGTATTCCAATAAAACTTTATTTATGAAAAGAAGAGGTGAACTGAATTTGGTCCATGGCCCATTCCTTGGTATAAATCTGTTTTCTCAAAATTTAATGGGTGTGCAATCTCCAAGGAATCTTGTTAAAACCAGATTTTCCTTCAGTAGGTTTGCAGTGGAACTTGAGAGTGCATTACACACTAGCTCCCAGGTGACACACATCTGCTGGTCCTCAATCACTCTGAATAGCAAGGCTTTAAATAACACTGAAACCATCTGTTTTTAAAGTTTGGTTGAATTCGTTTGTGAAAATATCCAGGTCTAGTTCTTTCAAATTTGTATCTTATGAATATTGGTAGTTTTAAACTTTTGATGTTTCAGGAATTAGCTTTGGCAATTTATAGTTTCCCAGAAAAGTATCCATTTTCAACTAGATTCTCATATTTTTCTGCAAACAACTGAGCAAAGTAGTTATTAATTATTTCCTTCTCTATTTGTGGTTATTTATTCTTATTTCTTAATTTAAACACTTGTGCTTTGATTTGTTGTTGTTGTTTAATCACAGTCATGTCCAACCTTTGTGACCCGATGGATTGTATGTAGCCATCAAGGTCCTCTGTCCATGGGATTCTCTAGACAGGAACACTGGAGTGGGTTGTGTCTCCTTCTCCAGAGGATCTTCCTGACCCAGGGATCAAACCTATGTCTCCTGCACCAGCAGGAGGATTCTTTACCACTGACCCACCAGGGAAGCCCTATATTAGGCAATATTTTATCTATTTTATTTTACTTTTCTAAAGGTTTATTTTTTTAAAACTTAAAACATAGTTCATTTACAATATTAACAGTGGGTGTACAACATATTGATTCACTATTTTATAAATTATACTCCATTTATACAATCTTAGCTATATGTCCTGTGCTGTGTAATATAGCCTTGGATCTTTTTTATTTCATATATAGTAGCTTATACCTCTTAGCCTCCTTCCCCTATCTTGCGCTTCCTCCCATTATTTCAAAAAGACACATGCACTTCAGTGTTCATAGTAGCATTATTTATAATAGCCAAAATATGGAAGCAACCTAAGTGTCCATGAACAGATAAGTGGATAAAGAAGATGTAAAATATTACTCAGCCATCAACAAGAATGAAATTTTACCCTTTGCAATGACACAGATGGTTCTGGAGGGTAATATGCTTAGTTAAATAAGTCAGACAGAAAAAGACAAATACTGTATGTTACTGATCTATTTCTTGAGTATATTTATTTATTCTACTCTTTCTGGTTTTCCTTTTAAATTTCTGCTTTTATTTTTATTTTGGTTCTTCTGGATTACTTTTTCTCCTGACTTCTTGAGTTTCATAGTTAAGTCAACCTTTTAGAATCTTTCTTTTATTAATATACACAATATTAAGCCAGGAATATTCCACTGAGTTTTGCTCTAATTTTATCACACACCATAGAGCTTGGTATTATTTTGTACATAGGTATCAATTCTTACTTGATTGTTTCCTTGACTCAAGAGTTATTTAAAGTTTCTAAATTTCCTAGATGGTAGTTTTCTTTTTTCCCAGTTTTAATTTTATTACTTTTGACCAAAGAATGTGGTCTGTAATAAAAGTCTCTTGGTCTATTATTAACTCAGAGAGGCCTAAAAAATCTCTCTCTACTGATGAGTTTCTTGTAATTTCTGTAGACTTTGTTTCTGGAACTTGAAGCTGCATTATTTAGTGCATACAGAGTCATGGGAATTTGTCATTGTGGATCATAGCTTATATCATTTTGGTGTGTCCTCTTCAACTTGCTCAGAGCTTTTCAGGTAACTATTAGTCCCTGGTCCTAGGCTACCTTGTTTCTCGACTCTTCTCAAGTAGAATATCGGGCACCTACTGACCTGGGGAGTTATTCAGTGTCATACTTTTTGCCTTTTCATTTGGACAAAGATTCATGACATTGTACAGGAGGCAGTGGTCAAGACCATCCCCAAGAAAAAGAAATGCAAAAAGGCAAAATGGTTGTCTGAGGAGGTTTTACAAATAGCTGAGAAAAGAAGAAAAGCTAAAGGTAAAGGAGAAAAGGAAGGATATACCCATTTGAATGCAGAGTTCCCAATAGCAAGGAGAGATAAGAAAGCCTTCCTCAGTGATCAGTGCAAAGAAATAGAGGAAAACAATAGAATGGGAAAGACTGGAGATCTCTTCAAGAAAAGTAGAGATACCAAGGGAACATTTCATGCAATGATGGGCACAATAAAGGACAGAAATGGTATGATCCTAGCAGAAACAGAAGATATTAAGAAGAAGTGGCAAGAATACACAGAAGAACTGTACAAAAAAGATCTTCATGACCTAGATAATCACGATGGTGTGATCACTCACCTAGAGTCAGACATCCTGGAATGCAAAGCTACGTGGGCCTTAGGATGCCAGCAAATTTGGAAAACTCAGCAGTGGCCACAGGACTGGAAAAGGTCAGTTTTCATTCCAATCCCAAAGAAAGGCAATGCCAAAGAATGTTCAAACTACTGCACAATTGCACTCATCTCACACACTAGCAAAGTAATGCTCAAAATTCTCCAAGCCAGGCTTCAACAGCGTGTGAACCATGAACTTCGAGATGTTCAAGCTGGATTTAGAAAAGGGAGAGGAACCAGCAATCAAATTGCCAACATCCAATGGATCATCAAAAAAACAGTGAATTCCAGAAAAACGCCTTCCTCTGCTTTCTTTACTACACCAAAGCCTTTGACTGTGTGGATCACACCAAGCTATGGAAAATTCTTCAAGAGATGGGAATACCAGACCACCCAACCTGCCTCCTGAGAAATCTGTATGCAGGTCAAGAAACAGCAGTTAGAACCAAACATGAAACAATGGACTGGTTCCAAATTATGAAAGGAGTACTTTTCAAGGCTGTATATTGTCACCCTGCTTATTTAACTTCTATCAGAGTACATCATGTAAAATGCTGGGCTGGATGAAGCACAAGCTGGAATCAAGATTGCAGGGAGAAATATCAATAACCTCAGATGTGCAGATGACACCACCCTTGTGGCAGAAGGCAAAGAAGAACTAAAGAGCCTCTAGATGAAGGTGAAAGAGGACAGTGAAAAAGTTGGCTTAAAACTCAACATTCAGAAAACTAAGACCATGGCATCTGGTCCCATCACTTCATGGCAAATATATGGGGAAACAATGGAAACAGGGAGAGACTTTATGTTTTTGGGCTCCAAAATCAGATGGTGTCTACAGCCATGAAATTAAAAGAAGCTTGCTCCTTGGAAGAAAAGCTATAACCTAGACAGAGTATTAAAAAGCAGAGACATTACTTTGCCAACAAAGGTCTGTCTGGTCAAAGCCATGGTTTTTCTAGTAGTCATATATGGTCAGAGTCAGAGTTGAACTATAAAGAAAGCTGAGCGCTGAAGAATTGATGCTTTTGAACTGTGGTGTTGGAGAAGACTCTTGAGAGTCCCTTGGACTGCAAGGAGATCCAACCAGTCCATTCTGAAGATCAGCCCTGGGACTTCTTTGGAAGGACTGATGCTGAAGCTGAAACTCCAATACTTTGGCCACCTGATGCGAAGAGCTGACTCATTGGAAAAGACCCTGATGCTGTGCATGATTGAAGGTGGGAGGAGAAGGAGACAACAGAGGATGAAATGGTTGGATGGCATCACTGAGGACTCTAAGGACGTGAGTTTGAATAAGCTCCAGGAGTTGGTGAAGGACAGGGAGGCCTGGCATGCTGCAGTCCATGGGGTCGCAAAGAGTCGGACATGACTGAGTGACTAAACTGACTCTGAATGAGGCTTCTTTAACTTTCCTTAGCTTATATATTTTTTAAAATTTCTTTTTAATTGGAGTATAATTGCTTTACACTGTTGTGTTAGTTTCTGTTGTGCAGTGAAGTGAATTACCTATACATCCTCTCCCTTCCACCTCATCCTCATCACACCTCTCTAAGGCATCACAGAACCGTGAGCTGAGCCCCCTGTGCTCTACAGCAGCTTTCTACTAGCTATCTATTTTACTTATGCTAGTGCATATATGTCAGTGGCACTCTCTCAATTTATCCCACCCTCCCTGCCTCCTCTATGTGTCCACATGTGTGTTCTCTACATCTGTGTCTCTATTCCTGCCCTGGAAACAGGCCCATCCGTACCATTTTTCTAGATTGTATATATATGCAATACAATGCGATATTTGTTTTTCTCTTTCTGACTTGCTTCACTGTGAACCTAAATGTCCAACAATAGATGAATGGATAAACAAGATGTGGTACATATATACAATGGAATATTAGCCATAAAAAGGAACAAAACTGGGTCATTTGTAGAGATGCACATGGGCCTAGAGACTGTTATACAGAGTGAAGTAAAGTCTCTATTTCTGATGAGGCTTCCCTACAGGCCCTGGGCATTTCTGGCTTCTGAAAAAAGTGAATCAAGACCCCTAGGTCTGACAGATGTTTGCCAACCTAATCTGGCTCCTGGCGTGGCAAGGTAGTCACAGTATTACTTCACATCCATTCCCTACTCCCCAAACTCAGTCATCCCTATTGGCCCAGACCATACAACAAAAGGAAAAGGAGTTCGTCAAGGCTGTATGTTGTCACCCTGCTTATTTAACTTCTATGCAGAGTACATCATGAGAAACGCTGGACTGGAAGAAACACAAGCTGGAATCAAGATTGCCAGGAGAAATATCAATAACCTCAGATATGCAGATGACACCACCCTTATGGCAGAAAGTGAAGAGGAACTAAAAAGCCTCTTGATGAAAGTGAAAGTGGAGAGTGAAAAAGCTGGCTTAAAGCTCAACA
>NW_011495071.1:11394182-11432141 GCF_000754665.1 Bison bison bison
TGGAAGGAAAGTTATGACCAACCTAGATAGCATATTCAAAAGCAGAGACATTACTTTGCCAACAAAGGTCCGTCTAGTCAAGGCTATGGTTTTTCCTGTGGTCATGTATGGATGTGAGAGTTGGACTGTGAAGAAGGCTGAGCACCAAAGAATTGATGCTTTTGAACTGTGGTGTTGAAGAAGACTCTTGAGAGTCCCTTGGACTGCAAGGAGATCCAACCAGTCCATTCTGAAGATCAGCCCTGGGATTTCTTTGGAAGGACTGATGCTAAAGCTGAAACTCCAGTACTTTGGCCACCTGATGCGAAAAGTTGACTCATTGGAAAAGACTCTGATGCTTGGAGGGATTGGGGGCAGGAGGAGAAGGGGACAACAGAGGATGAGATGGCTGGATGGCATCACTGACTCAATGGACGTGAGTCTGAGTGAACTCCAGGAGATGGTGATGGACAGGGAGGCCTGGTGTGCTGCGATTCATGGGGTTGCAAAGAGTCGGACACGACTGAATGACTGAACTGAACTGAACTGATACAACTGTATTTCTGCCTCAATTTCCCTTCCAACCTCAGCTCCAAGTCTGCCTTGCCTCAGACTCCATCTGCTTGGCCAGAGCTTGGGGTCTTCACAGCTTGCTGCATTGACCTGGCCTGGTAGACTGAACTCCTGCAATAATACTGTCAACAAAACTTTAAAAATTATCTCAATTTCTTCCTGAGCTTGTATTGTCTGTTAGCATGGACCACTCCCTCTCCCACTGTGACACCTGCATGATGCGTACCTGAGCTGTCCATTCCCTCTGAATACAATGGACCCACGACTTGCTCTTTCCGGGGACAGCCGTGGCAACCAAGCCATCTCACCGGGTTCTCTTCACTGTTCTTTGTAACCAGAGAACAATCTAAGTAATAGGGATGTCTAAGTGATTTATCCCTTGCCTAGGTTTTGACTAAAAACTCTTGGATCTGGCAAATAAGTTTTGGGTATATTACATCTTCTATTTTCCTACAAAATTCATTTGTGACAGTAAGTAAAATTTTCTCATACAACCTGCAGGAGACTGTTGCCATTAGCCTTAGTAAGTTAGATCTTTTTGACTCTTCAATTAGTTATAATCTTTACTTCTATCTTATTTGTAACCTTTATTTCTCCTCAAAAAGCAAGAGACTGGCAAAGTATTACTGTCCCTGCCCAAAATGACACAAATGCAACAATGATAATAATAATGGCTTACACTTTTTGAACACTGTGTAGTTTCTGTACTTTACAGAGATGTCAGTTAATTATCACTGGATTCTTATCAGGTAAATTACAAGTTGTTATCATCATCATCCTCATTTTATAGATCAGGAAACTGACTCAAATAAATTGAGTAAGAAATTTAAGGTTATATAAGTTAAAAGTGGTGGAACAGAAAGGATACCAGGTCTGTGTAACTCCAAAGACTATACCTTTATCCATTATTCTATGTTGCTTACTAACCAATTTTCCCCAAAGCCAAGGAGATTAAATATGTTCTATTGGTTGATAATTTTATGTCCTAGGATGAACTCCATATTACGAAAAGCAAAAGTTTTGGAAGCAAAAGTTCCTGGTCTTTTCCCCATATTATATTCTAAGAATCAAAGTAATAATAGCAATTTATCAGTTATAGGGCACACAGATGTTTTAAATAACAATTTTATATGTTTACTCTTGGATTTTTAAAAAAGCCTTTGCATGAATATAATTGTATTAATTCATGTTTAGAAGATCTTAGAGACTCAACATTATTTCATCTATTACCTTTGAACTAGTTCCCTTATAGGACAGTGAAATAGAATAAGTTATTCTAGCTGCTGTAAGAAACAACTTTCCAAGCTCCAAAGGTTTAAAAAATAAAAATTTGGTTTTGCTCATATAGATTCAAATCAAATGTGCTTCTCAGGCAAACTTCCAACAGCTTCTTTAGGGACCTAGGCTCCTTTCTCTTGGGCTTCCCAGGGGGCGCTAGAGGTAAAGAATCTGCCTATCAATACAGGAGACTCAAAGAGACATGGGTTTGATCCCTGGGTTGGGAAGATCTCCTGAAGTAGGAAATTGGCAACCCACTCCAGTTGGACAGAGAATCCTGGAAGACTACAGCCCATCAGGTCACAAAGAGTTGGATACAACTGAGCACGCATGCAATCAAGGTTCCTTTTTCTATGGCTCCATCCTCTACTAAGTCCTGCTGCTGCTGCTGTTAAGTCACTTCAGTCATTTCCGACTCTGTGCGACCCCATAGATGGCAGCCCATCAGACTCCCCTGTCCCTGGGATTCTCCAGACAAGAACACTGAAGTGGGTTGCCATTTCCTTCTCCATTGCTTCTCTTCAAAGTGAGAAGTGAAAATGAAGTCGCTCAGTCATGTCCGACCCTCAGCCACTCCATGGACTGCAGCCTTTCAGGCTCCTCCATCCATGGGATTTTCCAGGCAAGAGTACTGGAGTGGGGTGCCATTGCCTTCTCTGACTAAGTCTTGAGTCATCGCCGATCAATATCTCCATTCAGTAGAGAATCGGAAGAGGATGTGGAAGAAGTTTTGTTTTTGCTTTTTTTAAAGGAGAAGCCTAGAAAGGGTGGAAATCTCTTCTGTATATTTCATTGGCAAGAACTCAGACTCACTGTCCCAGGTACCTATAAAGGAGGTTAGAAAAGCTAGTCTGCAGCTCTGATCCCAGAGGGAAGAGAAAGTGTATTCTATGCACACAGCAGGCTCACCCTGACACTTTGAGAACCTCACCAACTTTTTATTTGTAATGAATAGAGTCCATTCAGATTTCACTTTCTCCCATTTGAGATCTTTGCATGACTATCACTTCAATTTCTTAATTGAATTCTTCCTTTAAATACGTGTGCTGGTTTTAAAAATTTGTTGACTTTGTTTCGTTCTCTTTTGCTCAAGAGATGGACCTTTCTTCTTCTTCACCTGCATGTAGGTTACACTTCGTGACTTCACTGCTGGTGAGTCGAATAGAGTAGAAATCATTAGATGTCACTTCTAATACGAGGTAACAAGAAGACTGCGCATTCTGTCTTGGGTACATTTCCCAAACCTCTGAGTCACTTGTTCTGAGAGAGGTCAGCTGTACTCTCACAAGCAGTGATGGTATGAGGGCACTCGGGCAGCCTACAGAGAACTGTGGGGGATGCCAGCAAGCATGTAAGTGATCTCAGAAGGGGATCCCTCCCCCAGTCAAGCTTGGAGTTAACTGTGACCCCAGCCAATGCCAGGACTTCAACTCGCAAGAGACTCACAGCTAAACTGCTCCTGGATTTCTGGACCACATACATAAATGTCTACTGTTTTAAGCCTCTGAGTTTGAAATAAAAGGTGACATGCAATAGATGACTAATATAAAGCATTTTAAAACCTGTTGTATTTTAGCTCCTACGCTATCATGTGGGTCCAGGCATTCTTCCAGAGACAGTAGAACCGTTCTTAAACTTCACTCTTATTTATGTGCAAATCTCTCAGAGTTGATGCTAAGTATTGGCTGGTGGCTCCAGGACTGTGTACTCTGTCGCTGGATCCATGTATTCGTGCAGCTGCTGGAGATATATGAGAATGCTCCATTGCTTCCTGTGTGCAAAGTTTCCTCTCAGAGAGGTGTGCCATGCTGGAGAAGTGTGGTGCTGATTTTTAGTTTCGAGTATGTTATTCGAACATTTGAGTATGTTAAACTGGGGTTTCATCACATTCTTAAGGAACTCCATTCTCTTCTATAGAGTTGGCCAAAAAGTTTGTCACATTTTCCTGTAATATCTTATGGAAAAACTCCAACAGATTTTTTTTGGCCAACCCAATATTTGGGTTTTACTGGTGTCTCCCATGACCCCATAAAGCCCAGTTCATTCATCTTTCTAAATTAAGGAGCATCACAGAGATGAGAGAATCCATTCTGATTCTGGCCTTGGTTATGGGGGGAACTGCCATTTTTCTATCACATTCTATTAGCAAGCAGTTTGTTTCAGTTCTCACATTTAGGTTTCATATCAGTCATGCGAGGCCCATAGTCATTGCATCAGTTTTATAGTTGCAGCAAGGTAAAGAGCTATGAGGCAGGACAGGCAGAATTTAATCGCAAGTCTGTGACTCCAAATTTCATGCTTTATCAATGAAATCTTCTAGAGCTCCCTTTTCTTATAGGCACAGAGCTGTTACATAGTTTATACCAGAAGAGAAAAAAAGAAATTTTCCAGTTGAAACTCAAATGGTTACATCTGAATGTGGAACTTAAACTTCTGTATAAACCCACTGATGGAAGCCTGGCAGGGGCTGAACAACTCAGACTTGGTCTTTTATTTTTTTTTCTTTTGGTAATATAATTACCTTCCAAATTTTTACTTATAAGTCTCTTAGGGCTTTTGCCTTAAAAGAGATCTCAAAGATGATAGAATATATCTCCTTTACTTTATAGATACACTTACTACTTGGCCTTGTTTCTGGAGTTAAAAAGTCATCTCTTTCTTCCTCAGCCCAAGTAGACCTGAGCCACTCTGTAAAGGAAGCTGGAGTGCAGACACAGGCTGTAGGGAGAACCACACGGGGCTGTCTGTAGAAGTGCTCTATGCATTTCACTTCAGGTCTCCAAACGCTAGCATCCAAATACTACTCTTGCTTATAGGGTACCATAACTCTTACTCAATGTTCATTCTCAATTTCCACTGGCACTGGGAGGGCACGTGACTGGCCAACAGGAGAGAATTCCATGATGAGGTGTGCAACAGCCATATGATGACAACTCAGTATAGCTCATTGACTCCTCATTCTGTCAATGAACTTGAGATTGGACACACACCCGGTGCTTGGAGACAGCATTAATGCATCAACTCTAAATACTCATTTGCATGCAGAATACATTTAGAACTATTCTGAGCTGAGAATAAAAAGAACCAATACATATTTAATGATGCTCAATAGGACTAAATATATTAATATTGATTTCTGAAGAAAACACCTATTGACTCAGATTTCTGGTCCTTTGAAGTGTATTGTCTGCCTGTTCCAGCAGGTTTCCTTGCCCTATATAATGACCAGCTCTGTGACCTTCAGCTCAGAGGAAGACCCCCAAATCTTTCTTCTTAAATGAACATTCTGTGGAAGTTAGAAACTAGTAGGAAAGCTCCACGTGGGGAGAGGGACTAAGATGGCCTTCCGCATTGAGTGGAGCTATCAGACCTGGGAAGCAATGATTTCCAGGCTTTGTACTAGAACATGGACTGTGCCTGTAGGGGGCCTGCTGTGGGCAGGGCATTGGAATTCCACAAGCAGCGTTCTCAAGAAGGGCTGAAAGGGAGGAGCTGTGGAGTGATTGCCCTAGCTGACCGCAGGGAACTGTGTGGATGACTCAATGATTTTTCTTTTCCGGGTATGGTGGGATGAACTGGAGACAATTCCCAACACCTTGGGAACTCTGCCCTGGCACCCATGTTAGTTGGGCTAATGCACAAACCCACCAGCCAAAGAGGTAAAATCTGAATCTCCTCTGAGGTCTTTAGAAATTGTTTTATAATTTTAATATGATATGTTCCCATTCACTTGATTCTAATTTCCCCTGATTCTAATACATTTTTGCCAGATTCAGCATGCCTTCTCTGACAAAGTCTGACTTTTGTGGCATTCTGAGCAGTCTCAGGTGCTGGGTTCAGGTCGCAGTCTCCCCTGGAGGCATGGGGATTCCAGTACCTCAGCTGCTAAAGAGACTGCCTGCAATGCAGGAGACCCTGGTTTGATTCCTGGGTTGGGAAGTTCCCCTGGAGAAGGGATAGGCTACCCACTCCAGGGTTCTTGGGCTTCCTTGATGGCTCAGATGGTAAGGAATTGGCCTGCAATGCTGGAGACCTGGGTTTGATCCCTGGGTTGGGAAGATCCCCTGGAGGAGTGCATAGCAACCCACTCCAGGATTCTGGCCTGGAGAATCCCCATGGACAAAGGACCCTGGTAGGCTACAGACATGACTAAGCACAGCACAGAAATATTCGCTGCTCAGACCTGCCTTTAAAAGAACCACCACAAGGAGAGCACCTGCCTGCCAACCTCCAGATGCTGCACCTGTGGGTCCTCCCCAGTGATGGTGCCAAGACCACTGTCCCTGCGGGGTGTGCCCAGCCAAGGACTGATCACAGGAGGTGACAGAACAGGGCTGTTTCTGCCCAGGGCAGTCCTCCCCTAGTGAACCTGTGGTTGGGGCTCCCATCAGCCTGCCTGAGACATTCTCTGTGCTCTGGGGCCACTTGAGTCTTCCCACCTCACCCTCGTCTCTTCTCGTTCTCCTTTCACAGGTGTCAGCCCAGAATCATGATCTCAAGTCTGCCCCTGCTTATTTGTGCTGCCTTATCATGTACACGCGTTACCTCCACTAAATCTCTTGCAGGTTTCATTCTGTTTGGCATCTGCTTCTCAGAGGGCCTGCCCTGGTACAGCCCCCTTTCCTGGCCCCCGCACTCAGCATCCTTGCTCACTTTCTCAGGCATTCACGCCTTACCTCTCTCCAGTCCACCTTGGTCCAACCATCCCTGTGGCTACCGCTTTCAGCTTGTTTCTTCCATTCCAGCACCAGGCCTTCGGAACTCCACACCCCCTGGCAAGACAGCCCAACCCCCGTAGGTAAAAGAAGCAAATACCAAAGGATCAGGGATGACAGAAATTCTAGTAGCCTTTCCTAATGCTAGTACCACCAGTGTGGAAGAGTGGACTCACAGTCATTTACCAACACCTTCACGGACAGTTACACTTCAGAATGCAGCATATTTTGAATTTTAGGAAGAAGGCGATATGTTGAATATTAGGTAATATACCCTTGCGGTCTGTGGCAGCAAAACCAGTAATATTTCTACAGCAAGCATAAAATGTTTCACTAAGGTGAAAAAATCAAGTAAAAAACATTTTTAAAAAGATAAACAACACAAGATTAGCTCAAAGTCTACTTAAGTTTTGCAGTGAAATACATTATTTTTTTTTTAATTTTCCTTTCAGAGCTTTTATATCTCTCAATAGAAAGAAGGTAAATGGTGATTATCTTGAAATTAAAAAAAAAAGCCTCCCACCTATTAAACACCTGCTTTGTCTTGAGCCAGAGTATTCTATAGCATTGTTTTATTTAACCTTCACCTCAGTATTGTGAATAGTCATTTGAGCTCCATTTTATACATGAGGAAACTAAATCTCAAGTAACTAGTCCAAGGCCACACAAATAGCAAGCACCAAAGCTAAGATTTGAATCCCAAGGAATCAGCCTTCAAAATTATTGGTCATTCCCACTTTGTCACATTGCTCACCCATGTAACTATCATTTAGCCCTGACTACCTAGTAAGGTATGATGTAATAAGACTGGCCTAGAAGTCAGGAGTCCTGGGAATTAACACAGATTTCATTCTCTGTAGTCTGTCCTCCTTGAGGCTCCATTTCCTTATACGAAATTGGGGTCAGCAATACCTAATTCACACAGTGGTTTTAATAAGGATCAAAGGATAAATTAGGTGTGGAAACATTTTGTGATCACACTGTAAAGTGCCAAAGAAGATGAAACTGTGATGGTAGTGATGATGATATAAGCCATTATTATTGCTTGCACTTCAGAAAACTCTCAGGGCTATAAATAATTGTTTACTTGGGAAAGAACTGGGTGGATGCTTCATCTTCCTTGAGCACCAAGGAAGAATTGGAACCTTGAGATGGTCTAAGAAAATGGGTTTATTTGCAATAGTTGTCCTACACCATTTGATTTGGGAAGGAAGAGCTGTTTCTTTTGCACCCTCTAAAGGTTCCACGTTCAAATAAATAATTACACACACACAGAGCAAGGAAAGAAACTTCCAATTTGATTAGCTATGATGCTTACAAGTGAAGTCACTGCCTCTGGAACAAAATTACTGACAGCTCTTTGCCATTAGGACTTTTCTTCAAAATGTCTGGTTTTTGCTTTCTCATTAACATTGCCACATTGTCATTTCATTAGTCTCTTTTTATGGGTCAGTTATGGGTGGCTGCCGAATAAGGCAGGGAAATAAGAAATGGTTCCAAGGTGGGCACGGTGGGTGGCACAGAATACAACACAGAGTCCTTGCTGGGGAGTGTGGAGTTTTATTGAGAAAGAGGCTGTGTGATTTCGTGTGTTCAGAATGTAAGGCTGGAGTCAACATCTTTAATTTCAGGTTGAACTGGAAAGATAAACAAGAGGCAGAGGATAATTGATATAGAGGCGATAATAAGTTGCAGTCAATGTGAGAGATTCTAAATCACCTGAGAAGGTATAGACAGAGTCTAAATCTATGACACAGTGGGAGGTGGGGTGGGGCTGACCACAAAGAGGAGAAGACATAACAGGTGTACTGATGGAAAACAGCATCTCTAGGTTTCAGACATCAAGGGAGGTTCAGGTATCCCTGCATACTGACTTGCTGATGTGAAGCATGAAAGGGAATCTAACCTAGTTTTGAAATTCAGCTCTGCCTCGTAAATATGTGGGGCTTCCCTTGTGGCTCAGCTGGTAGAAAATCTGCCTGCAATGCGGGAGACCTGGGTTCAGTCCTTGGGTTGGGAAGATCCCCTGGAGTAGGGAAAGGCTACCCACTCCAGTATTCTGGCTTGGAGAATTCTATGGACTGTATGGTCCATGGGGTCGCAAAGAGTTGGACACAACTGAGAGACTTTCATATGTCACTTAAATATGTGACATTGGGTCAGCTATCGAACTACCAAAATTTTAATATATTCATCTCAGAAATGGGGATGGTATACAGAGTGAAGTAAGTCAGAAAGAGAAAAACAAATATCATATATTAACACATACATATATAGAATGTAGAAAAATGGTGCTGATGAACCTATTTGCAGGCCAGGAATAGAGACGCAGACATAGAGAATGGACTTGCGGACAAAGTGGGGAAGGAGAGAGTGGGTCGAATTGAGACAGCAGCATTGACATACATGCAGTACCATGTGTTAAACAGGTAGCTAGTAGGAAGCTTCTGGATAACACAGGGAGCTCAGCTCGGGGCTCTGTGACAGCTTTGAGGGGTGGGATGGGGGGGTGGGAGAGAGGCTCAAGAGGGAGGGGATATATGTACTTTTTTCCAGTAGTCATGTATGGAGAATGGGACCATGAAGAAGGCTGAGCACCAAAGAATTGATGCTTTCAAACTGTGGTGCTGGGGAAGACTCTTGAGAGTCCTTTGAATAGAAAGGAGGTCAAACCAGTCAATCCTAAAGGAAATCAATCCTGAATATTATTGCAAGGACTGATGCTGAAGCTCCAATACTTTGGCCACCTGATGCGAAAGGCTGACTCACTGGAAAAGACCTTGAGGCTGGGAAAGATTGAGGCAAGAGGAGAAGGGGACGACAGAGGACAAGATGGTTGGATGGAATCATTGAATCAATGGACGTGAGTCTGAGCAAACTCCAGGAGATAGTGAAGGACAGGGAAGCTGGGTGTGCTGCAGTTCATGGGGTCGCAAAGAGTCAGACATGACTTGGCAATTAAACAACGATAGCTGATTCACATTGTTGTACAGCAGAAACCAATACAACATTGTAAAGCAATTATCCTTCAATTAAAAAAAATTAAAAAAAGAAATGAGGATGGTAATTCCTATATTGTAGGGTGGTTGTGAAATGTACAAAACATTTGCAGATGTGCCTAGAACACGGCATATGCTCTATACTTGTTAATGATGGATCATCACCAGAATCTTCATGTTCTCAGGAAAGCGAAGTCGGCCTTCAGCTCTAGTTCCAAGTCCCCTGAAAGTAGGTCCTGGAGATTGTCAGTGGCTTCTGAAAATCCCTAGCATTGACAGTGTTATACTAAATCCAGAACTGATTTGATTATTTTATTTAACATCTGAAGCTAATTTGGTTGGTTCAATTATTGGAAATAAGTAAAACAAAAAAACCTCAACAATGCATGAAGAATCCTCTCAAAACCACACAAGGAAAAGTTGCAGTTGTCTGTCCACTACTTCCCTCTACCCCATAAGCCCTTCATCCAAGGGAATGACAAGAAGTGAAACACATGTGAATCCCATCTATTAATTTTTTCTTTGAGCCACATACATAAAAGTATGTACACATACATATACATACACACTTATACATACATATAAGTGACCACCTGTCAGAGCAACACCTCTCCCACCCATTCTTCCCCATCAAATGCTCTGTGCAAGAAAATGACAAGTCTTAGCTCTGAGGACTTGCTTTGATGAGAGCATTACTCTACCATCCCAGTAAAGTACTCTATTGGGCAAAGGAGTTAAACAGAAGACACTTACCAACAGAAAGGACAAGAGCCTGGCTGTGTCCAGCAATTATTTAGTGTGAGCTATGGTGCACCCTGGCATGAATGACTCTGCTTGCCAAGGATGACAGTAAAAGCCTTTGAACCTGCCAGTACTAGCTGATAGGGACCACCTGTTCTGTCACTTACTTGATGTGGGCTTGGAGATACCCCTTTACTTCCATCTGAGTTTTAGTTTCCTTATGTATAAAATGGAATATTGATAAGTGTTTCATCCATTGTATTTTTGATGGGGATTAAAGGAGATGTTTTCAATAAAGCAACAGCATAGTGACTGGCGTAAGATGAATACTTGGTGTATGTGAGCTGCTAAGATGTTAGCATGTGTGACGGTGATGGGAGCAGCAGTAATGGTGTCAGAAGTAACAACACTGGTGAGAAGAGTAGTACGAACGGTAGAGAGAGATTTGCCAGGTCATAGAAGCAACCTACATGTCTGTCAACAGAAGACTGGATAAAGAAGATGTGGTACATATACACAATGGAATATTACTCAGCCATAAAGAGGAACAAAATAGGGTCATCTGTGTAGACATGGATGGACCTAGAGTCTGTCACACAGAGTGAAGTGAGTCAGGAACAGAAAAACAAGTATTGTAGATTAATGTATATATGTGGAATCCAGAAAAAAGGTACAGATGAACCTATATGCAGGGCAGGAATAGAGGCACAGATGTAAAGAATGGACAAGCGCACATCGTGGTGGAGGAGTAGAGAACGGAATGAACTGGGACGGTAGCACTGACATGCATACACTCCCATGTGTGAAATAGATAGCTAGTGGGAATTGCTGTATAGCACACGGAGCTCAGCTCAGGGCTCTGTGATGACCAAACGGGCTGGGATGAGGGATGGGGGTGGGAGGAGGTTTTAAAGGGAGGGGATATATGGATACAATAGAGCTGATTCACTCTATTGTACAGCCGAGACTAACACAACATTGTAATGCAATTATATTCCAATTAAAAAAATCCAAAAGAGAGAGAGATTGGGAAACCACATGAATCTCTTTCTAGCAGCATGGTTGACTCATACATCTGTACTTCGGAAACTAGACTATTGTTTTACAGATGACATTTCTGCAACAATTTCCTTTTATTTCCCTTTAGCTCTTAGTAAAGTTCAATTTGAAAACTAGAAACCATTACAGCTATTCCAAGAGTTGGGAGGAGCAGAAGCAAGAAGGGGAGGCTGTTCTCTCCTTGGTCAAAGACTAAAGCCAGAACAATAAATACTAAACATGGGCAGGATTGTGGCAGCAGGAGCCTAAGGTACAGAAGCTATACCTTCCCAGCTGCCAAACCCCAAACCCAAACTCTTCAGCCATTCCCCAAGGACTTCAGGATAAAACTCTCCTGCCTATGCATGGTGAGCACCAGCATCTTCACCATCTGGCCTTGCCTACCTCTTAAATTCCAACTTTCAGCGTCTTCCACCCTCTGCCTCTTCCGGACACAAGGCCATTTCAGATCCTGGTATATGTTATGCAGCGGCTGCGGCCTGTGTACTTGATGAACATCATCAACTCATCTTTTATTAATAACATGTGCCTCACGCCCCCTATTTTTGCAGACTTCCTGAACTTCTCTCTGCTCAATGACTGACCATCTCATACTTGGTGTTCCAAATTTCAAATATTTCTATCAGCATCTGGAAAATGTAATGCCATTTTTATCTTCCTATGAAATTCCTCAGAGTCAGGGACTGTGTTTTACTCGTGTTTGTGTGTCTGACAAATAAAAGGAATGTAATGAATGTTTTCTAAATGAATGATGAAAGGAAGGGAGGGATGGATAGATGGGTGAATAAATTAATAAATAAATGGGTGAGTAAATGGAGAATGAGTAAAACCACAAGTGAAGAGACAATCCTGAAATAGTCTGGAAGGGCACTGGCACAGTTTTAGTAATACCTTCCGCCTCCCAATTCCGTCTCTTCACTGCTCAGAACTTGGCAGTTTCTGAATTCTATTTCCTATGTGTCTTGCTCTTTTATGGGAAAGTCAAGAGAAGATGCAGGCTTGAGGAACTGGTGGTGATTTGGGTTTTAATTTTACGGATGTGAGATGCTAGGAAAGCATCCATGTGGAACTGTCAAGAAGGTAAATAAAAATATGGGATGCGTACTGAGATAAGAGGTCAAATAGCAATATAGATTTGGGGGGTACTTCCCGGGTGGTCCAGTGGTTAAAACTCGGTGCTTCCAATGCACAGGGCCTGGGTTTGATCCCTGGTCGGGGAGCTAGGTCCCAAATGCTGCAACTAATGGTTCACATGCCCCAACGAAGGTCCTGCATGTTGCAACTAGGACCTAGAGCAGCCAAATAAATAAGTATCTAAAAAAAGAGAAAGTATAGATTTGGGAGTCATATAAAGCAGTGATGACTAAATGCAGAAGAAAGAATGAGACTGCCAAGGGGATAAAGGAGATAGTGGCAGTGGAATAAGATAAGGGCTACTTGGGGAACATGGAGGAAAACAGCAAATAGGACAAAGGAGTCAACCAAACAGTAGGAGGAGCCTTTGTCCTGAAGCCAGAAAGGAGATACTCCAGAAGAAGACAATGGTTAATAATGGTCAATTCCAAGAGACAGCAGGTAGGTAGAGGGTTAAGAAGAGGCCATTGGGTTTGCCAGTTTACTCAATTATAATTTACCAATTAGTGGAAGAGCTCAGATATAATCTTCAGAACCAGGAAGCGTCCTTGCACAGTCCCAAATTCAGATCAATTCTCATGGAAAGGAAGGAGTTACAAAACTATTCAAACTATTGTTCAGAAATATCAAACTGGCATTTTTGTTCATCAATTCAGATTTAAAATTTAATTTCATGGTACAATGAACTCATACACAGTTATATCTATTAAGGTCACCCACTCTCAACTCATCAGCTTATTCTGGGCATTGATGACAGTAAAACTCTTTAGGAGATAAGAATCAGTGTTTCATACTTCCTGGTGCTCACAGTTTTAATGTGAGCCAAGATTTTCTGACTGTGAAATACTCCATGAAGTTTATCCCCCTACCTTTCCCCTGACTGCTCCTCAATCCATGGTTTTAACAAAACAAATTCTGCAAGAGATTCTCAAAGTTTTGAGGCAAGGGGAGGAAGGGAAGGAAGTTTTTGATTGAATCTTTTCATTGTTTCAAGAAAAGACACCCATATTTTGCTTGAATTATTTGCTTAGCTTCTCATAAAAAATTAATCTATTTCTTCTTTCTGCTGCTCAAAATACTAAGGCCAGAATCCAAGCAGCTTTTACTGTGCTTATTACTGTAACAATGGGTGCTTAATTCATGAAATTCTTTTTGTCTCCTACACAATGTAAATCTAGAATTCTCCTTAAAGGCAACACTGTAATTAGGCAGTTTGGATTTAAATTGACCTGTAAATATATGCACACCCAAGGTCAAATGAACAGGGACACACAAGCACACACATATTTTCCTCTTTCTCTCTCTTTATATATTTGTATTATGTGGATGCTCAGTTGCTCAATCATGTCCAAATCTTTGTGACCCCATGGGCTGTATATCCACATATATAATATAAATATTTGTGTGTTTACATATATGTGTGAGATATATCTATAGTCATACGATGTATACATATATATACATGTGATATAGATATAAGGATGCTAGATATAAATATATCTCACATGTATATATATATCTCACACACATGATGATGAGATAGTTGGATAGAATCACTGACTCAACGGACATGAATTTGAGCAAATTCCGGGAGATGGTGAATGATGAGGAAGCAGTCCATGGGGTCACAAAGAGTCAGACACGACTTGGTGACTGAACGACAAACATATTTATATTGATATAGATATAATTTAATGTGAAAGATCATGAAAAAAATCTGCCATGTGCAAAACAGATAGCTAGTGGGAACATACTGTATACCACAGGGAGCTCAGCACAGTACTCTGTCCTAGATGGGTGAGGAGGCGGGAAGAGGTCCAAGAGGGCGGGGATATATGTACATATACAGCAGATTCAGAAACTAACAACATTGTAAAGTTACCAAGCCCCAATTAAAAAAAAAATCTACCTGCCCTTCCCCTTAGTTTCTCCCAGAAAATATGCCTTCAATTGTTGAGAATTCAGCACTTTCTGAAACTTAAATTGGGTTAACAGCAAGGTCTGGAGAAGTAGGGGGTAGAAAAACAAAACAAAACCTCAGAAATATTATAAAAGCACAATTAACGTGGAATATTGCAGACCTAGAGAGCTGCATAGGGCTCACCGCCCACCCTATCCAGGCTACACTGTCAAATTTTCTGGATAATTAGCCGGCTCTCCTCCTCCTACTTTTTCATTTCAGCAGAAGTAATTTTTTTATATAATAATTTGAAAAAATACTAAATGCTGATTTTTTTAGTATGTGTGAAATTCTGAATCCCACTTCTCTAAACCAGAATATATCTTTATAATCTCTCAGAGCAGTAAAAATATAACCATGACTATTAAACATCATGTGGCCATGTAAGTATTTAACCCCATAGTCAACAGGTGAACTATGATTAAGGCCTCTTGTTCTGGCAATGCCATGGGAACAAGAATAAATAAGACCTGTCCCCTGCCCTCAAATAGAACACAATCTATTGGAGGAGATTACTCTGCATATAAATAATTATAACACCATGAGATAAACGTTAATGGAAGTATGCACACGGCCATGTGAGAGCACCAGAAATGAAGCACGAAATTGCATGGAGATCACAGGGCAAGACACGTCCCAGCAGAACCTGGAAGAAGTGTAAGAAGGCATCTGACTGGGGGTGGGTAAAGACATCCAGTTAGTGAGAACAGCATTCAGAAAGCTGCAGAAATAGGTCTTGTTTGGGAAATTACAAGTAGCTTGACATTAAGGGAGAGAGATTAAAATAATAAGCTAGAATGAAGGACAAAGGGCTACTTAGGACATGATAAAAATGTTTCATGTTTTCCCAAATAGTGAAGAAGGAAGATTTCGAAATTACTTTTCTCATTAGCTAGAAGTAGTATATAAGGTACTGAAGCTGACCTGGTTACAAAGAGAAGGATTGGGTCAGTGAAAAGAGGAGATGCCTGGCGACATGTTGGACTCTTGGTTTTGAATCTTTCATTTTCTTGAAAGAAATGTGTCTCGTTCCAATGGCTGGACACTGTGGTTTAGTTTGGCAGATTGCAATGCAGTGATGAAAACAGAGGCCACATTTGGAGGACTTTTCATTGTGGCCGAGAGGGAGAAGTAGTCTGATCTGGGGACCTCACCACACCCCAAAAGGACGAACATATTTTCTTCCTTTGAGGTGCTGACCACAGGAAAGGCAGCATCCCAAATTGGGAAGGAAAATATGATTTCAAGAGTTTAAAACATCAAGTGACTCTTTCAAACTGTATTTTGATGAGGTAAGGGTAAATGAATGAGAAACATATGGATTCCGTTTTCCTAAAGATTCATACAGATTTAAAATTAAGGAACAAGGAGCTTGAGGCAAAACACACTTTAGACTTAATCCAAACATAACTGTTTGAGAAATTGTTTGAAATTTTCCTAAATATACACAGAAATTCAGTTATGCATCTTTCCATTATGTGCTCTGTGAATTTTACTCAGAATCCAGCCCTTTTGCAAATAATGTCAATGGTGGAGAAATGGCCTATACAGACTTGGGAAAGTGTAGTTACCACGTTGGGTACACAGTGACCTCAGATTCATCAATAAAATGTTGGCTCCTAAGCAAGCTTTCAGAGCCCATCCCCCGAAGTCTTCTATCCCTCACCCCAACACACAAATATACTCATTGTGCTAAACAGATTTCACTAGGTTATACTGCCTAACAAGCACAGTTCTTAGTGGCTTCCAGAAACAAAGAGTTCATTTCTCATTTTTGTCTTATTCACACTGGCAGTGGGAAGGCTGAAGTTCTCCTCCATGTGCTGTCTTCATTTCAGTTCAGTTCAGTCACTCAGTTGTGTCCGACTCTTTGTGACCCCATGGACTGCAGCACGCCAAGCCTCCCTGTCCACCACCAACTCCCGTAGTTTACTCAAACTCATGTCCATTGAGTTGGTGATGTGGCAGCCTCTATCTGGAACACTCTATTCTCAACCCAGAGAGAAGCAAGGCAATGGCAAAACCATAATGTGACTCTTTAGACTTTTGCCTGGATATGGAATAGATCACTTCCACTCATGGTTCATTGGCCAAAGCACATCATACATCCAAACTTGATCTCGGTGAGGTAAGAATATTCTTCCCACAGGGAAAGCATCAGAGAGGTGCCCCTTAGGAAATGACACAAGAAAGATGGGCAGCAAAAAAATTGGAAAAGGCAAACAAACAACAGAATCTATGGTATTCATTATCCTTTCGCATGGTTAAAAATTTGAAATTGTATTTACTTGCTTACTTCTTGGAGAAGGCAATGGCACCCCACTCCAGTACTCTTGCCTGGAAAATCCCATGGACGGAGGAGCCTGGTGGGCTGCAGTCCATGGGGTCGCCAAGAGTCAGACACGACTGAACAACTTCACTTTCACTTTTCACTTTCGTGCATTGGAGAGGGAAATGGCAACCCACTCCATGTTCTTGCCTGGAGAATCCCAGGGACCGGGGAGCCTGGTGGGCTTCCATCTATTGGGTCGCACAGAGTCGGACACAACAGCAGCAGCAGCTTACTTCTTCCTCTCTCAATTTGCAATCTGTGTAAGAGCAAAGATCAGATCTTATACTCATCACATAGTAGATGTTGGTACTTAATGGCATTCAGTAGATATTTGTTGGATAAGTAAATCTAGTTTCTGCTTCCCCTTCCAAAAATTAGGCATGTTGATATCTGTTCTTTATAGGAATGCTAAGAAGATCAAATTAAATAATGAATTTTCTTTCCTTATTCTCAGGGTATAAAATTGCAGAAACATTTTAGGATAAATAATTGTGGCAGCTCATAAGACTGGTATGAACAAGTTTGCACTCCAGAAAGGATATTCTTACATACAGTTCTCAGACTTTCCTCCAGTTTCCAGCCTTCTCCCCACAACCCACAGCATCAGTGAGTCCAGTGAACCTTTTCCATATATCTGGTCACATAGACACAGGGTGCCTTATCAAGGCTCTGGTCTTCTCTAATTAGCAGGATAAGGGTAGTCTTCACTATTCATCTTTAGATACCCTGATTGTTGTTGTTCAGTTGTGAAGTCATGTTCGACATTAATTTATCTGTGCCGCTTAAAAATGCCTCTATGAGAACCTCCTTCAGGTTGGATGGAAAGAAGTGGCCTGAGAGTCCAGTGAGAACAACTAATCTGTTGCTGGAGACTTAAGGAATTTTAAAGAAAGGTCTACATGCAGATAGGAGATCCAAGCGGAATCTACATTGTGTTCTCGAATTTCCCAGAGAAATATCTAAGGTTCACGTATGTGTTTCAGACTTGCTTTGAACACAGGGAGCCAACAGCATCCACAGTACAATAATAATACTGCTGTTGGGTATCTAGCTGCATATTCTGGAGCTTGAAAACAATGTTCATTATTAATCATTGATCAGTTCATTCAACACAAGGAATAAGCTGGATGCTCCAATGTGTTTGTTATACTTCTGGGCATCATCACTAAAATTGCATATTTTCATTTTTTTTTTATTGCTGGATAGAGATTTCATATACCAGTGTCTCTAGTTTTCAAGTACAGAGTTTATCCTTTATGCATTAGGCTCTTTGGGGGTCCTTATTAGGAAGCTCTTTGGGAACCTGAACATTTACCAGTTCCAATCACTCTGTGTTGATACTCAGGGAACCTCTGTCTCAGGAGCACAGAATGCCACTGAATGAAAGTGAAAGTCGCTCAGTCATGTCCGACTCTTTGTGACCCCATGGACTATACAGTCCATGGAATTCTCCAGGCCAGAATACTGGAGTGGTAGCCTTTCTCTTCTCTAGGGGATCTTCCCAACCCAGGGATTGAACCCAGGTCTCCCACATTGCAGGTGGATTCTTTACCAGCTGAGCCACAAGGGAAGCCCAAAAATACTGGAGTAGGTAGTCTATCCCTTCTCCAGGGGATCTTCCCAATCCAGGAATCAAACCCAGGGTCTCCTGCATTGCAGGCAGATTCTTTACCAACTGAGCTATCTAGCAACCTTTGAATGACCCATATCTTATCTCCATATTATAGACAAGGATAGTGAAATCTAATGGGACTGTGGACATGCCTGGCTTCTCGTTGAACTTCGCCAATATCCAGAACAACCTGGAGGAGAATGAGTATTCTGATGCCTTCATAGCAGAGCCCATGACGCTGGGCTTCCCTGCTCTTTGTTTCAGCAACAGCAGAGAGTGATACCCAATGGCTGCCTGCCTGGGCAGATTTTACAACACGGAGAGAGCTAAGGTGCAGGAAGAGAGGATGTGAATAAACACCTCTTCCCCCATGCTTTGCATTGGAAGGGTACTTTTTGAAATTGCTTGATATTGTCCTTTGTACCCCTTAAGTGCTGATTTCTTCCAGGTACCTTTTTTTTAAGCCCTGTTTTCCTTCTATCCATGATCTGAGTGGCCTTAGAATTCAATTTGCCTTTGTATTATGACAAACCAGCAAAACTTCAGCCTACATGTCTCTCCTCTGCCCAGGCTTCTCTTTCCAATGCATAATGGACATCTTCATCTGGGTGTCCTGTTTTTATTTCAAATATAATATATCCCAAATGACACTTCTTAAAATAGTATCTATTTGTTTATTTTTGGCTATGCTGTGTCTTCATTGCTGTGCAGGCTTTTCTCTAGTCGCGGCAAGTGGGGGCTACTCTCTAGCTGCAGTGCTCAGGCTTTTCACTGCAGTGATTTCTCTTGTGGAGCACAGGCTCTAGGGAGCACCGACTGCAGGAGTTGTGGCACTCGGGCTCAGTAGCTGCAGTTCCCAGGCTCTAGAGCACAGGCTCAATAGTTGTGGTGCATGGGCTTAACTGCTCCACAGCATGTGGGATCTTCTCGGATCAGGGATTGAACCCATCTCTCCTGCATTAGCAGGCAGATTCTTTATCACTGAGCCACCAGGGAAGCCCCCAAACTGTCTTTTGTTCTCTTCAAACCTGCTATTCTGTGTGTTCCTTCATACAGAATTGAGTCTTACCTAGTCACTTACCCTGCATCGGCTCTCTCATACGAATGACTGTTATATGGAAATCCTCACTTTTCTCGCCTATACCTTCTGCTAGATTGTGAGTTCTCTGAAAGAATGGCTTTATTATTCATCTCTATAAACCTTCATAATGGAGCCTAAAAAGTGACAGGTTGTAAATGTTTGCATAAAAATGACTGAATAAAGTTAAATATTATCATAACTCATGATGTAATCAAGCGTGGCCTGGTCAGTTTCAGCAGATTTCAAGAAGTCCCAGAAGCATGTGGACATGGGCCTATACTCGTTCATTCAAGAAACTAGGGGTCAAAAGAAAGCTTAGTCTAACAGCCAGGACACAAAATGTAAAAAGTGTGATACCAGGAGACCTGATCTTTAGTTGTGATCCAGGTCCATAGACAATATCAGGATACATAAAGGCAGGAGCAGGGCACAGCCCCTGGGAGCTAGAGATGAGACAGGCAAAAGTTAAGAGCAAGTGACTGAGTTATTCCCTAAGCTGGGAGGAAAGTAGAAGGTTCCTGACTCAGGGATTCTGATGGAAGCTTAAAGGGGACACTGCTCCTGTGAATGAGGCAGACGTTCAGTGTGTCATTGGCTCAGATCTGGGACCCAACGGCTGGCTTGGCTGCCCACAACTCTTATTTCTTGGAGCTGCCAGAATACATGGCTGGGTCTGTGCAAATCCCTACTATGTTGGTCAGGCTTAGCCTAGCACCCAAGACAGGGCTGAGGCGCCACATGGGAGCCGAGGACTTATGCTGTGAAGAGGAGAAATGCTGCTGCAATAGTCTAAATGTAGCTGAGTATCAAACCTGATCTGGAACCTGAGCGAGGGTTTATGGGAACTCTGTATCGCCTCTGCAACTTTTCTGCAGATCTAGAATCATTCCCAAATGAACAGTGTTTGTTTTTGTTTGTCTGTTGAAGTTGGTATAAGGCTGCTGACTTTTATTTCTTTGGAAGTTCTTCTTGGTTTGTTTTTTTAAGACTATTCTCTTTCCAGAGTTATTGGTTTTAAAATTACCTTTATGTATTGATGTGACAGCAGTCATAAAGGAGGGCCTTTACCTGGCAAATAAAAAGCTGACCCTCTTTACTGAATGCATTTTTTAAAGAAAATATCATTTTGGTTTTAAGCGAAATCTAAAAGTCTGGCTACCATTAATATGGGTCCATCCAGTCTTTTTTTTTTTTCCCCCCTGGCTTTCTTTTCTTTTCTGTTTATCTTTTTTTTTTTTTATTGAGGTATAGTTTATTTATTATTTAAGTGCTTTGGGGACAAAACATTTATTAAAGATAATTTATGACCTAGCTAGACTTCTAATATTTTCCTTTTTTTAAATTTTATATTAATTTATTTAATTAGAGGATAATTGCTTTACAATATTGTGATGGTTTTTCCATATATCAACATGAATTGGCCACAGGTATACCTACTGAATTAAAATTAAGTATTTGGGAGTCTTCCACCAAAAAAATCAGAGAGGTATACTTTATTCCTTACTAGGAACAGATGCTCCCAAGTGGGCTAGGTTTGCTGCAGAAGATAGAAAGGCATTTACTGGGCAGGTAACTTACGTAGTCACAAAGGCTGGGCTGGGTTCCTTTCCATGCAGCCAACCTATTCAGGAAATGGGAGTGCTTTTTATTCTATTTCTTACAATCCGATCCTTCTAACCAGGGTGTAGCTGAGAGAAGGGATGAGAGCTCTAGAGAGAAGAAAGGGCAGAGGGAGAGGGAGACTAAGTGCTGCAGGGCTATAGAACTGCCATCAACCCCTTCTTTGCTGCCGCTTCTTAAACGCATCAGCTGCTGCCTGTCCTTAGATGACCCAGGGAATCTTGTTTCTCGGAGCTGCCAGTTAACAAGTGAGGTTGCCAACGGAAGCCAGTTGCTCTCTTCTGATGCTGAAACTTACAACCTGTCATCCTTTGTTGTCTGCGGAACAGAGAACACAGCCAAGCCGGCAGGGAGAGTCTGTTGTATGAGTCCAGATCTTGTTGGAATGGTGCAATTTATTCACACATATCAAGGACGAGCAATAAATCCTTACCACTGCCACCCTTCCTCAGTCTCCAAGGGGGTCAGGAAAAATTATGATGGGTATGGGATGGAAGGAACCTAACGTGGGGACAACTGTTCCCTATATCTAACCGTAGCACAGTGAATGAACACAAAGGTCATCATATAGGTATATTTACTGGCCTGCACATTTAACAGCATCCTTCATGTCTGTCTCTGATCTGTTGGAGAGCACAAAGCTCCCAAATATATTGGCAAGTAGGAGGTGGATAATTCATTGATTGAGAGGATTTCCAACAACCTGAGAGAAAGAAATAGAGCAAAGAGTTCAATAACTAGAGATGGAAACATGAAAGAGGAGACCTGGCCACAAGGAGCACAAATTAAAAATCCCTCTTGAGAGTTATTTTATCAGTGTAGATGTGAATGATGGTAAAAAGTCTGTGAGCTGAGCAAGAAAATAGAAATTATTTGAAAGCAGGGCTGGTCTGTAGTTAGAAGCGAGGAGTACAGGGTTGCCAGGAATTGTAGGATGTCTCTGTTTAATGCATCTTCTCAAGTTATTTGTTGTGTGTGTACGCGTGTGCACAGTAGTGTTTGACTCTTTTGTGACCCTAGAGACTGTAGCCCACCAGACTCCTCTGTCCATAGAATTTTCCAGGCAAGAATACAGGAGGGAGTTGCCATTTCCTCCTCCAGGAGATCTTTCCAACCCAGGGATCAAACCCACATCTCTTGAGTCTCCTGCCTTGGCAGGTGGGTTCTTTACTACTAGCGCCACCTGGGAAGTTACTTGTTATCACTCTCTTTCTGTGGGCTTACCTTTGACTGAGCAATGACCAGAAATTCCAGGCTGGAAGGCGTCTCAGGTAGCAGCAGCTGAAGAGAGGATCGGAGACCCACCAGGGGCCAAATAATACATCAGGATGTTCAGGGCAGTCCTCCTGCCCTGAACATTTGATGACTCAAGAGGAAGGTCTTATTTCTAAAGAATAGGCATTAAGTGAGCCTACTTTACCAAGTCCTTAAAGAAAGGCCAATGAGAAAAAGATTCTCTGAAGACAGAGAACACTGTATAAGGACAGAACTGAGGCTCAAAAAAACACCTAATTCCCACAGCAAGGGTGGACAAGGGGAACGCACCCTACGTCAGGAAGAGTGACCTGGGATTAAGTCTGAACTTCCTGTGTGTACATCCTGTGATTCTGAGTGAACCCTCTGAGCCAGCTTCCTCTTCTATAAAAAGGGAACCTGACCTGGCTTTCTTATTTATGCAAGTGAATTGCAATAAAATTGTTTATGCAAATGGAAATTGTGATTGTATCAGTTGGCCAAAAGTTTGTTTGGGTTTTTCCAAAGCATCTTATAGAAAACCTGCAAGAACTTTTTGGCCGAACCGATAACTGTAGACTAGAACCAGAACTGATTTTGTCTGTTGCCTGCCCCCTCCCTGCAAGCTTTCCTCATCATTTGTGAAGCAAAGTGCATGTTTTCTTTTATTTTTATGGCTTATATGCAAAGGTCTTATTTGCCCCTTTTAATTTGCCCAGTTACTGATAGGTAGTATTTCTGATGACTAGTCAGGCTGTTAGGATATTGAATTTACAGTGAAGTCCCTATTGATGGTTCTCCATCGATTTCTTTTCCCACATCTATCACAATTGCTTTAAAGTACCTACAAATTGACTAAAACTCCCTGCTCAACAGTTCTCCTTACCCACAATTCATGTCTTCCAGTATCTTGAAATAATCAATGAGAAACTGTCTATATATCTACATATCTTTGTGTTTACATATATACAAAACAACATCTGTCTCTATAGAAAACCAAACCTTCTGGAAATATTGCACACGAATTCTCTTGGCCCCACTTCAAACTTCACTTGCAAAGAAGGACTAGATATGAAATATTTCCCCCATTTTGTGGATGAAAAACAGAAGACCAGTCCCTCATAGAATGAATATTATAACTGATTCAAATCTAGTTCTCTGGAAACCCAGGCCTCTTATATCCTACACCACAGTCTTTTTCATTTCCATAGGAAGGAATCAATCATGGCTTTCTTTAACCTTTATTTCACTCTTTATGGAAAACTGTAATTTCTGGGCTAAAGGACAGTTTACACTGGGGTCATGGGATGGAAGGAGACAAGAGAAGGGCCTTAATCTACAACAGGTCCGCCCAGCAGCCTCTGGTAACATGTTCTCAGCGAGGGTGTGTGACTGGTAAATCGATTTGGTGCTGGCTGGTCCTCGAATCTCCCTGTACTTGATCCTTCAATACCTGTGCCAAACCGGATGCTGTAAAAGGCACAGAGTCGGCTACTCTATCATATACCTTCAAGGCATGGCATATGAATCTTAAGGTGCTATGCCGGAAGAATAGATTTTAAGAGCTCAGGGGAAGAGAAGCATGCCTGCAACCTGCTTTCCA
Organism: Bison bison bison; assembly: GCF_000754665.1. Classification (NCBI taxonomy): domain Eukaryota; kingdom Metazoa; phylum Chordata; class Mammalia; order Artiodactyla; family Bovidae; genus Bison; species Bison bison. The sequence goes on from NW_011495071.1 coordinate 11,418,102, forward strand.
CCCACGAGTCAGAGGTAGATGATTGGATGTCATTACAAGAGAATTCCTAAGCCTGGGGACATAATTAACAGAACTGCAGCCACCTGCTGTCAGGTGCCAGCGATGGGGGTAATTAGCAAACCAGGTACCTGAGGGCCACAAGATGGGAAAGAAGCAGAAAAAAGAGCACTTAAAGCAGCAGAATGAAATCCCAGAAAAGATCTTGTGAATTCAGAATAGCAGTCTGGGGCAAAAAAAAAAAAAAATCAGTTGGCTCCTTTATAAGCTGGCGATGCAACAACAACCCTGGTCTGGTGAAATACCTTGGACCTACATGCCTGGGTTGGAGGCTGACATGACCATGTCCAAAGCCAGTGTCATTGTGCAGCAGGGTTCATCCTTACCATCCCACAAACAAAGAGAAGGGTAGCAATCGATACGGGATAGGACGAAAGCCCAGGAGAGCCAAAAGGAGTTGGCAGGTCATGGCAGAGAGAAGCAAGAGAAACAAAAAAGCCCCGGAGATGTCAGCCTCAGATTTCTCAAACAACACAAAGGATGTTGGATTTCAATGCACACTGCCTGGCTCTGTTCAGGGTATAAAAGGGAACAAGGTGGTCAGTGTTAAAGGAACGAGGGAGAAATGGCTGACGACAGCCTTAGAGCTGAATTAAAAACACCGAATTAAAGGCGTGTGTATTGAACTGAGGCACTGGGAAGGGGGTGCCCTCCCAAAGACTCTACAATTACCAGACTTGGTACAGAGGCTCCCAGGCAGCAGGACACTCACTCAGCAGTGTCAGGGAGCCCGGAAATGGTCCAGGTCACCCCCTGCCCACAATGCTTCTGTTAGGTGAAGGTTAAGCTCTTTAGCTTATTACTTTGACTTCAGTCCACACTGTCCTCGGGAGACAGAAACTTAGTGAATTTCAGGATTTCTCCCCAGAGTATATTTGATAGTACATGTCAGAGGGAAAGAGGTCAGGGAGAAAGATCCCATCTTTCATCTTGAATCCTTTAAAGATATTAGCCAGTTCCCTAATGTTGCTGACCTTCTCTCCACAGTAGGGAATAAGAATGATGGGATTTCCCTGGTGGTCCAGTGCTTAAGAATCCACCTGTCAATGCAGGGGATACAGGTTCTATCACTGGTCTGGAAACTAAGATCCTAAATGCTGCAGGGCAACTGAGGCCATGCACCACAACCCACTACTGAGCCCACGCGTCCTAGAGGCTGTGCTCTGCAACAAGAGAAACTACTGCAGTGAGAAGCCCATGCACTGCAAATAGAGTGTCCCCTGCTCGCTGCAAAAAGAGAAAGCCCACATGCAGCAACAAAGAACCTATGTGCCACAGCAGAGACCCAGCATAGCCAAAACAAAGAATGATGCTCCCCTGAGTTGTGCGACATGGTGGCCTTGTACCCACAGGCCCTAAGCTAGCTTCTCCTTGAGACTGGTATTGACCACAGTTTCAAGCATGTTTTCAAGCATCTTTGGGTTTGCTGTGCTTGCTCTCTGCTTGAGTTTTTATCTTCCCAGGCTTGGATCACAGACAGAATGTATGTGATCTGGGAATCTCTTGTTACTGTACCCCAAGGTTTCTCTTAACTTCCAGTTCCAATGACCCCCTCCGTCTTGCCTACTCCTGCCGCATCCTTACGTGATACCTCTCACCTTGTCCTGCCTCCCACAGTCTTGGCGAGCCACTGCTTTAGGGAGCATCAGCTGCTCCTGGTCTCATGTGAAGCTGGTTACCCGAAGAAGGTGGGAAGGAAAGTCAGGAAAGAAGAAAAGGAAGGTGGAGCACCAAAGCAAGCACTACTCTCAACATGATCTGATGATGGTAAAAAACCATTAGAAAGCATTCATGGAACAGTTACCAATGAGCTAGCTTGTTGGGTAATGCCTAATGTACTGCACACTCAGATTCTTGATTCTTAGGGTTTCAAAATTAAAGCAATCGCAGCTATTCGAAACAACCTTCCCACAAAAGAAATAAATGTATACACTAGGAGGAAATAGGGGTTTCTGTGGATTATTCTAATGCTTGCATCTTTGAATCATTGAAAATTTCTTCTTTAGTGAATCTTCTAGACCTAGTTCTGTTATTAACAGAAGTATACAGATTTATCCAACTCAAATCTGTTTTCTCACATCTACATTAAAGAAAATTATCTTTAATAAGTTATTAGAAGTAACTCTGAAGGGATAAATTCACCAGGAACAAGTAATAAAAAGGCCTGCAGATACCAACATAAGAATCAGTGGCAGGGAGTTGGGTTACACAAATGCCATGGTTCTGCCACTCAGCAGTGGTTTCTACATCAAGGTCCTTTATTTCAGTTTCCCACAAAATTAACTCTAATATCTCTACAAGCTCTGAAATTCTAAAATCCTATGAATCTAAGAGACTAGAGGCTAAAAGACTCCTAGAAAAATTAAAATACTGAAGGAGTTTTGCTTTAGTGGATTGCTCAGATTAATTCAGTTTTGATCCTTTATAATAATATAGGCCTTTATAGCCACAAAAATACAGTTGGGAAAAGAGTATCTCTTGGTTGGAAATAGAATTCCTGCCTTCTACATTGAGAGCATTATGAGATAGTTTCTAATTTTATTACAAAGTGAATTTCCTTTATAAGTTTGTTTAGGAAGTTTGATATACTGTTTTAAATGCCATTTTCAAAAACTAAAATTTGGGCCTCTCACATTAACATGGCTACATAACTCAGTATCTCTTCCCTCTGCTTTGCCCTAGAAGTCTTATGAAACAAAAAAGAAAAACTCTGAAAATCCATGTAAAGGCAACTCTATTAAAGTATAATGTACAGATCAGAAACGTTGTGTAGGGACTGCTGCCAACAGGTGCTAATATTGCAATGAAGCCATGGGGTGGGGTGGGGGGGGGGTGGGAAAAAAAAGGATAGAAAGAGTAACCCAGGAATGAAAACCCTTATGAAAAAAAGGTAGTGAAAATATCTTCTTAAAGGGGAGAGACCTAATCCATTTTTTTAGCCAAATGGGGTCAGAAACTAGGGTGGGGTGCCTTGGTGACTGAAGTCAATATAAGTAAAATACAAACTAAACAGAAAAGTCTGCTTACATATAAAGAAATAAACAATCAGTCTTATTTGTGGAAACCAATCTGTTTCTGTATCAGTTATAAGGCTCCCATGTTATCTTTCCCTCTATAGGAACTTCTTTCAAAGAGCAGGTCTATGAAAATCCAACTCATTCAATATAAATAATAACAAAGAAACTGGAAGACCACTGATAGAATGATGCCATAAAAATCTATGTGCAAAATACCAAAGTTTACCCACAAAAACATAAACCTATTATAAAAAAACACAATTATGTATAATGGAGAAATATGCCACGTTTGTGAATTGGAAAACTCAAATTTGCTGGTCTTCTCAAATTGAGCTATTAATCAAACACAATCCCAATAAAAATCCCAGAAGTATCTTTGATTGAAACAAACAAGTTGATTCTAAAATTAAGATAGAAATGCAAAGAACCAAGAACAGACAAGCCAATCTCAAGAAGAAGGAAAAGTCTAGAGGATTACACTATTTGATTTAAGATTTACTACTGAACTTATTACTGCTTCCCTTGTCACTCAGCTGGTAAAGAAGGTGCCTGCAGTGTGGGAGACCTGGATTGGGAAGATCCCCTGGAGAAGGGAACGGCGACCCACTTCAGTATTCTAGCCTGTAGAATTCCAGTGACTGTATAGTTCATGGGGTCACAAAGAGTCGGACACAACTGAGCGACTAAACAAAACAAATAACGAGCACAGAAACCGATGGAACAGAATACGGTCCTAAAAGAGACTCATATATATATACAGTCAATTATTTTTGACAGTGGTGCTTAGGCAATTCAAAGGGGGAATGAAAAATCCTTTCAACAGATTTTGCTGTTAAAACTGGATAAATATATGCCCAAAATAAAAATAAACATAATACAGGAACTCTACCTTATACTACACACAAAAATAAATTTAAGATGTATCATCTATCTTAAAAACAAAAACTTTACCAACAGACCAAGAATACTCATCAGCCAATGCTGCAACAGAGCAAGTGAAACATGTGACCACAAATTGAAAGTGATGAAACAACTTAAAAGAACTATTGTCTTTAAAAAGGAGATCCAAGGCAAAATACAAGAATCCAGAGAAGAGATGACAGGAGGAGATGAAATATGAGGTAGCAGAACTTAAGAATATAGTAAAGGGAAAATTTTCATCACACAAAATCAAAGTTATAAGAAGCATGTTGAAAGATGAATGCTATAGGAGATATAGTTCATAAAACATAAAAATGAAATGTGTTAAAGCACATTAAACACCACAAAGTAAACTTATGTGAAGCTTATGTTAAGCAGAAGGATGGAATTTTAAAGATAAAATCAGATATTAAGGGGTTAGAAAACAGAAAAACAAATTAATATCTTAAAAAGTTAGCACTTTCACTAAAAAATTAAAATACAATTTAACTTATCAGTGAAAACAGGGAGAAAGTGCAAATTTAAAAACAAACAAAAAATTATATAAGCATTAAAAATTAAAGTACTCTTAAGAAAGGACTTTGTTCAATTTTATGCAAGTTAGTTTTAGCAAACTATGATTTGCCAATCCTGACCCTAGAAGAAATAAAAAATCTAAGTGAATCAATGTCCCCTAATAGATGTACCCATTAAAAAAAGTACCAGGCATAGTGTGTTTTATAGAAGAATGCTGTCAAAACTTTAAAAAGTATGTAATTCCAATGTTAAACTATTCCAGAGAATGGGAAAAGTAGGAAATTCTGCAAGTTAACTTAAAAAGCTGAACACTAAATTTCAAAATATTTTTCAAGCAAATACTGCATTGAAAAGTTACAAATCAATATCCTTTATAAATATTTTTTCAAATATTCTAACTAAAATATTTGTAAGAAGCTGGTGGAAATATTTTAAAATAGTGTCAATGACTGAGTGGGGTTTACTAAAGGAATGTGAAATTTTTTCAATATTAAAAAATTCCTTGACTTACCTTCTCATCTTAGTAAGTTTCAGTTCAGTCTCTCAGTCGTGTCCAACTCTTTGCAACCCCATGAATCGCAGCACGCCAGGCCTCCCTGTCCATTACCAACTCCCGGAGTTCACTCAAACTCACATCTATCGAGTTGGTGATGCCATCCAGCCATCTCATCCTCTGTTGTCCCCTTCTCCTCCTGCCCCTTATCCCTCCCAGCATCAGAGTCTTTTCCAATGAGTCAACTCTTCGCATGAGGTGGCCAAAGTACTGGAGTTTCAGCTTTAGCATCAGTCCTTCCAATGAACACCTAGGACTGATCTCCTTTACAATGGACTGGTTGGATCTCCTTGCAGTCCAAGGGACTCTCAAAGAGTCTTCTCCAACACCACAGTTCAAAAGCATCAATTCTTCAGCATTCAGCTTTCTTCACAGTCCAACTCTCACATCCATACATGACCACTGGAAAAACCATAGCCTTGACTAGACGGACCTTTGTTGGCAAAGTAATGTCTCTGCTTTTGAATATGCTATCTAGGCTGGTCATAACTTTCCTTCCAAGGAGTAAACATCTTTTAATTTCATGGCTGCATCACCGTTTAAGGAGAGTCAAATCATGTATTCATAGATAAACAAGACTGACAGAACAGTCAGAACTAGAACTGACAACCAACACCTTACCCCAACATGAGCTAGCAGTAAGACAAAAAGTTTACCCTGAAGATGGTGAAATAACATGGACAGAGATCTCCTCTAAGGCATAGACACAAAGATGGTTGAAACCTAGGAGAAGAACTCACCTGCAGGTCCCATAAGACAAAAGAAGCCCGTAACCAGGGGAATGTGAAGCCTATCATCTGTTGCGGATTCTGCTAGCAACAGTAAAATACAAACTCAGTCCAATTACTGATGGCATTGAAATAAAACACCTCTATAGACACACACAAATGACCTGACAGGAGCAACATGATGATTTCTGGACATGAACACTATTTACCTGTATATTTACTGTTCTTCTGCATGCAACATCTGGCATTCAATAAATATGAGACGAATAACAAGGAAAATACGACTCATTGTCAAGAGATAGAGCAGTACACATCCAAAAGTTGGTTTGGATGTTGAGTCCAATGACAGTGACACCTGTTACACACTGAGAGGGCTTGAAAAAGTCTATTGTGAATGTATTAAAACTCTATCAAGGAGGTCATGCAGGACTCCCGAAGCAATCTGAATTGGTTCAGGAAAGTGAAGGAAAAGAGACCTGCATAGATTCTATGATGTTTAGGGGATGGGATTGAGGTGGGAATTTCTATAACGAGACCAAGGCTTGCATAGTTTGAAATTCCCACTGATGCCAAAAATTTCAAAATTATCTCATCAACACACCCAGGGTAGGGCATAAAGAGAAAGAGAAGTGGTAGGCTTGAAAGTTGTCAAGTCAGACATTGAAAATGGAGTCATGCACAATAACATAAAGGATGGGAAGAAGAAAGCTGAAGTAAATCACTGTAGGAGTCTTAAATTATACCTGAAGTGGTAAATTGTTATTTGAAGATAGACTGTTGTACTTTAAATATGTGTACTGTATATCCTAGAACAACATTTCTCAACCTAGATACTGCTGACTTGGGGGGCCAGATGATTCTTTGCTGTGAAGGGCTGCCCTGTGTATTGTAGGATGTTAAGATGCACTCTGGACCTCTGCCCACTAAATGCCATAAGAACCCTCACAGTTGTGATGATTAAAAATGTGTTCAAACACTGCCAAATGTCCTGTAGAAGGCAGAATTTCCCCCGTTGAGAACCACTTCTCTAAAGCAATCACTAATTTTCTTTTTCTAAAAATGAGCCATGACTAATAAGCTAATAATGGAGATAAAACAGAATCAAACTCAACTAATGAAAAGGCAGGCAAAAAAAAGGAAAATGAAACAAAAAACTATGGGCAACAGATAGAAATTTGCAAGGTTTTACACTTAAACTGAGTCATAGCAGCAAATAAATATCAATGTTCTAATCATTTCAATTAAGAGACATTGATTGCCTTATTGGCTAAAAACATGAGACTCAACTATGTGTTATTTACAAGAAACCTTTTTAAAATATAAAAACTTAGGTTAAAAGCAAAAGGATGGAAGTCATAGTTCATGAAATTACTAATTTAAACAGTTTTTTAATAGCTAGAATGGCTTTATTAATACAAGAGACAAAGTAGACTTCAGAACAAGTACTATTATTAGCAATAAAGAGACATTACATGGTATTAAAGATTATATTATTTGATAATAAAAGGATACTGCAAAAAACACAACAAAAAATGATAGTACTAAGAGGAGAAATAGACAAATCCACAGCTATATTTGGAGAAATCAATACTCCTCTCTCATAAGTATGCAGAAGGAAAATCAGTAAGGAAATATGAAACCTGAACTACCAACTTGACCTAGGTGATTTATATAGAGAATATTTTACCCAAACAACAGAATACTCATTCTTTTTAAAGAATACATCAAATAGTCACCAAAACAGATCACACTCTAGGCTATAAACATACATCAAAATTTAGAAAATAACTGAAACAGACTGTCTGCATAGATTAGGACAATCAATATTGTTAAGAAATTCTCCCAAAATTGAACTGTGTATATATACAATGAAATACTAATAAAATACATGATTTATAGGTACTTTTAATGGATTCTGAAATTTGGTAATATAAGTAACTTGGAATAGCCATGACAACTTTAAAATAGCATAACTTTAAGAAGGCATAAAGCGGGAAGACTTACATGACCTGAGTTCAAAACTGAATTGACAAGAGTCAAAACAAGGTTTTGCTACAAAGATAGCCTAAAAATAGATAAATGGAATAAAAGAGGGAGTTCTGAAATGCCTACATTGGTCAACTGAATTTAGATAAAGGTGCAAGGCAAGTTAGTAGAAAAATAACGATCTTTCCAACAAAAGTTCTGGAAGAATCAGATATTCCTATGCAAGCAAGCAAAGAAACAAACCTTCAATTCGTACATTGTATTTACAAAAATTAAATCAAATGGATCATAGACTGAGATAAAAATCTAAAATCATTTTTGAAAAGCTGTAAGAGCCCAAAACTACAAAAAGTCTAAAGAAAATAGAACACTGGATTAGGCAAAGATTTGTCATATATGATACCAAATGCATCATCCATAATATAAAAAATTGATTAAGTGGACTTCATTAAAATCAAGAATTTATAAAATTAGTTCAGAACAGTATGTAAACAAGCAACTACAACAAGCAAAAACAAAAAGCCCTGAACAAAGAGGAAAATCTGATTTTGAGAGTTGCCATATTCTATTATTCAAAAATGTCCAGTTTTCAATAAAAATTTATGAAACATGGAAAGAAACAAGTAAGTATGGTTCATATCCAGGGGAAAAAACAGACAATAGAAATTGCTGAGGAGGTCCAAAAATTGAATTTAGCAGACATAGATCTTAAAACAGCCGTTTTTAAAATGTTCAAAGAACTAAAAAAAAAAAAAAAAAATGTCTAAAGGATGGAAGGAAAAAATGAGCATTATGTTTTACCAAATACAGAATGTTAATAAAGAGATAGAAATTATTTAGAAAGAACCAAATAACAATTTTGGAGTTGAAAAATACAACAGTTGAAAGTAAAATTCAATGGAAACACTAAACAGATTTGCGCCAGCAGAAGAATTAGTGAACTTGAAGGTAAATCAACTGAAGTTTTCCAATCTGAGGAAATGGGGCAGAGGAAGAATCAAGAAAAACCACACAGTCTTAGAGGCCTTTGGGACATCATTAAGACTAACATGAATAATGGGAACTGCAAAAGAAGGAAGAAAGGAGGAACAGAAGACAATTAAAGAAATATGATTAAAAACTTCCCAAACTGGATGAAAATCATTAATCTACACATCTAGGAAATTCAACAAACTTTTACTAGGATAAATTCAAAAAGAACCACACCTAGACATATCATTATCATATGCTGCTAAGTCGCTTCAGTAGTGTCTGACTCTGTGCAACCCCATAGATGGCAGCCCACCAGGCTCCCCCGTCCCTGGGATTCTCCAGGCAAGAACACTGGAGTGGGCTGCCATTTCCTTCTCCAATGCATGAAAGTGAAAAAATAAAGTGAAGTCACTCAGTCGTGTCCGACTCCTAGTGACCCCATGGACTGCAGCCCACCAGGCCCCTCCGTCCATGGGATTTTCCAGGCAAGAGTACTGGAGTGGGTTGCCATTGCCTTCTCCGCATTATCATATTGTTGATAGTAAAAAGGAAGGAAGAAAGGAAGAACTCTTGAAAGCAGCAAGAAAGAAGTGACTCATTGCTTACAAGGAAGACTTAATAAGATTCACAGTTGATTTCTCATCAGAAATCATGGTGGCCAGAAGGCAGTGGAATAGTATATTCAAGATGATGAAAGAAAAACAAACAAAAAACCTGTCAACCATGAACCTACAGCCAGAAAAATCATTCCTCAGAAAAGAGGGAGAAATTAAGAGATTCCAAGATAATCTAGAATTTTTTGCTAGATCTTTCATCAAGAAATATTAAATGAAATCTCTCAGGCTGAAATGAAAGAATCTTAGATGTAATTCAGATTCACATGAATAAACAAAAGACAATATAAATGTATTAGTTTGTAACTCCTATCTAACTGAAAAGACAAGTGCATAGGGCAATAATTATAAATCTGTGTTTATAGGCACACAGTATAAAGATTGTGTAAGTGTAAAATAACAGCATAAGGAGGAGCTAGGAATGGAGCCATACAGGAGCCGAGTTTTTGTAAACTGTATTAGTCTGTTTAGGCTGCCATAACACATTATCACAGACTAGGTTAGGTGCCTTAAACAACAGAAATTTATTTTCTTATAGTTCTAAAGGCTGGAATTCCAAGATCAAGGTGGTGTCAGAATTGGTCTCTGGTGAAGCTTCTCTTCCTGCCGTGTAGACAGCTAGCCTCTCTCTGTGTCATCTCATGTCCTTTACTCTGTGCACACAAGGAGAGAGCCCTCTGCTGTCTCTTCCTCTAAGGATACCAATCCTATCAAATTAAGAAACCACTCTTATGCCCTTATTTAACCTTGATTACCTCCTTAGAGGCCTTTTTCCATGTACAGTTGTATTGCAGGTTAGGCCTTCAAACTATTAATTTGGGGGAGATATTATTCATTCAATCCATAACATACACTATTGAAATTAAACTGTAGATTTGAACTAGACTGTTTAAATAAGAATGCTAATCCCTAGGGCAACTTCTAAGAAAATAACTCAAAATAGTAAAAGAGACAAAGGAATACATTCTAGGAAATATTTTTTAACATAAAAGATGGCATTATGGAGGAAGAAGGAAGAATAACATGTATTAGACACGGAAAACAATACAATACAGACGTAAATCCTGCCTAGTCAATAATTTGATTAAATATAACTAGATTAAACTCTTCAATTAAAAAGCATAGCTGGCAGAATGTATTTTAAAATGATCAAACTAAGCCTGGAATTTGCTGAGCTTATGGTCCAGAGGCAATTGTTCTTTCCCAAGCATGTTCTACTTTCCATTTTTGATCTTGCCAGTCCTTCAGTTACGCATTGAAAACTGTATAATCCTCCAGCTGCCTTTTGCCATGAACTGGAGGGAAGATCAGAACTCTATCTAGCATCCACTCAAAGAAATTCTCTTGTTCCAGGTCCCTGTTACAATCAGTTCTCATTCAGTTGTATTCCCCCTTATCTATCTTGCCATGTATGTATGTATGTATATAGTATATATTGAAAGACACAATCAAACTGCATTGTTTAATCTCCTGAGCACAACCTCAAAAAAAAAAAAAATGATCAAACTATATGCTATCCACAAAAGACACAGTGTAGATTCAGAGATACAAACTGGATGAAAATAAAAGATTGGAAAATACATATTCCATGCACATAGTAGCCAAAAGAGTTTGAGTGACTACACTAATATCAGAAAAAAAGTTTAAGACAAAGACTGTTACTAAAGACAAAGGATATTTTTTTAATGATAAAAATGTCCATCGATCAAGAAAATATAAACATATAAACACCTAACAGTAGGGTCGGAGAAGGCAAAGTCACCCCACTCCAGTACTCTTGCCTGGAAAATCCCATGGACGGAGGAGCCTGGTAGGCTGCAGTCCATGGGGTTGCTAGGAGTCGGACACGACCAGGCGACTTCACTTTCACTTTTCACTTTCATGCACTGGAGAAGGAAATGGCAGCCCACTCCAGTGTTCTTGCCTGGAGAATCCCAGGGTCAGGGGAGCCTGGTGGGCTGCCGTCTATGGGGTCACACAGAGTCGGACACGACTGAAGTGACTTAGCAGCAGCAGCAGCAACAGTAGGGCAAAAACTAGCATAATTTAGGGAGAAAAAGACAATTCGATGATAATAATTGGCAACTTCAACACCTCATTTTAAATGATGATTAGAACAACTAGACAGAGAATTAGCAAAGAAAGAGACGACTGGAACAGCAGTATAAACCAACTAGACCTAACAGATATGGACAGAACACTCCACTTAAAAATAGCAGAACATGCAGTCTAGAGAACAGACTTTTGGACTTGGAAAAGGGGAAAGGAGAATGGAGAGAGTAGCATGGAAACATATACACTATATGCTATGCTATGCTAAGTCACTTCAGTCGTGTCCTACTCTGTGCGACCCCATAGATGGCAGCCCACCAGGCTGCCCCGTCCCTGGGATTCTCCAGGCAAGAACACTGGAGTGGGTTGCCATTTCCTTTTCCAGGGCATGGAAGTGAAAAGTGAAAGTGAAGTCGCTCAGTCGTGTCCAACTCTTAGTGACCCCATGGACTGCAGCCTGCCAGGCTCCTCCGTCCATGGGATTTTCCAGGCAAGAGTACTGGAGTGGGGTGCCATCGCCTTCTCCAACATATACACTACCATATATCAAATAGCCAGTGCAAATTTTCTGTATGACTCAGGGAACTCAAACCAGAGCTCTGTGACAACCTAAAAGGGTGGGATAGGGTGGGAGGTAGGAAGGAGGAGGTTCAAAAGGGAGAGGACATATATATACTTATGGCTGATTGATGTTGATGTATGGCAGAAACCAACACTATATTTTAAAGCAGTTATCCTTCAATTAAAAAATTTTATAAATAGCAGAACAAAATATTCTTCTCTAAGCACATGAAACATTCTCTAGGATAACCAGATGTTAAACAATAAAACAAGTCTCAAAAAAATATTAAAAAGGAGTGCAATCATTCTCTGACCATTACAGAAAGAAATTAGAAATTAGCAACAAACTCATATATTCACACATATGTGACACAATTAAATGACATATACCCAAATGACCAACATGTCAAAGAAGATACCACAAATGAAGTTAGAAAATACTCTGAAATAAACACAGGTGAAAGCACAACCATACCAAAACTTCTGGGGTGCAGTTAAAGCTATTCTTAAAGGAAAATCTACACCTGTAAAAATCTACATTACAAAAGATGAAAGATCTCAAATCAATAACCTAAACTTCCGCTGTAGAAACAGAAGAGCAAATTTTGCCACGTTTTGAGAGACAAGACCCATATGCCAAGGATCAGAGAGTAGACTTTAGGACCTGAGGGTGGTTCTGATCTATAGCTAACAAGAAAATGGGTATCTCAGTCATATGACTACAAGGAAATTCACTAAAGAGTTTGGAAAGGGACTATAAATGAGCCTTAGATGAGTTTGTAGTCCCTGTCAACACTCCGCTTACAGCTTTCTGAGACCCTGAGCAGAGAACCCAGCTAGACTATGCCCAAATTTCTGACCCACAGACACTGTGAAGTAACAAATGTATTTTTAAGTTAAAAAAAAAGTAAATCCAAAGAAAGCAAAAGGAATAAAGTAATAAAATAAGTACAGAAATCAACAAAACAGAATATAGAAACATAGTAGAAAAAAATTAATGAAACCCCAAAGTTAGTTCTTTGAAAAGACCAAGAAAATTAGATAGACCAACCAAGGGAAAAAGTGAGAAAACTGAAATAATTAAAATTATTGAAGACACTACTACTAATATTTTAGAAGTAAAAAGGATTAAAAGAGAAGAATATGAATAATTAACATAGATAAAACATAAGTTTTGTTGTTTAGTCTCTAAGTCATGTTCAACTCTTTTTACAACCTCATGGACTGCAGCCCACCAGGCTCCTCTGGCCATGGGATTTCCCAGGCAAGAATACTGGAGTAGATTGCCATTTCCTTCACTAGGGGATCTTCCTGCCCCAGGGAAAGAACCAGCACCTCCTGCTTGGCAGGCAGAGTCTTTACCACTGAGCCATCTGGGAAGCCTCAAACCTAAGAAGCCTACATGAAACAGAAAAAAATTTTAGAAATACACAAACTACCAATACTAACATAAGAAGTAAAAATTTAATCTATGCGTATATATAACAAAGGAAGAGAATGACTTAGTAATAGAAAAAAATTTCCCCCAAAGAAAAGTCCAGGGCTAGATGTCTTTACAGTGAATTCTACCAAACATTTAATGAAAAATGAACATCGATATTTCTTAAATTCTTCCAAAAAATAGAAGGGAACACTTTCCAATTCATTCTATGTATTGAATATTATTCTAGCACCAAAAGCAGAAAGAGACATTGCCAGAAAAAAAATATGTAAACCAGTATCTCTTATATAGAGAGAGACAGTTTTAATGAAGTTGCAAATATAAGATCAATATACAAAAATTAGTTGTATTTCTATACCTTTATAGTGAACATTCCAAAAATTAAATTAAGAAAATAATTAACAACAGCATAAAAATAAAATCAGATCAGATCAGTCGCTCAGTCGTGTCCGACTCTTTGCGACCCCATGAATCGCAGCACGCCAGGCCTCCCTGTCCATCACCAACTCCCGGAGTTCACCCAGACTCATGTCCATCGAGTCAGTGATGCCATCCAGCCATCTCATCCACTGTCGTCCCCTTCTCCTCTTGCCCCCAATCCCTCCCAGCATCAGAGTCTTTT
>NW_011495071.1:11432241-11444803 GCF_000754665.1 Bison bison bison
CTGATCTCTTTAAGAATGGACTGGTTGGATCTCCTTGCAGTCCAAGGGATTCTCAAGAGTCTTCTCCAACACCACAGTTCAAAAGCATCAATTCTTCGGCGCCCAGCCTTCTTCACAGTCCAGCTCTCACATCCATACATGACCACAGGAAAAACCATAGCCTTGACTAGACAGACCTTTGTTGGCAAAGTAATGTCTCTGCTTTTGAATATGCTATCTAGGTTGGTCATAACTTTCCTTCCAAGGAGTAAGCGTCTTTTAATTTCATGGTTGCAGTCACCATCTGCAGTGATTTTGGAGCCCAGAAAAATAAAGTCTGACACTGTTTCCACTGTTTCCCCATCTATTTGCCATGAAGTGATGGGACCGGATGCCATGATCTTCATTTTCTGAATGTTGAGCTTTAAGCCAGCTTTTTCACTCTCCACTTTCACTTTCATCAAGAGGCTTTGTAGTTCCTCTTCACTTTCTGCCATAAGGGTGGTGTCATCTGCATATCTGAGGTTATTGATGTTTCTCCTGGCAATCTTGATTCCAGCTTGTGTTTCTTCCAGTCCAGTGTTTCTCATGATGTACTCTGCATATAAGTTAAATAAACAGGGTGACAATATACAGCCTAGACGAACTCCTTTTCCTATTTGGAACCAGTCTGTTGTTCCATGTCCAGTTCTAACTGTTGCTTCCTGACCTGCATACAAATTTCTCAAGAGGCAGATCAGGTGGTCTGGTATTCCCACCTCTTTCAGAATTTTCCACAGTTTATTGTGATCCACACAGTCAAAGGCTTTGGCATAGTCAATAAAGCAGAAATAGATGCTTTTCTGGAACTCTCTTGCTTTTTTGATGATCCAGCAGATGTTGGCAATTTGATCTCTGGTTCCTCTGCCTTTTCTAAAACCAGCTTGAACATCAGGAAGTTCACGGTTCACATATTGCTGAAGCCTGGCTTGGAGAATTTTGAGCATTACTTTACTAGCATGTGAGATGAGTGCAATTGTGTGGTAGTTTGAGCATTCTTTGGCATTGCCTTTCTTTGGGATTGGAATGAAAACTGACCTTTTTCAGTCTGTGGCCACTGCTGAGTTTTCCAAATTTGCTGGCATATTGAGTGCAGCACTTTCACAGCATCATCTTTCAGGATTTGGAATAGCTCAACTGGAATTCCATCACCTCCACTAGCTTTGTTCATAGTGATGCTTTCTAAGGCCCACTTGACTTCACATTCCAGGATGTCTGGCTCTAGATCAGTGATCACACCACCGTGATTATCTGGGTCGTGAAGATCTTTTTTGTACAGTTCTTCTGTGTATTCTTGCCATCTCTTCTTAATATCTTCTGCTTCCGTTAGGTCCATACCATTTCTGTCCTTTATCGAGCCCACCTTTGCATGAAATGTTCCCTTGGTATCTCTGATTTTCTTGAAGAGATCCCTAGTCTTTCCCATTCTGTTGTTTTCCTCTATTTCTTTGCATTAATCGCTGAAGAAGGCATTCTTATCTCTTCTTGCTATTCTTTGGAACTCTGCATTCAGATGTTTATATCTTTCCTTTTCATCTTTGCTTTTCACTTCTCTTCTTTTCACAGCTATTTGTAAGGCCTCCCCAGAAAATAGGGAAAACCACTAGACCATTCAGGTATGACCTAAATCAAATCCCTTATGATTATACAGTGGAAGTGAGAAATAGATTTAAGGGCCTAGATCTGATAGATAGAGTGCCTGATGAACTATGGACTGAGGTTCGTGACATTGTACAGGAGACAGGGATCAAGACCATCCCCATGGAAAAGAAAAATAAAATACTTAGGAATAAATTTAGCACAAGTAGCTTGATAATTGCACACTAAAAATCCACAAAACTTTGTTGAAAGATGTTAAAGAACACCTAAATATATATATACCCGTGGCTAATTCATGTTGATATATGGCAGAAACCAACACAATATTGTAAAGCAATTATCCTCTAATTAAAAAAAAAACACCTAAATAAATAGATGCCTCATGTTTCATGGATTGGAATATATTATATTATTTGTAGTAATGCTCTCCAAATTGATCTACAGATCTGAGGCAAACTATCAAAATTCCAATGTGTTTTAATGTAAAAATACACATGAAAATGTGAAGAAACCAGAATATTCAAAACACTTAGAGAAAAAGAACAGGAGGATTCACACTGCCTGATTTCAAAACTCATTAAAGCACAGCTATACTAATTTTATGCCAATGTAGAACTGGCATAAAAATAGACATAAAGATCAATAAACTACAAACAAGAAGCAAACCTATATATCCGTGGTCAGTTAATTTATGACTAGAGTGCTAAACAACTGAGAAAAAGAATAGACCTTATAACAAATGGTGCTGGAACAACTGGATATCCACATGCAAAAGACTTAAACTGGACACCTACCGTACACCATTTACAAAAATTAATTCAAATACATCAGACCTACATGTAAAATTAAAACCATAAAACCCTTTGAAGAACACATAGAAGTAAATTTCTGTGACTCTAGACTAGATAAAAGTGGTGCTAGTGGTAAAGAACCTGCCTGTCAATGCAGAAGATGTTAAGAGACGTGGGTTTGATCCCTGGGTCAGGAAGATCCCCTGGAAGGGCCATGGCAACCAAATCGAGTATTCTTGCCTGGAGAATCCCATGGACAGAGGAGCCTGGTGGGCTACAGTCCACAGGGTGGCAAAGAGTCGGACACGACTGACACTACCTAGCATGCATGCACGATGGTTTGTTAAACATGTCACTTAAAGTAAATAACCAACGAGGAAACAGATAAACCGGACTTCAATAAAACTAAAAATTTTTGTGAATCAAAGGACACTATCCACAAATTGAAAGGATAATGCACAGAACGGGCATTATCTCTATTTGCAAAGCAGAAATAGAGACACAGACGTAGAGAAAAACACATGGACACCAAGTAGGAAGTGGCGTGGGATGAATTGGGAGATTGGGATTGACATACACGGTTGATACTATGCATAAAATAGATAATTAATTAGAACATATAGCAGAGCACAGGGAACTCTACTCAGGGCTCCGTGGTGACCTAGATGGGAAGGAAATCCATAAAGGAGGAGATCGATGTATATGTATGACTGATTCAAGCAAACGCTGTAAAGCAACTATACTCTAATAAAAATTAGTTTAAAAAATAAAAAGGAAAATACGTGGCAAGGATGTGGACAAACTGGATCCCTGTACCTTGCTGGTGGGAATATAAAACAGTGCCGCTGCTGTGAAAAAACTTCTGTTGGAGTTTCTCAAAAAGTTAGACATGAAGTAAGTAAGTAAGGTCGCTCAGTCATGCCCGACTCTTTGTGACCCCATGGACTGTAGCCCACCAGGCTCCTCTTGCCCATGGGATTCTCCAAGCAAGAATACTGGAGTGGATTGCCATTAACCATGTGATATAACAATTCCACTCACAGATACATACCCATGACAACTGAAAACATATGTTCCCACAAGAATTTGTACATAAATTTCAAGATGTGGAAATAAGCCAAAGGTCCACCAACAGACAAATGGATAATTAAATTATGGTTCCTTTGTACCTGAATGCTACTCAGCAACATAGAGGAATGAACCATTAATCCATGGAACAACAAAGACTTATCTCAAAATAATTATGCCAATGAAAGAAGCCACCCTAAAAGAGAAAAGAGTATGTGCTGCATGATTCCATTTATATAAAATTCTAGAAAATGCAACCTAATCTTTAGGGACAGAGATCATGTCCTTGGTTGCCTGGGGATGAGCGTTAGAGTTGGGAAGTGTGGGAGAGAAGAATTATAATGAGTCAAGAAGAAACGTTTAGGGGTAACAGATATATTCATTATCCTGATTTTGGTGATGGTTATATACATCTGTCAAAACTTATCAATTTGTGTACTTTTAATACATGAAGTCTACTGTTTTTTAATTATACTTCATTAAGCTGTTCAAATAATTAGAAGAAGACAAAAGTCCCAATTAAAAGATGGGCAAAATATTTGAACAGATATTTCACCAAAGAATAGATACAGATGGCAAAGAAGCACATGAAAAGATGTTTAACATTATTAATCATTAAAGAAATGCAAATTAAAGTCACAATGAGATACTGCTAGACACCTACAAAATGACTCCCCCCCACCCCCAAAGAAAGATAAAACAAAGGTTAGAAGGAGTACATATTGACTGTAATTTTCATATATTGTTGATGTGAATGCAAAATTATATAACCACTTGGGAAAACGGTTTGGAAATCTCTGTTAAACACACACTTACCGTACAACTCATATTCTTCCTTTTAAATATTTACCTCAAATAAATGAAGGCATAAGCACACACAAAGATATGTAGGTTATTTATAACAAGCTGAAATCTAGAAACATTCCAAATGTTTGTCAACTGGTGAATGGATAAACAAAATGTGGTACATCCATACAGTAGACTCCTCAATTAAAAAAAAAAAACAACTTCATAAATACAGTAATATGACTATTTCAAAAGAATATAAAAGGATGAAGATACAAAAAAGTTATATACAGTATAATTTCATTTATT
Source organism: Bison bison bison (assembly GCF_000754665.1). Taxonomy (NCBI): domain Eukaryota; kingdom Metazoa; phylum Chordata; class Mammalia; order Artiodactyla; family Bovidae; genus Bison; species Bison bison. Next base: position 11,436,813 of record NW_011495071.1, read on the forward strand.
CTGGATGAAGCAAAATCATGGGTAAAAATATCAGATCAGGGTTGACAGGGGTGAGGATGTTGCAGAAATTGATTATATAAAGTGTCACAAGGAAACTAACTTTTTGTGGTGTCAAAGATATTCCATATCTTTAATGTGTTCATAATTAGTGAACTGCAATACATTAGTCATAATTTTCCGAGCTCTAGACCTAAAAATCTTAATTTTACTGCATGAAAATTGTACTTCAATAAACCTGATTTTTTAAAAAGTCATCATTCTTTCTTGATTTAAAAAAACCTCAATAAAAGAGTCAGGTACCTTCTTAATATAATTAAATATTTCCATCTTAGCTCCAATCAACCATCATTCTTAATTGCAATTCCATAGAGGAATTCCCACTAAAAACATAAAGAATGGGTCCACCATCATCACTATTACTTAACACTGTATGGGAGGTACTAGCCAACACAACTGGAACAGAAAAAAAAAAAGCTAGCAGTACAAAATTTAAAACAAGGAAGAAGACATATAATCCAGCACTTGAAGGTGTTTGATGATAATCTGAAAAAGTCCAAAAGAATAAACTGAATGAAATATAAACAAAAAAACAAGCCAGTGCAGATATACAATTAATATGAATTAATCAATGATTCTCATCTATGTAAACAATAGCCAGCTGGAACATTTAATGGAAGAAAAAAAATCCCATTTATAATAGCAACACGAAGATAAAATGCCTAAGAAAATTAACATAAGACATATTAAGGAAACTTCTTAAAATTAACTAGAGATAGCAAAATTTAACAAATGGAAAAACATACATAATTTACATAGGGAGAATCAAGATCATAAAGATGTCAATTTTATCTAACCTAATTAAAAATAATGTAATCCCATTAAGATTACCAATATTTTTTTTAATGAGTTAATTTTAAAAATTCATATAAAACAATATTTAGAGAATTCTTGAAATGGAAAAGCAACGAAGAGAAATTATCTATTTGATTTCATATGTATTTTAAATCCCACTACTGCATACAGAGATCAACAGAGTCAAAGAAAAAAATAAAATTCAGAAATAGAGACAGATATTATACAACAAAAGCGGCATCTCAAACCAGAGAGGGAAACGGAAGAGCCAATAAATGTTTTTGGAACAATGAGATTCACATATCACACTTCAAACAAGGATAAATTCCAAATGGATCAAGATTTAAATATAAAGCATGAAACCATAAAAATACTGAAATAAAACATGGAAGGATTCCATCATAGGCTTGGGTAGGGAAAAGCCAATCTAAATATAAACCAAAATATCCCAATTTTTGAAATTGTTGTATTTGACTACATGAAAGTAAAAGAAAATTTAAGTATGAAAGAACAGCATTAAACAAAGAAAAATATAAATATTGAAACTGAGTTAAAGTATTTCTAACAAATACCCAAAAAAGGAATTTATCTCCCAAATATATAAAGAGCTCCTACATTTTAATAAAAGCCAGTAAGAAAATGAGCAAAGAATATAAAAGGAAGTATAAATTACTTTTAAATACACGAAACTACTCATAAGTAAAATGCAGTTTTAAAACTACACTGAGATACTATTTTTCACTTATCAGATTGTCAAAAATCCAAAAGCGTGATGCAATCGCTCAGTGAGGCTAAAGGGAAAGAGTGACTTTCATATATTGCTGGTGGGAACGTAAATGGTTATAACCCCTAGGGAGGGCAATTTAGTAATATCTATTAAAATCACAAATGCATATGCCCTTTGACCCAGCTATTCCACTTCTGGGAATGTATCCTAGAGTTATACTAGGACACATGCAAAATGATATTCACGAATATCTATTGCAGCATTGTTAGTAATAGCAAGAGATTGGAAGCAACCCAAATCTTCCATCAATAGGAGACTGGTTTTTTCATTTAGCTTGCTTTTACTACTTCAAAGTGGGGAAAAAAAAAAAAAGGGCGCCCTGGTTCCTAAGGCTAGAGATGAGCTCTCCGGTTATTTAATTCCATTCCCCATTGTTCTGCACTGCCCTTCAATCCTACTGGTCCTTACAAGGTAGTGGAGCCCTCTCAAATGGGAGATGGCCTCAGCCAACTTGAGAACATAAGGGTCGTGGGAGGAATAGTCAGAAGAGGGAACAATGCAAAAAAAAAAAAAACTCCACCCTCTACCAATTATTATACTAGAACTTCTCCTTGCTGGGGTAAGTTGAGGGGATAACAGAGGGTGGGTGCGAACTTCCCCTAGATCTAAGATGTGCCACTAATATTCTTATAAAATCTTACTTATTTAATTAGAGCAAGATAAGACTAATACGTCTCAAGATGTATGCTTGTCTATTTCAGCAAAGTGGTCCATTTTTTCCTTAATATTCTACAACTAGGAGGAAATACATGATGGTATTTTTTCCCCAGGTACTGATGTTTATGAATAGTCCTTGAAACAATAATCAGGACAAAAATATTTGCCCAGTGACAGCTTTCTAACCTCAGACAAAATATCTGGAAGATAAAAATAGTGTCCTGAGTGAGGCTGTACAAACTAAGACTATAAAAAAGATGGAAAATGCTAAAGTGAGAGGTTTCTCTTCATCTACATTTATCTCTATTTCTTGTTAAGAACTGCATTTTTGTTTAAAAAAATTTTGTCGCTGTGTGCTTTCTGCTTGTCTGCTGGCCTTGATTTTTAATTTGGGTAAACACAAATTCTTCAAAATCTCTGAATTCAAAATCCAGAGTAAAGGAGAGGAATCACCCTGGACCACAGATACAAGAATTTTGCTGGATGGTCCTAGTTTGAATAGAAATCACTTTGTGTAAAAAGGCTCATTTTAAGTGGGTCAATCTGTATTCGTTGTATCACTTGAAACACTGAGGACACATTTTTGTATATCTAGTGTTTGGGGACTTTTTGGGAACACACTATATTTATACTCTATTAAACTGGGTCAGCTCCTTTGTTGGGACAATCCCGGAGGGAGCTATACATTTCACCTAAAGATAGCAAGAGGAATGCTGGTATTTTACTCATTTGTCTATTCCAGCTCATTCTGCTGAAGTCTAACCTAGTAATGTCCTGTGTTCCAGTGGATAAACAGTGAATCATTCATTTAAAGATATTTCTTTAGTGTCTAGTGGAAGTTGTTCATTGTGCTTGGTGTTATGGGAGCTATGAATTCCATCTGTCAAGGAGATCTCTCTCTAAAAGGGTAGTAAAGCATATATTCATAACTACAAAAAGGGCAGAAAGATGAGTTAGGTAAGGCTGTTGAGTCAGAGGTTCAGACTCCTCAAAAGAGGAGTGTTGGAGGTCAGTTCCTCAAAAGAAAGTGTCCTACAGGAAGGTAGAAACAGACTTACACTGAAGAGAGCTCAAACATAGACACACACACACACACACACACACACACACACACACAGATTTTAGGTTGTGGTGGTAGCAGAGGAAACTCTAGAAAGAAAAATAAAACAAGATCTTGACTCACACACAGATCTTCCCGATTAAAACAAATAACAAACAAGATGTGATTTCTGACACTTTTCGGCCTGTGTGTGCTCAGTTGCTGTCATGTCTGACTCTTTGGGATCCCATGGACTCCTCTGTCCACAGGTTTTCCCAGTAAAAATCCTGGGGTGGGTTGCCATTTCCTCCTCCAGGGCGTCTTCCCAAACCAGGGATCGAACCCACATCTCTGGCATCTCCTGCATTGGCAGGCGGATTCTTTACCACTGTGCCACCTGGGAAGCCCCCCTCCCTTTTTAAGCATACTTTAATTCAAAAATTATTTTTATAATATATAAATAAAAATATCATTGGAACATCATCAAAACGATGGTGATGGACTGAACTTTGCATGTAATAAGCTACAGATTTAGGGAGTTAGAGTTCACTGTTTCTTGCAGCATTTAGTTCCACACACTCAGGGAATAATACTGAATTCTGGTTTTGTATTTTAATTAGGGCACTAACAGATGATCAAATTAAAACAGACAAAATGTCTAAAAATCAGGTTAGGTGAAGAATGCCAATTCAAATGAGTTGTTCACCTTTGAAAAGAGAAGGTTTAACCCAATGAGAGCTATCTTAAAATTATTGTGGTGTTTATTTATTGTTATTATTATGTCATATTATTTATCATTATTCTAGAAACCAGAAATAGGGAAGTCACAGTGAAATTCCAAGGAACCAGTTTGTAGCTTATGCTGCAAAATGGCTTGCTAGCAATTACAGCTGTTCAGGCACAAGCTAAGGTGCTTTATATATTTGTGAGCAACTTAAGGAGCAGTTGAATGACATGTGATTAGAGATGCTACAGATGAGATGCTTCTCAAACTTGAAGGTGCATTTGAATCACCCAGAGTCTTTTAAAATGCTGCCAGTCAGCAAATATACTATGAGCACCAAGGATACAGAGAATTTTCCTTTACTGTATAGAAATTTTTGAATTAGACAGGATTTAAATCCCTTCCATTTTGAAAAGTCCATTATCTTGTCATTTATTTGCGTCTCAATGCAAAATATTTAATAGGTGCTATAGAACTAAATGAATGTCAGGGTCCCTGAGGTATTAAATTCCACAAGCAGGAGAATGCATAGCACATTTGGAGTACAACAACTTGATCACAAGGAATGTTACTGGTAGGAGAAACATTGTAGAAATAGGCTTAGAGGCAGTCCAAGTTTCTGCAGTAAATATTAAGAACTCCCTGTATCCTGGGGACACTGGTCCAGATTTGCATTCACCTGTAAAGTAACACACCCTTAGGATAGTGGATTAAATATATACATATATTTATTTTTCCCTGTAAATACAAAAAGGTCCAGAATTAGTCCAGGCTTGGTAGACAGTTCCATGAAGTCAGAGACTCAGTCTCTTTCTGTCTTTCTGTTTAACCACCTTCAGAGCTAACACCCACCCTCAATTCAGAACAGAGTTCCAGCCATATGGTCACATTCCAGCATCAGAAAGGGGAATGATGAACCTGCTCCTTTTGAAAGAAACAATGCAAAAGACACATAAGATTCTGCTTACGTCTCATGGGGCAGACCTTGGCCACATGACATAATACACCTGCTAGGAAACCCGGGAAAGGTGGGTTTCTGAGTTGAGCAGATGGTCTAGGGTTTTGTTCCTGAGAAATAATGGACACTGGGAGTCATCTAATAGTCTCTACCAAAAACGGTGACTCAAGAAATAATTTTGAGTTGAAAGAGGATACCTGCAGAGCACTAGTTTTGAAAGATAACATGGAAGTAATACAAAGAATGAACTAAAGGCTGAGAGAGTCTGCAGTCAAGATGGCTGGTTTCTAGATGTAAAGAAAACCTGGGGATGTCGGACTAAACCGGAGAGGTAACAGATGAATTGGAAAGAGAAGGGATTGCAGGATGGTCATTACAAAGCTAAGCTTGATCTGTGGTTGATCTAGGTAAAAAGGGAGAGAGAGGAGCCTAGATTACCTGTGAGGTTTAGGACCTGGGTGCCTTAGAAAATGACGAAATCAACAGCAGAAACAGAGATGGCAAAAATAAAGCCAATGTGTTGAGGCAGAAAATGAGTTCTGTTTCAGATACACTGGGTTTGCTGTGATAATGGAGCATCCAAGAAGAAATGTGGAGGTGTCTAGATCCCTCACGGCTAAGAGTATAAGACTCTGGCTCAGGAGACAATTGAGTGTTGAAGGAATGGCTTTTAAGGTTTTTCATATTCTCCACACTTCCGTTTGCATGTGTGTGAGTCATCTTACACTCTATGAGTCCAAAATGGAATTCTCACCCACCTTTACTCCACTTGAGGCATTGAGAACACAGAGAAGGTTGGTCTATTTTAATATTCATTCCAACAAATTACTAATGCATAGGTAAATATACTGAGAAGAAGTTAGGATAAAACTCTAAAATCAAATGTAAATTGAAATTATCTACTCTGAGAATGGTCCCCTCTGAATTTTTAATTATTTCCTACAATCCAGTCTTTGGATGCCTTCAAATTTAATTCATCCATCTGCCTAAGGTAATGATAACCCGTAAAAGCAAAGTATCCCAAAATAACCAGCTTCCACAGCACTTGTGGACACACTCAATTTTCCAAATATCAACTCTATACACATCTGTTAATTGAAGTGTAGACAAAGTTTCCTGCTTTTTCTCTGGCTAAGAATATGATTTTCCCTCGCCAATATCTTTCTAATGCCAGAGGTCAAGGCATATATTAACCCATTCTGAACCTGCCTTCAAGTGGTTAATGAAAGATTCCTAGAACAAGAGCCTTGACCTTAGCTGAGCTGCATTTTTTAAATTGGATTGGATTCTCCTCTTCCTTCCTTTGTTCCTTTAGGCTCCAACCAGAGAAAGAAGCCAATTGAGCTCCTGGGACATATTAACTACAACATGTTTTGGCCAACCATGTCTTGGTGTTTCAATCTGTTCATGTCATCCTTTTATTGTCCTACACCACAGAGCATCACATGGACCAACTCTGGGAGTCTCCTATTTGCAATTAGCCAGGAGAAGACAATCAACTTCATGTGGGTAGGGAACTCCTGGCGTGTTAAGTCACAAAACAGAGGATTCCTTTTCTACATTCCTAAAGTGCACGACACCCCACAGACAAATGGATAAAGGCCAGACCTTTCTCCACAGGCATTCTGGTCTTTGGGCAAAGAGTGAAACTCGTCACCAAAGCAGAAAGCTGGAACTGTTTTGAAAAATCTAAAAATACAATACAGCTTTCTTGTTAATAGTGTCACACTGATGCATAGAGATTTGTGATGAACAAAGTGCTCTTGCTTTATTCTCACCGTCCTTTAAGACAGGCGCGGTGAGTGCTACGTTCTTGTAGAGATGAGAACAGGATGCTGAGAGTGCTCAGTGGCTTGCTCAAGGCTATACAGGTAACACTTTAGCAGAACTGAGACAGGTCCTCCATTCTTAACCTCTCTCTTTCCTTTTCCCTCCAGTAAAATAATCTACTGGTGTTTATTTACACACCACGTGGTGTAGTAGACTCCTCTAAGCTAACGTTGTCAAGTATGTGAGCTTCGTAGACTCGAACTGCACGTCTGAATTTACTCCATTCCTTTCTCCCACTCACACAAACAGCATTTCCTTCTCACCCCCAAAACACCTTTAGTCTAAGCTAAGACTTCACCATTTACACTTGGCTGCCAGACTGCTCATGTTACTCCTTGCACAGCTTCTTCCTCCCCTACTTCATCTATCTGCACTGAAGATAGATGTCATTGCTCCTTCCTTATAACTGTCTTAACATCATAGTTAATCATGTACTCACACTAATGAGATAACAGACCTAGGGAGCTAGCACAGAGTCCAGGACATTGTGTATATTCAATACATGTCATCAATGCTGCTGCTGATGGCTCTTCTGTCAGTATTTTAACTCAAATTATAAAGGATACTTTCTTTGTATTTGGCACAATATCCATCACATGGTTAGAAATCATTTGATATTTTTTATTTAATGCTATGTTATCAATACAGTTATTACATAGATAGTTCAGTTCAGTCACTCAGTCGTGTCCGACTCTTTGCTCATGCATGAACTACAGCACACCAGGCCTCCCTGTCCATCACCAACTCCCAGAGTTCACCCAAACTCTTGTCCATCGAGTCAGTGATGCCATCCAGCCATCTCATCCTCTGTCATCCCCTTCTCCTCCTGCCCCCAATCCCTCCCAGCATCAGGGTCTTTTCAAATGAGTCAGTTCTTCACATCAGGTGGCCAAAGTATTGGGAATTTCAGCTTCAACATCAGTCCTTCCAATGAACACCCAGGACTGGTCTCCTTTAGGATGGACTGGTTGGATCTCCTTGCAGTCCAAGAGACTCTCAAGAGTCTTCTCCAACACCACAGTCCAAAAGCATCAATTTTTCGGTGCTCAGCTTTCTTTATAGTCCAACTCTCACATCCATACATGACTACTGGAAAAAACATAGCCTTGACTAGATGGACCTTTGTTGGCAAAGTAATGTCTCT